>NC_138863.1:41978290-42578290 GCF_965194805.1 Balaenoptera borealis | reverse complement strand
TGTATTCCCCTATCTTTTTGTCTCCACTATAGTTCCCTGCAGCATAAGGTATTACTCTACACTTCAGTACCTCTAGAATCAGTAAGAGACTCAAAACTAAGCATTCAAAGTATGAATCCTCTCCTAGAGCTAGAAAAATAACTAAAACCACTCATAGAATGATCGGCTGAAGCCAGGAATAAAAAATAATTGTGCACTATCCATGTGTCAAGAGGAAATGTTTAGTGTGTGAATTTAAAAAGAAAGCAAATTGGAAAATGAAAAAAATGCTAAATTTTTCAAAACCTAAACTACTTTAAAGTTTAACTCATGTCCTCTCTTGTTTTTGAGGTTCTCCCTGCTAACTACCTACCATCTTACCATCTGACCAATCATTCCTTTCTGAATGACTATACATCACGCTTTTTGGTCTGATGATTGTTTCATACATGTATGTTTTCACCCCCTTAAAGGACTATAAGCTCCTCTTCAAAGAGAAGAGATTATCTTATAAGATTCTTTCCTAAGCCCACTGTGCTGTAAACATAGTAGATGCATAATAAATATTTGGTTCTTATTTGTTAACAAATGCCAAATGGGGAATTGCAACCACAATAATCAAGATTGTTTCTGCTACTGTTATTTGTAGTGAAGGAAAACCCCCAAGGCAAGAGTGTATTCAAGAAGGAATAGAGCAGATAGTGTTGAGAAGGGAGTCAAGACAGAAGGATGGCATCGGGGACTAATTCTTCATTTGAAAAATAGATTGTCTCCTGTTCCCTAGGCAGTCTGCTGCTGAGCAAAGATGAGCTACAGTAACCAGATTGGTTCATTAAAATATGGTCCCTTTCATTCACCATGACTCATCTTTATGAGAAGCCGTGATTCAGGGAACTGAGTGTGCTAGTTTTGCTACTCTCGTGACACCCAAAAGAATAACATAAAACTGAATTTTTAATGACTTCATATTCAGTTTACTGTCTTGTATAGCTTAACCTCTGTATGGACCCAACATCTAATAAAATTTGGTAATGCAAAGAACTGTCATAGCAGTCCCTTTGAGCAATGGGCTACTCTAACTGCTTAGTATTGAAAGTTTGTAGATGTGCCTCAAGGAAATACTCCAGATAATTAAAAAGTCCTTCTCCATCCTTCAACCTCTCTTACCTCACTGCCCTGCTCCACTAAACTTCACTACCACGTTAATATTATTGCCTGTTTTATTCACTTCTATATCCCCAGAACAAGTGCCTGATACATAAAATGTTGAATTAATGAATGAAAGTCATTTGCCATATCAGTTTTTTTGAGACCTAGAAGTTGAAACCAAGGACTTGAACTTCAGTTTTGTCTGAGACCAGGGCTGATGACGAAAAGTAATAGGGCCAGTGAGAAGTACTGGGTCACCATGTCCTTTCGCAATGCCTTAGCCAGACTTTATGATTGCCAGAGGCTTAGTATTCTTTGGATGTTTTCCACTGTGACGTTACTGCCTGAGAAAGAGGCGCCCTGTTGGAACTGCCTTCTAAAATTTTGAGAGTCTTAGACCCCTGAGGAGGAGCAAATATGTGTGTATATGTGGGAAGGAGGTCAAGGTGAGTGGAATTGAGAAAATACCCCGTAGATTTTGCAAGGAGCCTAGTTTCAAAGTCATTATTGAGCCTGAAATATGAGTCTCTGAGTGAGTCATATTAATGGTGTATATCACCATTTGGTTTGGATCAAATGCTGTGCAATTTGTTGAATACATTCATGTGATATCTATATCATAATTCCTAGTGATAGAGATTTAAGATACCATATTTTATCAGAATTGTTGAAAAGGCCATTAAACTCTATTAGAAAACCTTGTGACACAACTCTGGACTAAGAAGCTGCTTGGGAAAACAAAAAACCAAATTAAAAATATTCATTGAGAAAAGAACCAGCACTGCAACAATCTACCTACAGAACCACAAAACAACAACAACAGCAAACAACAAAATATCGGGTTGGCCAAGAAGTTCATTCGAGTTTTTCCATAAGATCTTACAGAAAAACCCGAACAAACCTTTTCGCCAACCCAATAATTGAAAAGTAAGCCAAAGATCTGATTACTAAAACTCATGGGCAGAGACAGACCCAAGTTTCTGTAGAGCCTGAGCTTATACAATTTTGTGGCACTTCTGTGGAAAAAAATAAAACAATGCCGCAAATGCTCAACTATGTATAGAGGCCTGGAAGGGGCCTGTGCAAAATGAGGGGCCCTGAAGTTGAAGTTACATGCATTCCACGATATAATAGCCTCCACACAAGGCCATGGTCAGTCTGCCCATGCAGGACTGACAATGTTTATGGAACAGCTTCTTCAGGTGGGTCCAAGTCAGGAAGAATAAGATACATGGAAAAAGAAATGTGGGAAGAACAGGGAAAGAGGCCACTGCTGCAGCACTGATGCCATAATAATTAAGCACTGAAGTGGGAACAATAAGCAGCAGCAAAGCTGACAGCAGAAGAAAGTCTATTTTGAAGAGAGAGGAGAAAAGAGCTTTGCCTTGTGGGAACCAAAAAGCTATTTAAACCTGAGAATCCAGTCTAGGGTCATCACTCTGTCATGCTAAAGCCTTATCAACCATAGGACAGTTATTTTACTGCTAGAAAATTGCTAGACAATTGTGGAGCTCACCCTGAGGAAGCAGAGTAAATGCCCAGGGACATTTTACCATCTTCCAGTCTCCTTTTCCCATCCCCCTCACATTCCTCCCTGCTCCTCCCTCCCACTCTGCCACTTCCACACCAGTGTTTCCACAACAGATTCAACCTGTGAAATCGCACATTCATTTGGATGAAAATTGTATGACAGAAGTGGTTACATAAGTAAAGTCCATCCAAATGCAGCATTGTGTACTTGCAAATTCAAAGACTTTCAAATTTGTTATGCATAATGTAAGCAATTAGTCAACTGGCTTGAGTCAGGAATGGTTTGAAAGTCAAACATTCGGACCAGTTTGGAGACAACTGTGCCCTTTTCTTCTGATGAGGAAAACAGCTTTTGGAGCCATCCTCTTCCAAACACACCAAGTGGAGAAATGCCTAGATCATGAGTTTGTTGTGGGTAGAGACCTGTCTTGTTCATCTTTGATATTTAATCTCTTGTCTCTTGCTCAGTGCCTGGCTTTAAATAGGTGCTCAATAAAGTGTAAAGAACAAGCATTTCCTGTGAACACGTTAAATACGGGGGAAATGGAAAAGTACATTCAGTGCCATGAGGGGCTTGATGTTCACATATTAGAGATTGCAGAATTACAGAGAGCAGTTTGAAGGGTGCTGACAACTCAAAGGACAGTCAAAACAACCTTACAGAAGAAAAAGGAGTGGGAGAAGGATGCTTCAGGCCCTGCTTCCTTATTGATTTGGGTGAAAGTTAGCTAATCATGATCCTGGTGCCTGTCAGACGATGCTTAACACCAGTTTAGTGAGAAAGGCAAATGGCCCCAAAGCAAACTTGCTTAAGAGATATTTATGAGAAAAGCAAGTTTAAGAGTGCAAGCAGTATCCATTCAACCCCATCTCCACTGCCGCTCACACCTGCACCTGCCATGTTTATATTGACCTATAGTCATAAATGAACAGACAAAAACCCTTAAAATCAGGGGCTGCGTCTGCTATTTATGGAGGGAAGTAATACATACTAAGATGTATGTATTACTTTCTTGATAATACATACCAAGAAAGAAATCTTTCAACATGTTTTAAAGCCTCCACATTTCAGCTTTCTGAAAAATTCAACCACAGCATGCAGATTCATTAACCAAAGCCACCTAAACTCTCACTGTAGTTGAGATTTACAACTTTAGCAAATTTTCACTTTTCAATTGGAGGAAATAACTTTTATTCCAACCCAAAATCTTTGTTGCTTTTAGAGTTAAAATAGCTCCACCTTAACTACACGAACCTACAAAGTAACTTTTCTACAACCCACAAAATAGGCATGATATGAGCTCCCCCTACTGGTACAACACTGTTCCCTCTTCATGAATCCAGTAAGGAATCCCATCTGTGAGTTGTAGAGTAAAACAGAGTTGCAGTTTAGGGTTGAAGAGGAGGAAAAGCTAAATAAGTTTTAAAAAAACAAACAACAACCGCAAGCAAAACAAAACAGGAAAACAACTCTACTCACTCTCAAATAATCTCTCTGAAAGAAATATTCAAATGACATGCTTACAAATATTTGACAGTACCTTTCAAGCTCCCATCCAAGTGGACAGGTGACTGAACTAGATGGCTGTCACTATCAGTATGCTCTGGTGTCCTCACTTGCATTCAGATGTAGTAACAAGCAGAACTTAATTGTAGTGACACTGTAGACAAATAGTAGAATTTTCCCCTCTAACAGCACATGTGAAGGGCTTTGGAGAAATAAAATAGAGTAACACCATGGAGGCTGAACAAAGTCTATCTGAGGGCCTTGGGTTTTCTGCATTTGAAAGTGACTTCACTATATTGCTACGTGAAATGGGAAACTAAAGGTGGAACCATAAGTTTTATATTTCAAGCCACTCAAATTGGTTGTCTCCGGAGAAGGAAATACAATGCAAGAATCAATGGCAAATATAGGTAAAGTGCTATGGTGGGGACATTCACACTGACAAAGCAGGAGAATTGCTATAAAGGTGCTGCTAGTGATAAGCTGTTACAGAAAAAAATATAATGAAAGAAGTGGAACTCCCACTCTCTCAGTCAGCAGAAGGGAGCTGTTTCATGATATTTGCTATATTTGTAAGGCTGCAATTTTATTATACCTGATTCTGTTATCACAATCTGTTACATATCCTACATAGAATATAAATACATAAAGCCATTTAAAAGCCAAATTATAGAGCTGTCTATTTTTATATTTTACCTTTTACTGCCATACCAGTGATGATGCTTAAGTGGTATAAATTTAAAATGGTAAATGAAAAACAAAAACATCAATAGATGCAGGCTTTATTGAAAAGCCACTGGTTGAAAATCCCAAAAGTACCTCAATCTGCTTCCCTCTTGAAGTCTGAGAAAATTGCCTTAGATGAATACAGTAGGCTTAATGTATGGGCTTTGGTTTTTTAAAATGATGCTTTTTATGAAACATTTTCATGTCTTAAAAGTAAACCTATATATTCATTCATGCTGAATGTGTATGGAGAATTTCAAGAGCACAAAATGAGGTAGAGGATTGTTATCTTTTTTCCTTCTCCTTTCCAGATCCTTCTTTGCATTGGCATATAACATTTTTGTTCACACCAATGCCAATATGGAAAGAAATGAAAGGTAATTTGAGTAGACTTGGGACACCAGAATATCTGTCACCATCTCACCATCTTTTTTGCCACCACCCTAGTTAGATCAGGGCCATCTTTACCTATTCTAGGACAATAATCCATTTTGCTGATTTCTTTGCTTCCTCTCTTTTTTCATCTATAATTCATTTTCCACACAGCAGCCAGAGCAGTCTTTTAAAAATATAAGCCAGATTATATTACTCTCCTTCAAACACTTCCCATGACACTATAAATAAAAGCCAAATTCTTTATCACTTCTCCACTCTCTTCTTCTACCATCTTCTTGCTCAATCACTGTGTTCAAACTACACTTACCTTCTTTCTGTTTCCGGGTTTAACTAAGGTCTCCCTTAGGGCATTGGCATTTGCTTTTCTCTTTGCTCTGAGTACCCTGCCTCGGGTTCTTGGTGCACATTTCTTTCTTATAATTCAGGCGTTCATTGCAAATCTCACTCTTCCCATAAAACCCAGTCACTCAGAATTATGTCACCCTGTTTTACTTTATTAAAAGAAATTATTATTCTCTGAAATGTTCTTGTTTATTTATAAGAAACAACTTATGCCTGTTTCTTTCCTTTAGAAATAAGCTTCACAAACAGGGACTTTTTTTCTGTATCTCAAGCATCTAAAACATGACTGTCACAAAGTATAATATTGTGCCATGGTATCAAATAAAGAGAGTATTTAATGTAACACAGAGGCAAGTACTGTATTATCAATAAATGCTAGTGGAATAAATGCTCTCAGTTAAAAAACAAAAACAAAACTGTGTATGTGTGTGCGTGTGTGTGTGCAAAGGACTAATAAGCCAAAGTCACATCACACAAAACAAAAAGCGTAGATGTTTCTCTGATTAGCGCAAAATTCCTATTAAACAGCAGAGGCCTCCTTTTAATCAAATTAATAAATGTTTAACATATTTTAATATGAAAGGTTATATATTTTCATTTTAAATCTCTGACTTTTGAAAATATGGCAGACTACACAGGAGACAGTGGAGAAAAGAGTAACCATGGAGCTTCAGGGGCCTGGGTTTAAAGCTTGGCTGTGCCACTAACTACATGGTTGTGGAGAAGTAAATTAACCTTTGTGTCTTTTATTTTCTTCATTGGAAAATGGAGATGATATGTCTTTCTTGAAGAGTTGTAACAAGTATTTACTATGCGGCTATAAAATACCTGACACAGAGTACATGATCATTATAAGTATCTTAATAAAAGACAGTATAAATCAGTCTTTAGATTGTTACACTGGGCTTATCAATTATTGGAACAGATAAGCTATATGAACTTTAGTGATTCATGCGATTATATGTATATGTAAATTAGCACTGATGTGTCTCTATCAGTGTTTCTATAATTGCCCAGTTTGAAAGCAGCACAGCTAAAAGCAATACACTATTTGAAGTACTTTTCCAGCTATTCCTTTTCATTCTCAGTAACCTCAGGGAGTAGTATGCAGCTAAAGCATTTTTCTTTTGCTTGGCCTTGTCCCAGAGGTACAAAAATTAGGAATTTTGTCAGAAGGAATGCTCCCTCAGCATTATCAGTAAATACAGTGTGCTAGAAATGTCAGAAATAGTACTTTTTAATTCTCAGATATTTAGAGCTGAAAACTACTTAGAAAAAGTTAGAAAAAAAATCTCTGAATTTAGAAAAATTTAAGTCTTTGTTGAAACAAATACATTATTCAGTGTAACGGAGTCCATTTCATGAATCCACTCAGCCAATCCTTTGTAGTTCATTAAAATGGGCTTTGCCTTCTATGACCAAATTTGCAGGTGCAGGAAGAGGCACCTGTACTAGTTTGTGATGCAGTGGCAAGTATAGGTTGTGCTCGACCATATCAAGCCTTGAACTGTTGGCTAAAAAAAGAAAATGGTTGAATGGAACTAAGCGGCTCTAGATCTGAATTCTTCTCCCTTCCCAAACATTGAAAAGGTTTATATTCCATTCTAGGCATTTTTATCTCCTTGTCCTCTCCCCTCAGGTATGGTTATTCCTACAGAGAGAGGGATCAGAGGAGAGTTCCGTGAATGCTTATGTTGTCATAGAATGGCAGCCCCCAAACTCTCTACTAATATATATATTTTTAATGTATGCATACTGCCCAACATATATTCAAGACTCATCCAGAATTACATAATAGCAAATAAGAAAAGAACTTGGAATATAGATCTTTTATAGATTTTCCTTACCTTCTTGCAGAAATTCCTAAAAGATCTGCATTAAGACAGGTAAATATTTGTGAAAGAGACTGAGAAAAGAAAATGGTTTCGAAGTGATGAAATACTTTCTATATGGAAATTCTTTTAAGTTTCCAGCTTAAGGCTTAAGTAGTCTAAGGTTCAGAAGGAGACTCAAGCAATTACAATCAGTAGATCATTCCTGAAGGTTTCCATATGCCCTGCAAGACAGGGCAATAAAGAGAATACCGCTAATGAGATTGCAGGGGCAAAGAGACAAATGGATGGGGTTGAAGCAGAGTTTCCCAAAGTGTGTAACGCAGATTACTAATTCCTTTGATTTTTAATATATCTGTTTAAGAAAAATGTTTCATGGTCAGGTGTTCTTTTAAAATATTGTTCAAACAAAATTTAGCAAGCTTCTTTACTGTAAGATTTCTTAGCCTTGCCTATGTGATTAAGGTGACCAATCATCCTTGTTTTTGCAAGACTGTGGAATTTCCTGGGATGCAGGATTTTCCATGTGAAAACTGGAAAAGTCTTGGGCAAATTGGAGCAAGTTAGTCGCCCTATCTGTGACTCTTCAGAATGGGTCAAAATATGCTCCATTTCTCCATCTCACTTAACTGGATACCCTCTGGTATAATAGCATCTTGAGGCATTCAAGTTCTACTGAACACATTTCAAAAGTAAGGGAAAGTTGTCAGATCTCTTACTTAGCAGTATGAAGCATTGATTTCAACCTTTGTCTTGTCTGGCAAGAACAAAATCTATTTTTCCTAATGAAATATCCTCTGG
Organism: Balaenoptera borealis; assembly: GCF_965194805.1. NCBI lineage: Eukaryota > Metazoa > Chordata > Mammalia > Artiodactyla > Balaenopteridae > Balaenoptera > Balaenoptera borealis. Next base: position 42,570,028 of record NC_138863.1, on the reverse strand, counting down.
CAGCCTTAAATGGTACATAGGTGAGAAAAATCTGTGCAGGGTAGAGTTAGGAAGAAACTCTACGCTTGGAACAAGTTTTTCTTGATTTTCTTCTCAAAACATGTATGTGTTGGGGTATAGAAACTATTGAGGGAGAAATACACTAAATGAGTAAATATTTGCTGTGTTAATATGGAAAGAAATGTTGAGTTGGAACATATAAAAAAACATTAGCACAGCCTACCCAAGTCTGAAGCTATTTAACATTCCACATTTTTTGTTCCTTACACAGACACTAAAAAATCTCTTTCCACAAAACGTTGAAAATCGCTGCTTTCTCTCTTTTTCTGACATTTTACATTGAAAAGTCCTTTTCTCTCTTACCAGATTGCTCTCTTATCTTGTTTCTCCAAAATCTCCTTTTTATCACCTATAAATATCTTCTTTTATATCTGAGCACAACATTACCATATTGTTCCAGTTTCATTCATGGGGGAAATAGATGGGAAAAAAAAGACCATGGGGATGTGGGGAAGAGCTGTGACTCAGAGTTGGTGGAAGAAATAGAATCACTCCGTGGACTTCTTGAGGAATGACATCTCATGGTATTTCTGATGCCCACTCTGAGTCGAGGGCCGTAGTTAGCAGTTACTGGGAGGTGGGAGAGTGGTCTCCTTGTTCACACATGCATCAATTAATTGCTATTGTAGGAGTTGACATTGCTCTGCCCGTTCATTCAACCATGTACTAATTTCACAAATATTTATCAAGCACCTACTACATGCCAGGCGCAGTTCTATGAAATTCTGCTGGTTGCATCTTTACTTTCAGTCTGATGACAGCGCAGTGACTTACTTTAAAATCATTTCCTCTAGAATCTCCATGGCATCGTATGGAGACTCCCTTTTCCCCCTCCACATACTGTTGCATATTTCATAAGCTGAAAGCTGAAGCTCACAGGGTTCTACTTTCGTATTTTGTTAAATTAAGAAACTTTCTACTTCTAAAGAACTAATACCCAGTGTTTTATTTTCCAACTAATATTATTCTATGGTTAAAGTACATTTTATGTGGGGTAATCATTATAATTCCTTGAAAACTCAGAAAAGACAGGCTTTTTTTCCAGGTTTTTTTTGGTTTTTTTGTTTTGGTTCAATGTCAAATTAAATGAAGGTACCAAATGGACTTCCAGACGATTCTATTTTCTGGCCAAAGTCATTTGGTATTTTAATAAGTAATTTGGATGTGGGATAAAGTATTCACATAGGGTAAAATTACCTCAGTTACCTACAAACTAACTAGAATCTTAAAATAACTTCATTTTTTTTTTTCTCTGCACACTACTTTTAGGAGAATGAGGTAAATCACAAATGAACAAATTGATATTACTAGTATCAGATGCCATGCACTGATAGAAAATCCAAAGGAAATGCAAAGCCTTTTAGCTTAAACTTGCAGCCTATATTTTTGCTAGGCTCCTCTTGGATTCCCTTGATTTTCTTTAGGTTCTGGATAAGCAGGTGCTTATTTCTGAAGTTGTTTTAGGCTTGTGAATATCATCTTCTTGCCTTATTATTGGTGGAATGGATCATTCTCTTACTTTTTGTTTTGTTTTTTTTTAGTCCTTTTCTGTTAAGTTAAAATAATTCTACAGTTATTTTAGCACACAAAACTCTTCACATTTAACTTTTACTTCAGAATTTCAAATAATTTAAGCTGTAGTACACAAATGTGAAGAGAAACATTTCAAAATTTAAGCACACTTTTTTTTGGTTGGTTTTAGTTCAGCAGAGCAAATATTTAATGAGATCCTACTAAGCACGTGGCCTTGTGGTCTGCATTTAGGGGTATTAATAATTAGCTCTAGGCACATATACAAGCAGGCTATTTCAATGAACCAGATTGGTGATACAAAGTAGAATTGTATTTAGTCCAATCAGCAGATTGAAGGAAATCTTGCTGGATTATATTATCCCTGATTTAGTCTTGGAAGATGAATAATATTTAGGCAAAAGCATGGGACGGCTTTCAGGAAGAGGGAAGAGCATTAGCAAAGCAAAGAGGCATGAAATCTATTGACGTTGTATCCCAATGAACTACTCTCAGTGAAAAGGTACACTGGAGTTGTCAACTCTGAGGTGAAGAAGATTAATGACAAGGATGGAGAGGCAGGTACTGGAGCAATTCTGGAGGTCTTTGTACCTCCTACTGTGAAGACTGACTTTTATTCTAAGGATGATGGACAGCCATTGTTGGGTTGTAAGCAGGGGAATGATATGCTCAGATAAGTATTTTCTATAAATCATTCTGATGGTGCAAGTAAGAAAAATTTTAGGACAACAAAACTGGAAGAAGGGAGATGTGTTAGGAAGCTTTTTTTAACGTTACAGATAAGAGATGACTAGGGACTGAAATAGGGGATTGGTAAGGGTCTGGACATAGCGATCTGAGACCTATTCACAATAGAAAATTCGCACAGTGTGCTGATTTATAGGGTTGGACTGGCTTTATAACTCTGCCACATTCTATTTCAAAGCAGAGTTTGGTGTGAGGAAGCGCTCTCTTCATGAAAGGTCAAGGGTGTTCCCTGAATCCATGCCTGAACGCGGTTGGGCAGCATGGACCAAAAGCAGTGAGAACATGAGCTTCCAGAATATAACGGTTAAATATCATCCCACTATTTAAGAGGCAGTATAATAACTCTACTACTAATTCCTTTTTTTTCTCTAAACTGTCAGCTATTTCTCTTTAATTATATTTAAAAATAACACTTACTTTCAAAGATAAGCACATTCAAGCTGCTATTATGGTTGTCTTTTGAGTAACTGAATAAAATCTTCAACATTGTAAACTCTCCAACCCTTAAGGATTAGATCTCAAACTGCATCAGAAAGCTTGAAGTTTTCAGGAAAAGATGATACTATATGGCTCAATGTATCTCTTCACCAAGTTTCCACTACTACCACTTAAATCAATGTGTCAGAAATTCTGCTTGACAAAGGTCATGGTTTTCTGTTAGTGCTACAGTCTCTGGAGAGGACGGTCAGTGTGTCCAAAATGACTCTCACCCTAATTCAATGCCTCCAAGATAATGCAAAATTTCTCAATTTAAGCAGGATCAAATATGTGCAGAGTACATGAATTTTGTGTAGAGGCCATACTAGAAATGGTTTCCCTCTTTAACTGATCCCACTAATACTGATTTTTCTGTTTGTGGCCTTTACCATCAGAAGGTAATGTCAGAATAGCCATCCAATCAGCCAAACTATGGAATTAAGGGGTTAGAAAAGCAGCTGGAAAATGCGAGAAAATGGGGGAGAAGGTTAAGTTTAGAAGAAATATATTTATTTATTTTTTTATATTAAATAAATATTTAATTAGGAATAGATCCAGTTTTAATGATCCATCTCTAAACAAGTTCTTGGAAGCATCGGTCCAGCCTTATTTAAAATCCAGTTAGTTCTCTTTTTATTCTTCTCAGAGAGAGATCAGCAAAGAATGCAAAACTAAAATATCTTCAGAACCAGTTTACTAACTGAAAGTCACTGGAATAATTCTTTTGGTTTGACTCACTGAGCCAGAATGCTGACATTATTTAAATGTATAGTTTTCCATTTACTCCTGGATTTTTTTAAAATCCCAAAGCTATAACAAGTATGTAATTTACCAGAGAAAATGAAATTGCTCTTTGTTAAGTACACATTGAAAATCATATGCTACAATATGTATTGTACATCTAGTACAGTAAAACAAAAAGCTATATTTTCAAATCCAAATTTGAAACAAAAGTCAAATGCAATTTGGCAGGCACTGCAGCGTGCAGAGAGATTCCTATGTATTAAATACTGTCTGGTAATACCTGAAATGTTCTGCTTGCTTACAAATACCAAAACAAGAGAAGGACATCTTAAATAAAACCCTAAATACAAAAATACCTTAAGAGAAAAAAATGGATTCGACTACTGCACAACCTAAGATATCTATTTGTAAAGGACCATAGACAGTGGTCAGATGGGTAGCAGACTGGTACATCTGAGATAGACAAGAGATACTCTGGAGAATATACCACAGACTCCTGAACAGCAATGAAAACCAGACAAAAAAATGTTATCTTTTTTCTTTTAATTACAGAAGTCTTCCCCACTTCCTCCCTTACTTCAACACAGTGTGTTCTCAACCCAGATCTTGTAAAATCACCAGTCAGATCACAACATTCTCTATGCTCCAGACCTTCAACAGCTCCCAGCTCACTCACAGGAAGAGCCCAACCCTATAGGAGTGTCTGCAGGGCCACCCCCATATCTCTTCCTCATCTCCAAGCACCCTCCCCCTCACTTCAGTCCAACTAACATCCGTGATCTTCTTGGAACACCCCAGTTATGCACCTGCTTCAGAGCTTTTGCATTGCAGTTCTCCTGGAGGGCCCTTCCCTCGCTTATTTGCAAGCCTTGTTCCTTCATTTCCTCCTCATCTTTGTCCAGGCCTTCCTGATCATCCCAAATATATTAGCAACCCTGTACCTTCCCTTATCCCACTTTTCCCCACTTACATGGCACTCAGCATCTAACAATCTATATATATTTTTTGTTTATTTGTTTACTGTTCGGCTCTTTTCACAAGAAATAAACTCTACAAGGGCAGGGATTCTGTCTGTTTTGCTCCTTGTTTTAAATTTTACAGATCGTAGAGGATGCCATGGTGCAATGTGCACACTTCCCCTTCTCAGCTGCTGGGAATATTGTACACAGACAGCTCCCAGCGGAGTCCCTCTCCAGGTCTAGTCTGTAGCGGAAGAGAGCCACCTGGCCAGGGGTAACAGTCTCTTTTTGGGGTCACCCACATCAGTGGTGATCAGTGGTGGGGTGGGAAGGCCCAGCCCCATCATCCTGATTAAACACAACTTACAGGGGCCATCCCATATTGAGGGCTCCTTATGGGCCCCCCTGTGGCTTTTTAAAACTGCACCAGTCCTACTCCATCTGCCCAATCGTACATCCTTCCCTCCCACGGATGCTGATCCTGAGAGCACTACTCAGTGAACTTCGAATGTACAAATCTCAGCCTCAGAGTCTACTTCCGGGGAAACCGTGCAAGGATCACAGATGAAGAAACCGAAACAGATTGTGTAAGTAACATGTCCATGGTTACATAGCTAGTAAGTGGTGGAGCCGGGACCAAACCCAGAGTCTACTTCCAAAGCCTCTGTTTTTAACTACCAGTTCCTGCTGTTACTCACACAATCATATTTTTCTCCAAGAAGTTAAAGTATATGAAATACCGGGGCTTCCCTGGTGGCGCAGTGGTTAAGAATCCGCCTGCCAATGCAGGGGACATGGGTTCGAGCCCTGGTCTGGGAGGATCCCACATGCCGCGGAGCAACTAAGCCCATGCACCACGACTACTGAGCCTGTGCTCTAGAGCCCAGGAGCCACAGCTACTGAGCCCACGTGCCACAACTACTGAAGCCTGCATGCTTAGAGCCTGTGCTCTGCAACAAAAGAAGCCACTGCAATGAGAAGCCCACGTATCGCAATGAAGAGTAGCCCCCGGTCACTGCAACTAGAGAAAGCCTGCGTGCAGCAACAAAGACCCAGTGCAGCCAAAAATAAAATAAATTAAATAAATAAATTTAAAAAAAGAAAAAGTTATCAACACAAGAAGAAAAACAATGTGTAACTATGTGAAGTAATGTATGTTAACTAAGCTTTAAAAAAAAAATAAAGTATATGAAATACCTTACAGTGAATACTTATCAAAGAAAAGGAATGGGATTAGGGAAGGGAGATGAAGGGGAAAATTAATAGAAGAGAATAGATGACGAACTATTATAGACTGATGAGTATGATGAACTTAGATAACAGACCACCACAAAAACCCATAAGGGTTTGAGTACTACACTGAATAGAATAGATGGTTTCAGAAATAAAAATGAGAGTGGGAAGGGGGTAAGAAGATGGGATAATGAATCTCATATGACTGTTGATAGGATTTATGATTTATATAAACCACAGACTATGGCATCTGTCTGATATAGATGTTGCAAACAGCTACTGCAAGAGGTAGGGTAATCTTGTAGACTATAGTTTCCTTCCTTCTTAAAATTCAAGGACTGGCTTAGTTAACATATGTACTGTGGTTGGCATTGTGGGTAAAATGCTATTTTTTTTCTGATTAGCATCCACACGTCCAACGATTGCTGTTGTGATTAAATAAGTTAATGTTATGATAGTGCTTTTTATAAACCATAGAGCATTTTACAAACAATTATACCTGAGTTAGGCATCCTTATGGATTTATCTAATTCATGCTCTGACATCAAGCAGAACTATAATAAAATCTTTCCATCTCTTTTAAAAGAATCTTTCTAAAAAGTTCAAATCCCCTTAGAAGAGCTCTGCAATGCTTAGCATCCTGATGAAAATTCTTCCTTGTAAGTATACTGAATCCCTCAAATTGTGAATCCCTCCCATTTCTCCTTTTTTAGATTTCTATGGCAGCAATATGCCTGCCATTGTAGTTTTAAGAATTATGTACTGTTTTGAATTTTAAAACGTTATTCCTTATTTCTTATTTATCTCATAGAACTGCAGTTCCTTTCATATCAACACTATGATTTCACACCCCTTCAAGGTGCAGAGCTAGCTATCTCCTCTAAATACTGTGGTTGGATTTGTAGAGTTCTTATTATCTCAGCATCAGTACTTTAGACCATGAACTTAAAAATCACTAATTAAAAGATCCAAATTTCTAATTAAACCATTCAGAGAAATTATATTCTTAGAGTAAATGGGAAAAAAGAGCAAAGGTAACAAATTCTTTTAATTTCATTTTTGATTTTTTGGAGTCCAAAGTTCTTTGTTTATTATAAGTTTTAGTTTATTATAACCATCTTTTACTATAAGCAGATATTATTCTCCTTTACCAATAAAGTAAACGAATCTCTAAGGAGCTTAAGAGTAAAATCAAACAGGCATCCTTCAAGCCAATTAAAAATCTAGAATACAAATTACCTGATTCTTAACCCAAAGCCATGTCTACCACACTGCACACAATGCTTACATTTATTTTCCTGGATATAGTTTTTAAAAACCCAAATGGGTGATTCAGAAAAAAATGTTTGTGGTATCCATTTCACATTCCCAAGCAATCTTCTCTGGAAATTCAATCAATTATTACCATTCTACTGGGAAAAAAAGTTACTTTTAAGATGGTAGTCATGTGTGAAGACAAAGTACAGCCATGTTGGTAACAAAGGCTTCTCCTCCCTTTTCAGTTTCCATCATTCTCACTTTGTTTCCCTCCTTCTTTTATATTTTTCCAATTTCATTTTCCATTATCTTCATTCATCCTACCTCTATTTCATTACTACATCACAATATTGTTTCTCTTTGAGGTATAGAGAAAGCAAAATGGATTCTACTCCATGAAAACCTGAGATAAATTTCAATTGTGGTTCAGATATCTATAAACTCATCTCCAGGCAGAAGAGCAGCTCTAAGGTGTAGGACAGCAAATGCAAGGATAGTTTCTGCTTCCTCCCCGTATGTATTGCCCTGGAAAAATCTCAAACCTTGCATACGTGGTAGAATTTTTTAGTTGAATCAGTATTTCAGATGAAGTTGCTTACAACTGATGCCTGTCAGACTTTGGCTGTAATGTGTACCCAATGGAGAAAACACATGGTGAGGCACATGTGCTTGCCAGAACTTGACCATGACAGTAAGGTGGAGAAGGTACGGATTGAGGTCAGGAAAGGGAATGGGTATAGCAACATGGAAGAAAACATTACTTAGCCTGATATAAGAATATTTTATGGAATGAATATTCAATTCCTTGTTATTTACAGTACTTAAAAATTTATTTCTACAGGGGATTATTTCTCTTTTGATAATTAGAATCATAATTTTCCCATTGTGTGATAAGAAAAGAATTTACATGTAAATCTCCTAGAATGTAAAGAACTGTGTCATATGCAGCTTTACAGCTCCAGAAACCTTACCATGGCCCTCAGGTTACAGGAGGCTTGTTCAATTTAACTTAATTCCTGAATAGCATCAAATCCACATTAGAAACAATGGACATTAGAAAATTAGAAAGAATTTTTTAAAAATAATTTTTAAGTTCTCAAACTTGTTACAATACTGTTTTCTAGTTTTTAGCAATCTACCTATCAGAAACAGCCTAGGGTTGACAGTTTGTTGCAATGTAAATATTTCTTGTTCTATCCAAAGTATATATGAAATAAATGTCTTAATTATGTACATCCAAGTAATACTATACAAAGATAATTTGCACAGGACAATTTTGCATTAAATAGAAACATACCATAATCGATTCTGTGCGTGAAAGTCATCGTAATAACAATTATCTGGATTATTAAAATAAAAATCAGACTTTATACAAATAACGAATGTAAATTTAGTTTGATTTGTTGCTGTACATATCTGACATTAATCTCTTAATTAAAGAGATTAATTATTAAAGAATTCTCTTAAAACTATATAGTTGTATAAGTTATATAAGTAGGCCCAGTGCTTCATTTTACCTCATGAATTAAAAATATACCCATTGTATCTATGCTGTATATCTTAGAGACATTTTATTTATACAGACATTATCATACAACTTCCCATAAGATGTTACTAAAATTTAATCATGAATTCTTCCAGACTTCTAGCAGGATAATATATTTATAATTATTTTAATAGTTAAAATATAGTTGTTATTTTACTGGACTTATTTTTTGTTTTTAGGGATCTATCAAAAGTCTAGTTAATCCAGAAATAATTGTTAAGAGTAATATGACAAACCCACAGCAAACATCATTCTCAATGGTGAAAAACTGAAAGCATTTCCTCTAAGATCAGGAACGAGACAAGGATGTCCACTCTCACCACTATTATTCAACATAGTTCTGGAAGTCCTAGCCACGGCAATCAGAGAAGAAAAAGAAATAAAAGGAATACAAATTGGAAAAGAAGAAGTAAAACTGTCACTGTTTGCGGATGACATGATACTATACATAGAGAATCCTAAAACTGCCACCAGAAAACTGCTAGAGCTAATTAATGAATATGGTAAAGTTGCAGGATACAAAATTAATGCACAGAAATCTCTTGCATTCCTATACACTAATGATGAAAAATCTGAAAGAGAAATTATGGAAACACTCCCATTTACCATTGCAACAAAAAGAATAAAATACCTAGGAATAAACCTACCTAGGGAGACAAAAGACCTGTATGCAGAAAACTATAAGACACTGATGAAAGAAATTAAAGATGATACCAACAGATGGAGAGATATACCATGTTCTTGGATTGGAAGAATCAACATTGTGAAAATGAGTATACTACCCAAAGCAATCTACAGATTCAATGCAATCCCTATCAAATTACCAATGGCATTTTTTACAGAGCTAGAACAAATCATCTTAAAATTTGTATGGAGACACAAAAGACCCCGAATAGCCAAAGCAGTCTTGAGGGAAAAAAATGGAGCTGGAGGAATCAGACTCGCTGACTTCAGACTATACTACAAAGCTACAGTAATCAAGACAATATGGTACTGGCACAAAAACAGAAACATGGATCAATGGAACAGGATAGAAAGCCCAGAGATTAACCCACGCACCTATGGTCAACTAATCTATGACAAGGGAGGCAGAGATATACAATGGGGAGGGGACGGTCTCTTCAATAAGTGGTGCTGGGAAAACTGGACAGCTACATGTAAAAGAATGAAATTAGAACACTCCCTAACACCATACACAAAAATAAACTCAAAATGGATTAGAGACCTAAATATAAGACTGGACGCTATAAAACTCTTAGAGGAAAACATAGGAAGGACACTCTTTGACATAAATCACAGCAAGATCTTTTTTGATCCACCTCCTAGAGTAATGGAAATAAAACCAAAAATAAACAAGTGGGACCTAATGAAACTTCAAAGCTTTTGCACAGCAAAGGAAACCATCAACAAGACGAAAAGACAACCCTCAGAATGGGAGAAAATATTTGCAAATGAATCAACGGACAAAGGATTAATCTCCAAAATATATAAACAGCTCATGCAGCTCAATATTAAAGAAACAAACACCCCAATCCAAAAATGGGCAGAAGACCTAAATAGACATTTCTCCAAAGAAGACATACAGATGGCCACGAAGCACATGAAAAGATGCTCAACATCACTAATTATTAGAGAAATGCAAATCAAAACTACAATGAGGTGTCACCTCACTCCTGTTGGAATGGGCATCATCAGAAAATCTACAAACAACAAATGCTGGAGAGGGTGTGGAGAAAAGGGAACCCTCTTGCACTGTTGGTGGGAATGTAAATTGATACAGCCACTATGGAGAACAATATGGAGGTTCCTTAAAAAACTAAAAATAGAATTACCATATGACCCAGCAATCCCACTACTGGGCATATACCCAGAGAAAACCGTAATTCAAAAAGACACATGCACCCGAATGTTCACTGCAGCACTATTTACAATAGCCAGGTCATGGAAGCAACCTAAATGCCCATCGACAGACGAATGAATAAAGAAGATGTGGTACATATATACAATGGAATATTACTCAGCCATAAAAAGGAACGAAATTGAGTCATTTGTTGAGACGTGGATGGATCTAGAGACTGTCATACAGAGTGAAGTAAGTCAGAAAGAGAAAAACAAATATCGTATATTAATGCATGTATGTGGAACCTAGAAAAATGGTACAGATGAGCCAGTTTGCCGGGCAGAAGTTGAGACACAGATGTAGAGAATGGACATATGGACACCAAGGGGGGAAAACTGCGGTGAGGTGGGGATGGTGGTGTGCTGAATTGGGCGATTGGGATTGACAGGTATACACTGATGTGTATAAAATTGATGCCTAATAAGAACCTGCAGTATAAAACAACAAACAAACAAAACAACTAATACTAAACTTTCATTGGGTTATTTGTATGGAAATATGTTAATATAAATGTTTCAGACATTACATGAAATTTCTAAAAATCTTATATTTGTATTTGTATGGAAATATGTTAATATAAATGTTTCAGACATAAAAAAAAAGAGTAATGGAAAATATTCATGGTCTTATCTTTATAATATGACTGAAAGACAATGAAAGAAAAGCAGGTGTTAAAAATGATCCCTTAATCACCCACACACCCTTAGATTTTGAAAGGAGGCTCCTTTAATACTTCTTCCTTACTGCAGTGTTTGTTGCTTAAGGAAGTCTGTGGGTGGAGAAGATGTTATTAACCCTCCTACACACACCTGTTTTCTTATTTACAACATTCAATCTCCACATATATAAGTACTTGAAACACCAACCCCTTTCTTTCTACTACTTTCTAAAATTCTTTGGAATTTGGTCCACACATGACCACATACTACCTTCCTATCGGACATATATAATTAGTTATAATTTATCCTGAATTGATTTTTCAAGTATGAGGCTATCCAAAAGATTCTTTGATGTAGATGCCTTTCCAACTAAACATTTTTGTTTGAAAACAAAGAATTCCATAAACAGCTGGTCTTATGCTCAAAATTAATAATACAAAATTATTCTTTGTATTAATGAGTTTTCTTAAACACTAAAACAAGAGGATACAGTCACTGAAATGGGAAAAGCCAACCTTTAAGATTTGTATGCAGTATTTGTTTCTTATTACTCTACAAATTACCTTGATGAATGAATGCACATTTTGCAGACCATGTTGAAGACACGGTAAACATGTTTTACTAAATAAAGTAATAAGCCCTTTGAATTGTTTCATCTGAATAAACAAATCGATAGTTAAAGATTTTTAAACCCTCTATAAAATGTATACAAACAAGTTAACGTAAATTTTATGAAACATTTAGATCCCTTTTATATTGTAGTAAAAATGTTCCCTCAAGTGCAGTAAATGACAGATATGACCTTGTGCAAATGAGCTAAACTTAAATTATTTTTAAAATAATCAGGTCTAATCTTCAATGCTAATGTAATATTTATTCGTTTAAGAATATAGGACAATCTAAAAAGTAAAAATTGATGTATTTTTAAAGTGATTTTGGATTTGGAGGTTTAATGATATCATTTATGATAGTCATACACATAAGTGTTTTCCAAACAAGATTGTTCGCTTCACTATTCAGATCAGTGCACTCTATTGGGGAATTATATTAACTTTTGTTAAAAGAAATTAGAAAAATAACCATTAACCATCCAAAGTGCTTGCAAAGATGCCCCAATTATTAACCAAATACACGTTATTGAGACTATATCCTACAGAGACTGGTTAGAACGATCACTAGCTAGAACTGTTGGATTAACCAAACAATCACAGGTAATTCAATCACTTCTGGTTAATTCAAAGGAAACTGATTCTGGCTCCTCTGATATTTTGGTAATAGGAACTCAGTCAGAATACAGAGCAAGTCCGTCCTCTGTATAGCAGAGGTAGCAAGTCAAACGTATTTTATGTACAATCCAATGGATATGTGAAATGGAACTGTGCAGGTCTCTCTATGTTTTTAGGTTCTAGTTATTAAGCTTTTTGTCATTTTGTACTAGAGTAAAAAAATCACAGAAAATTAAAACCATTAGTATTTCAGAGCAAAGTAACACATAGACTAGAAAAAATTAATTCAGTAAAAACAAAACAAAAACACTGTTGTGTCTCTGACTAAAAATGAAAAAGGATTATGCAGCTAGAAGTAAATACTCATTTACCACAACTTTCAGAACAACTCTTTAAAAAGAATACAACTCAGAATTAAATGGGTTATATGCTATTTTTTCTTCTCAGAGCAAAGGTTATATGCTTTTTTTTCTTCTCAAAGCAATTATCTCTTAAGAATTTGCTTTGTTTTTTTTTGTTTTTCTCCAAGTTACTATAAAGTACCTATAATTGAAAGGAAGAGTAAAAATACAAAAGGAGAAAAAATAAATGAAAGTAGTTTCTAACTAATATATGAAATTTAAGTTGTAAATGTCATATTCATGAAATTAAAATGATTTCCTAAAAAATCACCTTATTCAGATCACAAGATAAAATAATGAACCTAAGATTTCAATATAAAATGCAACAAGGAAGAGTGAGGTTGACTTCACTGTCAATTGCCTGTGCTAATTACAGTGAACGAAAAACTGGAAACTAGTGTCTGAATATCCACTACACCTTATTAAGTAAATGAAGAAATGATGTATGATATGAGGAGAAGACTCAATTAGAAAAACGTATACCATGATGCTTTAACAAAAGGAGCAATGAAGACACTCTGTTTTGTTTTTAAAGATGCTAAAAAATTAACGAGACATTGTGTGAACAGTGGAACAGTTGAAACAACACAGTATCTGCCAAATTCAGTAGTCTACACATAAAACTAAATAGCTGGAAAATATATAGAATTTTGCATAGACCTGCTTCCTTCCAAAATCAACATTTAAAAAAATTGATTAATTTCTTAATATTCCAATAGTGAAATATCTACTCAAGGAACTATCTTTTTTCCTTTCTTTTTCTCTTTAAAATTTAATTTTCCTAGAGCTCTTCTTTTCAAAACTTCTAGGGAAGTTTTCTTGGGAATACTATATTAATCAGCTAGAGAAAAAAAATTTTATTAGAAATAGTAAAAGACTGTCTTAACATCAAATGACAGCCTAATGTCATATGCCTAATGACATGGAAATAAATTCATACTCTCACGGTACTGAGTCTTGACTCCTATTCAGTTTTAGTCTTTATGAAAAAAAATTGTGCTCCAATATGCTGCTCTAATTTTATTTTCTGGGTGTTGCTTATTTGAACTAGTTAAGCCTTTCATTCATTACATAGGGCGACTTGATAAATTTTTAAAGTGTTGCCCAAACCAGATAAGATGAGCAGTAGAGATCTGACTTTCCTGACTCCAAGGCCTTCGTTTCCTCATCTTTTATCAAATTCTTCATTTAAAAACTAAAATTTACTAGAAACATACATTTAATCATTTTATACAACTTCAGCGAGGCCTTGAGAGAATGTTTATGTTTTACTCATTCTATTTTCATTATTATTGTTGAAATTATATTTAGTTGTTTCTATTTTTTCTTGTTGTGTATAAAGGTAGAATTTTGTTTGGATTTCATTTGGAGAAGCAGTTTGGGAAATTTACAATGAAGGTTCAATCCATAAATAAAATCTTATTTGACAGTAAGTATGTCAGATCAGATTTTGAAAGTTTCTGCCTGTCTCTTATCTTACATACTTCTTTAAACACACAACTAAATCACGAAAACATATATCTTGTTTTAGTAAAAATAACTATAGATTAATTTAATCAAAGAAGTAAAGACACTATCTTATTTTCACTGGTTTAAAGTTTATCTTTTTTACTTTTATGAACTAAAGCTCCTTCAGTTTCAAACTATTAATTTGATAATTATGTTCTTATATACATGATAGTTCTGTATGTGTTAATATCAATACCTTGTAATTATATATTTTAAAAACCCAATATTTAAATTATTTTCTCATGAGTTTTCTGTCCTGCCAAATATGCTTGGAGGCTTCTGTTAGGAAGTTTGACATGCAGATTTATCTCAAAGTTAACTCAAACACAAACACATAAATGAATGTGATATATTCATAAATACATCAAATAATTTGCATGGTATATACATTTACTTAGTATGGAGAATGATTGTTTTTGTCTTCCCTTTCCTAGAATGCAAAATGTGAATTCGTCTCAGATATTTGAGATGGCAAATACATAAGAAAATATCCATGAATAATATCCACATGTAAGTCTTCAAATATATAAAAAGGCAACTCCTACCTCCATCTCCAGATCCTGATCCTGCATCTGGGGGGAAAAAAGGAAATAATTTGTTTATGCTTGAAAAACATATTCAAAAAATGTGTATGACTTTATTAAAAAAAATTCATGTTTACTTTCTCCATTAATACGGTACTATAATTTTAAAAAATTACTAATATTTAATTTGAAAAACATTCACATCAATCTAATTTCTATACTATAACTTATAAAATAAATTCTTTATTATTTTCATTCTTAAACTTCATGAACAAAGTATTATCTAGCTTTGGAATAATTCCTAAACTTGACTATGTTAAAACTTCTCATTTTTATTTTAATCAAGATGAATTTGGTGCCTTTAACACAAAAAATTAAAAATGAGATACTTATAGCAATCAGTGAGACTTAGAAATTAAACAGTCTAAGACTTGTGGCAAATAAACACATAATTAAGGCTTATATTCTTGTACATTGCATTACAAAGGGAAAAACAGTTTAAAAATGAATATCTTTTTATATAAGAGCTAATATGTTTTCCAAATACCACAACTGTGGGTGAATCTATCTGCACCCAAAAGCATCTTTCAGTTTTGAAATCAGTGGAAGAGTGAGCTTAACTTTTGCCTTTGTGATTAAAAGTGGCTATACCCTAAGCGATGCTGGCAGAAAAGACAATAACCTCCCTCTGCCTTTCTCTTTCTCCACGTTTCTCCCCTCCCTCCCACATAATTACAACTCCTGAAAGTTGTCAATTTCTGAGAACTCATTTCCCAGAAACACTCAATTTCCTAATTTAGAGTCAAGACCATGGAGTTTCCATTTGCTTCCACCTGTTAAGTGGAGACATCATCTTCCTTCTTTCTCCCCACTTCGTTCCATTCTAAATACATTTGGCTATATATTTTTAATGTTAATACTGGGAAATAAGACTAATACTAGTATTCTTTGTCTGATATGTCCTCAGTTTACATTGAAATCTCAACCAGGGTTCAAGGTTCAAGACCTATATCAAATGCCACTGTTACGAATTAGTGTTTGCTGTTTTAGACCAATTAAAATAAACTACTACTTCTACTTGTTTGCCTCCATGACACTTTATTGAGAGGCACTCATAGAAAGAGGCGTGATGTATGAAAATCTACAGAAGGCTGACACAGGGAAGAATGGATGCCTCCCCAGTAGTTTTCTTTGTCATTATGTTAGACATTAGCACTGTCATGAAGGAGCAGTAGTTTGAATTCTCAGCCTTGGTGGAGACCCAGACTAACTAAATTCACAAGGTTTAACCCTTTATTAAATCAGAATGTCAAGTCATTAACTGCTTACATGACTAAGGAGCAAGTCACTGGGCCAGGCTATCCTTTCCTTAAAGGCAAGCTAATTGGTAAAACAATTTATAATAAAAACCCTTCTTAGTAAATGTAGACTCAAATAAGGATTCTAATCATAAGATTTGATTGTTTTAAGGTAACAGATAAAGAAAGGCTGATGCATTCATCTCTATAATAGGAAAATAGTCCTGTCAACTGAACTGAGTCCTAAGTCACAGCACAATCACTTTGGACAGGACAGTGCTTGAATGGTCAACATTTGTCAAGTCTCCTTTTTGTATCTTTTCACAGCTAGAATTTTAACTGACTTTATCTGAATTAATTTGAAAGCTTAATTCAGTATTACTTATAAAATCATCAGAGGCTAATAACAGGTTGTACTATTAACAGCATTAATACATTCTACCTGTGTTTTAGTTGAATGTGTATAGTTTCTTATTCCTTTCCCACTAAGTGTAAACGTCTTTAAATCAAGAACCATGTCTTGTTTAGCTCTCTATACTTCCACACACATAATAGAAAATGCATAAAAGCTTATGTATTCCAAGCTCCAAACATACTCATTGGATAACATAAGGAACATTATTCAACCTTCCTAAGCTTATTGGTCCTCTAGTCAGTGGGTATACTAATGTCTATCTCAATGGACTATTTTGAGGATAACTGCACAACAGCACATTTTAAATGCTTATCACTATGTCTAGAACATAATAATTAAAATTTTGAATGAACATCTTGCCTATTCATCTATATGTTTTCTGCTAAGTACATATGGCTGGAGAAAATCAAGAAAAATGGCAGTAGTATTTTGGCTTGTATTCCCCATGTATGTTTCTAAAAATCAAGGACCATGATTCTTAAGACAATTTGTGTTTGATTTGACCCAAATTAAGTAGCTAGTGAAGAAAGGAGGAATAGACTGAAAAAAAATGGTCACTTAAGTCTATGGCATCATTATAAAATAGTGATGGGACGCTTTAATGGTTTCTTCACTATAAAATGAATCATCTTTGCAAACCAGAGACAAGTAGCCTACTAAAGCCTTATTAGTGAGACAGAAACACCTAAGAAAAGAAGTCATGCTGTTGCACCTGAATCTGGGCTTCTAGTCAATACATTTCTTATAAGGCAAAAAAGTGAAATTGACAGTGAGGCTATTGAGCAGACTGCCCAATAGGAAACCATTTTCCAGACAAAAAATGATTTGTAAGTTCAATGAAATGTAATAAATATAAAGTTATATCTTCTACTGCCTTTTATTCCTAGAGATCACAACTTGTCACCTCCATTCAGTGTCAAATAGCATTAAAAAAAAAAAAAGGAAAATCTATGAAGAAAAGAATGAGAATCTCTTTTAGATCAAAAGAACTCCAATTTATTTACAGTCAGACCTGGTTAATCAAAATTACTTTGGTCCCGCCATCATTATTCAGATCAAAACGCTTTTAGATTTACAAGTCAATGGAAGATGCATTCAGCGAGACCAACTTACTAATTAAATCCTGCAGAAATCTAAGTCTGTGAATAAGCTAGGGATGGATTACTCAGTTGTGATTAAATTTTCTACTTAGTCAAGTGTTTATTTTCATAGTACAACCAACACATTAGGGACTAGAATGGAAAGACTGAATGAATCAGAAGAATGTGACTGCATGTGCTGACAGGAACTTGGAGGTTGGAAAGTAAGAAAGAGAGATTTTGCTACCATTGTTAGCCAACCCATAACTTCATGACTGCTTATTGGGACTACTGCCCACTGATCCTCATTGGCTATTGTCAGAGACACACAGATATCCTATGTGATCTTGAATAAGCAAATCCATTCCTCAGTACTCTCTAGTATTTGCCTACATCATTCCTGGTCCAATAACTCTCACATGTTGCTCTTATTTCCATGCATTACTTCTCACTCATAGATTGAATGGCAATGATCTGTTAGCTTTAGTAAATAAGCAAGTGGTGCACCAGTCCAACTTGCCTCCCAATCACCCTTGCAGGAAGGACATCCACATTGTGAGGCAAATAATCAAATAGGAGAAAAGACTACTTAAAAACCAAAACCAGAACGAAAAAGCCTACATCATTGTCCATGAGGAATGATACCTTTCTCTTCTGCTAATTCTTAGAAACTTCGGTAGTCACCAGTACAACCTGGAACATTGTCAACTGCTAACAATCAATAGGCCTAAGATAATCTTTTAAAGCAGCAGTCTCCAACCTTTTTGGCACCAGGAACTGGTTTTGGGGAAGACAATTTTTCCACGGACAGGGGTTGGGGGGATGTTCAGGCGGTAATGCAAGCGATGGGGAGCAACGGGGAGCGGCAGATGAAGCTTCTCTGGTTCGCCCTGGTCTGTGGCCCAGGGGTTGGGGACCCCTGTTTTAAAGAATATGAGACTTTCTCTTGCTCATTTACCACCCTGCCCCAGCCATCATACACATAATTTTTAATATAATTCCCCAGAATAGAAATACCTGTTATCTGAGAGAGACTTTCAATAAAATAGACCTTTCTTGACACTATTCTATATTTCCAATTTTGAAGAAAGTCCTTATATCATTATTATTTTCCTTGAATATGCTTATACCTTCCAATTCCTCAGAAATTATGACTTTCCAGAAAGATGTTTATTTGCCATTAAGAACAACTATCAAGGGACACTAAAGTTTCTTTAATATATGTGACTTTAATGTTTCAAGCCTAACCTGAAAACTCAGCTTCATTTTACAGCATGGTTTTATCAAGTTGGGCTGTATTCCTCTTTTTTTTTTCCTTCCTGTAATGCTATTCAGCTCTAATAACCATTGTACTCAAAAGGAAAACCTGAAAAACCAAAGAGCCTATGAAGTCACTCTTCTTCCTTACTTTCTTTAGAGCATTCTTGGTACAATATAACTAAAAAGTTTTGTGGGAGCCCAGGCTGACTGTGTCAGAAAGGACAGATGTCATTAGAAGTCATGTCTATCACCAATACATTCTTTAATATAATCTGCTCACTGTTAAGAGGAGCATTTTGCAGGGCTGCTAAGGTTAGACACATCTTAACTTCCAAACCCAAATCTGCAAACTGCCTCCCACCAGATGATCCTATTGTTACAAACAAACAAACAAACTTTATTCATGCATAGATAAGTTTCTTATGTTTGGAAACTGAGCAGTCAATCTAGATTTCTAATTATGTTATTCAGCTGTCTGTACTTCATTAAATAACATACATATTAAAATCTACCAATGTCCTTATGGTACATTTATCTTTCTTCCAGAAGTGACTTGAAATGTAAAAAGACATAGAATAAGAATAATGCATACTTTGTACGAAAGAATAAGAGGCTTGTCTAGCTAATAATATATAGTTTGGATTATTTATTTGGATAACAATAAACAGGACATAACGTGAAAAGCAAGACATGGTTTTTGGATTCAGAATCCATTCCGAAGGTTTTCGGGAGTCTTCAGGATCACATACATACCTGTGGCACATGATCCTTCAGACACCACCAGTATCTCACTCTGCTGTTTGCACGCAGCCTGCCGCAGGTAACACTCATTCTGGTAGCTCTCCCCATTGGAGCCACACACAGGCACATAGTCACTGTTGCACTGGGGAGCACACAGATGTAAGCCTATGGTTAGTACTGGAGTCTGCATGCCTCTGACATCTTGAACAGAAATCATCATTTACAAAAGAAAGCACTTGTCTTCATTTTCAGTGATCCCCCTTGTATCCAGCAAGTCTTTGACTTTGTAAGGACACCATTCAAAGATACACAAAAGCAGCGTCAATTCATCTGATTCAGATAGGGGGAAAAAGAGCTTCTAAACTGATCAGGCAATTCCAACAAAGTGATAGGACAAGCAATAATAAAAAGATATAACAACAAATGCATCAATATTATTTAATTTTGTTTCTGATATGTGGCCCATATGGTTTGGTGGAAAAAAATCAGAACATGTTACAGTATTCAAGCTATTCAAAAATAGTGTCTGTGTTTGGAGCAGAAGTATATAGCTGAAATGCCAAAGAATTCAGTTACTCCTTAGTATGTTTTTCCTCTGTTGAATTTGAATCTTTACAAATTTCTAAATATTTGGATAAGACATTTGAATTCCTAATTAATTTTTCATATATTTTTAGACCATTGGATGTTGATGTAGATACAGTGTAGAAAGAAACAACAGACCATGGAATACAGAAAAAAAATCAACAACTACTGAACCATATGTAAACTTGATTATTCAAAAGTATGACTTAACCTATATTTCATAAAACAAAAAGTTCATTTTTAAACAACCTCATTACAAAAATGTACACATTTTACAATGGAAATTAGGCAACCTACAGGGTGTACTCATGATAATGTAATCACACTCTAAGGCATTAGAGATACTTGGCTGTGTTCTGCCTGCTAATTACGCCACTGATGTGATTATCTACAGATGCGTTACATCGTTTAATTTTAACAAATGTAATGATCAAGACGATTATTTATAAATACTCACCCATGCCAGAAACTAAGTAAAACAAATCATACATATACATGTATGTGAAAACACTTTTCTGTTTTTTACTTCTTATTAAAATATTTGGATTTTTGATGTGCTAATTCATAACACATATAAAATAAACCAATAATTTAGTGAGATGGCTAGGGTTTTAATATATATGATAATAAACCTAAAACTCTATCAAAAGTTAAATTCAATTCAAGGATTTATGCAAAAAAGCAAATTCTCAATATGGTTATAATCTGATGATAAAAACCTGAGATTCATTTTCTTACTCTATTTTCTTACAATATCTGTACTTCCTTACCAATCAACCATTTAGCTCTTGTTCGTTGCCTTTTTGTAATAGCTTAACCATCCTAACCATTTTTTAAATGGTATAAGACAATGTTCTCTGAAATGACAGTTTTTTGAATCTGACTTTACAACTATTATTGAAAAACTTAAATATAATTTTTAACTAATAGTTATGTACTATTCTCCTAATAGTAAATTCAAATTGTATGACACTCATAATCACCATAATTGCTAACAGGATAATTTAGATACTAAATCATATCTATTTAGAAATTATTTAAATATGATTAAAATGATTGAAATATTTTAAATATGACATATTTTAAAAATCTTTATTTCTACAATTTCTAATCTAGACATTCTGGAAGGTTCTATATAATAATTTCTTTCCACAGTTACACTATATGGCTACCAGACTCAGTCTATCTACATTATTATATTTTAAAAACTATTTTGATAGGAACTTTTCACTCAGGAGGATCTCTAATTCAGTAGGCAATTCACTTCTGACCAGGTGATACCTGTGTAAGGGCTGTCTTCCACAAGCTTTCCAAATATATATATACCTGAAAACTGACCTACCATAAAACTGAACATCTTTATCACTACTGAAAAAAAAAGGCAATAAGAAAATGTCAGTAAAGAGTTGAGTTTTCCAATAAGCAATACTGAAGAGACACCAAATAAATGGAGGTGGTGCTCATGTCAGAACCATGGCCAGGGAGGCAGGTGGATGTACAGGTGCTTGATTAATGGGCTGTGTTCAGCATCGGGGACAGGAGAATGTAGGGAGGATTTATGAGGACCCACTACCACTACAATGGTATCTGAGAACATGGAAGAGGGACAAGAAAGAAGTGACCAGCTGGTGACATATTATAGTCAGTAGACTTGCTGACCTTTTCAGTAGGCAGATGAGAGTCATAATTAGTGTGAACGGCTGGGCTAGTTAGCTTCTCATGCTTGGTTCCTAGCTTCTTGTCCCAGGTTACCTTTTTTTTTTTTTTTTTTTTTTTCCCCAGGTTACCTTTTAATCTCCATCTCCAGCCCTGGTTACAATACTTTGTGTGTAGATTACTTGGGCCCATGTTTTCTTCTCTCTAATACCTAGAATTTCTCTATTTATCCTTCTCATCTACTTCTGTAGATTATTCAGATGTAATCAGAAGATGAGGAGTGAGGGGTGGGAAGTATTTATTATCTCTGTCAAGTGCTAGTACACAATGCTGATATGCATCTTAAAATATCGAATAAACTGATAAAGTGCTCATATGCCACTTCTGAAGGATGTAGTAAGCCAAATGTGAACAGTGCTAAAAACAGAGCTGCCAAGTTCTATGCACAAGCCAAAAGGAAGATTTGTATGGAGTTGAAAAGAGCTTAACTGTAGATAATCAGCACGATGTATTTGGCCCTTACTACCATGACTTGCACTCATTAAAATGAATAACACATGGAGGAAGCATACTCTAAATCATTAAGGCTCAGGAGTGGAAGTCTGTTCCCAGGTTCTCCCATTTCTCTCACTGCCTTAGTGTAGGACCTTGTGTATATCACTCAAAAATGAAATATTTAACAAGTTTATAGCTTAGTTCCCCCATTCGAAATGGTTAACTGGGGCATTTGGGAGGATTAAGAGTCATGTTTCAAAATGCTTTGGAATACTCATTTATAAAAAGAAATGTAAATTATATGCCTTTCATGATCTATATTTTAACTAACAGAGTTACCATCTAACATCGACACTGAAGCATGCGTATCTAAAATTAGAAAAACAAAGGAACACAGGCTAACCCTAAGTACAAAAAAATAAGCTAACTACTACATTAAAATATGCCAAATTATCGGAAATAATTTTCAGTGGTAATCATGAATACTGCTCAGTTTCAGAGGAAGGGACAGATTCAGATGTTAGGTGACTTGCTAAAGGCCACATAGTTGGCTGGTAGAGAAAAAACAAGACTCAGGGCCAGATGGTTAAGCTCATAAATGTATGTGTTGTCCAAACTTCCTCTCAGGGGAAAAGTGATTCTGCTTCCTTCAGATGTTTTAAAAATCTTAAGTTTATTTTCCAAATATGCGTTTTTTCAGTGAATGATTTTGTTCCAAAATGTCCACATTGCTTAAGAAAGCAGCAACATGTCACACCAGTGGATTCAATGAATACATGGAATTTGTTTTGCTACAAATGAACAAAAAATTTATGTGAGAAATTTTTCATATGATTTATTGCTTGTTTGGTTAATAAGAATTTCTTTTAACTGAGATTTCAGCAACTAGAAGCTATGTATAACTTACATTTTATATATTGTCGGCACCTTCCATAGAGTCTGGCATATAGAAGGCGCTCCACAGATGTTAAGTGAATTCTGTTATATTCCCGGTTGTCAAAGGCTTAGGAATAATGGCTTAGGATATGGCATGTTTCTCTTCCAAAAAAGAAAGAGATAAAAAAACCCACATATGTCCCAATCCTTTGATCATTCCATAGGTAACTTTTACTTCTCTGTGACTACATTTTTTCATTATGGAAAATTTTTTATGATTTTAAGTGAGTGGGCAGGCCTGTGACTATGGTGAAAGTGACTCTGTGTGACTTCTGAGGCTAGGTCGTTAAAGGATACAGCCTCTACCTGGCTCTTTCTCACTCACTGGATGCTTGCCATTGAAACCCAGCCACTGTGCTATGAGGAAGCCCAAACTAGTCCAAATGGAGAGATCCACATGGAGAAGGACCAAGATCCCCAGCTGACAGTGCAGTATATGAGTGAGAGTCCTGAGAAGAGTACAGAACCAAGTCTTTGAGTTCCCTCCCCGGCTCAGCTAACGCCAAGAGGAGCAGGAGGTGAACTGCTTCCATTAAGCCCTGTCCAACTGCAGATTCACGAGCAAAATAAATGTTCATTGTTTTGAGCCACTAAGTTCTGGGCAATTTGTTATACAGTCCTAGTTACTGGAACAATTGCAGATCTAAAGCGTGGCTTATTAAATGAAAACATTTCACATTTGAATTAAATGATACCTGAAAAACATAAGGCTTCATCATATTTTTAAATTATAAAGTGATCATTGATCATTACATACTAATTGATATGACCAGTGCTATCTATGAATAGCTGCATATGTGTCTTC
Source organism: Balaenoptera borealis (assembly GCF_965194805.1). Taxonomy (NCBI): domain Eukaryota; kingdom Metazoa; phylum Chordata; class Mammalia; order Artiodactyla; family Balaenopteridae; genus Balaenoptera; species Balaenoptera borealis. Next base: position 42,545,986 of record NC_138863.1, on the reverse strand, counting down.
TTTTCTTCCCCCCTTCCTTCTTTAATCCATCCACCCATCCATTCATCCATCCGTCCGTCCATTCATCCATCCACTGTTTCTAAATTTTCAAACCACAACTGATTTACCAGAATGACAAGGATATCATTTGGTATACAGAGAGGAAGGTAGGATGCATGAGGTTGCAGTCCATTTCTGAAACTCATATCATCATCCAAGAATTAGTTGTACTACTTTTGACATCAAGAGTTGTCTACAATAAACTGGTACTTTTGTTGTTATTATAATGTTTTTATTTGCATGTATAATGTCCTAGAAAAAATTAGATTGGTGTCAAAGGACCTAGGTTCTTGCTTTAGGATCACCACTTAATGGTAAGTTATTTATATTTATGGGTCTTAATTTCCTTATCTGTAAAAGGAGGAGAAAATAATTATCTCACTCAATTGTGAGAAATAAATGAGATAACATGTTTGAAGGGTAGAATATGTTTATCATAAATCATCTAAGAGAAGTGAAGATAAATATTTGTTCACCTTAGTGCTCCAATTGTAATCCAAACTGAAAAACATAGATTATACACTCATATACCCACTTCTCTTTGAAATTTATCTCTCAGCCAGAAAGACCACAGTTGGCACCCATTTTGAATAGAAGAATTTGGACTTGTATCTGAAAGCAGGAGAAACAGAGGAGATGACCTAAGCTAGTTTAGAACAGTATATAGAAAAATAGATTTTTCAGGACATCTGCCTTTTCATCAGACTGGGCAAAAAAAAATTCTCAAATTAATTTGAAAGTATTGGAAAGTACTGAGTCAAGATACTCTTAGCTTAAAATATCTATTATTCTTTGCACAACTTGTGATCTTGAACTTAATTCTGCCACTCTCTATTCCTGGTATGTACAGAGTCTAAATTTTCCACTAGGGAAATGTTTATTTTCTCCTGACAGACTGACAACTTTGCAACACACAAACTAGTAGCAGCAGTAATCTAGTAGTAAATTTAAAATGCTACAGGCATTAGGAAAAGGAAATTTACGTTTTAGTTTCTTATTCAAACTCGTATTCACTCCCCTGGCCCCCCTGCAATCTATACCACTCAACGATTATTTAAATTAATGACAAATGTAACTGGCTGACCGAATGCATGAAAAACATAAATATCTTTGTGGGTAAAAGTTATACCAAAACCCTCTGTGCAACCTGAAAACTGAACACAATTTCTTTAATAAGAAAATTATAAATTTTCTTTTAGTAGCATGCATCCATTTAGAATTTTGTGAACTCCTCTTTTTCTTTCTCTTGGCAAAATCTTGTTATAATTATGGCTTTCCATTTGAGGAACATTCTTCTTGGTTCATTTTATACTGTATATGAGTTCACTTCTTATGTCTACCCTTGGTTATGAAAATAATAAATTTCTGGGAATTACAAACTGAAAAGGGAAAAATCCACAAAATCCTGTGGGCCTTTAACTAATGATTTATCCAACTATATTTTCCCCTTAGTTAACGTTTGTATGAAGTATGACTTGCAGAGTTCTTATGCTCCATCACTCTCAAGTAGTTCACTGAAAGAACATAATTACGTTGTTCAGTATGGCTAGAGACCTTAGAAATTGGTGTTGCATGAATATTAAATATGTATTCATGTTTCCAACACTATCGTATGGTCTAATGACTGTAACCTGGGCACAGCAATACTTACCCACCAGGTGGTGGTGCACTTTACAAATATCAGCTGTTTATTACTTTTCTTAGGAAGAAAAAAATAATGTCCAAGAAGTTTCTAGCTTATCTATAAGCCATTCAAAACCATATTGAAATGTGAATTCCCTTCTTTCTCTCACTGGGAGGTTGAACTTAACCTAAAATATTTAAATTTCATCAACAATTCTAAATATTACATACAGTTGGCCCTCCAAATCTGGGGGTTCCAAATCCACAGATTCAACCAACTTCAGATAGAAAATATTCGAGAAAAAAAAATTCCAGAGAATTCCAAAAGGCAAAACTTGAATTTGCCACTTACATAGCATTTACATTGTATTTACAATGTTTACATTGCATATACATTGTATTATAAGTAATCTAGAGATGACAAAGTGTACAGGAGGATGTGCATAGGTTATATATAAATTCTACATAAGTTTATATAAGGGACTTGAGCATCCTTGGATTTTGGTATTTGTGGTGGTCCTGAAACCAATCCCTGTGGATACTGAGAGACAATTGGACTATAACAAATTTTAGACCTGAATTTGAATTCTAATATTTTATTTGTTTTATAGCCTTTTTAATTTTTTTTAAAGTTTTGCTTACAATCTTGGAAAAGTTTTCCCTTATCCCCGGTATATACTTTCATTAATGGGAATATTTTCTAGTTGAACCGTTTGTTAGATTTGATGTGTATTTTACAAAGTAATTCAACAACACTCAAAGATGAACGTAAGATATCAGTACAGCATCTCTAATACTTGAATTATAAAAACATATTGAGAGAAAAAAAGGCTTATACTTCACATGGTAGAAAGCATTTGTTAGATGATGACTATAATAATGACATTGAGTTCTATCTTTAATAAATACTAATAACCTAGTTTTGATAATACCACAACTGCAATCGCTCTCTCTTTTAATTTTTATTTATTTTTTTAACATGAGACAAAGCACATCTTCCTCATGTTTATGAAATAACTTTTGTCTATTTGCACTCTTTTGGATTCCTGGGAGATTCAGTTGTAATTGAATGTGGTATCCATGAAAAGTTGACAAATATTAATAAGTGCTGTGATTTCCAAACTAGCACAGTAGTTTTAAAGTCACATTGATAAGGAGTTCATTTAAAAACTTAACCAGATTGCCAGGATAATAAAACCCAAGACCATTAAAACAGAGAAATATGACCGAAAGAAGATAGCCCCAATCAAAAAAACAAAAGTATAAATCCACACTTCTAATCCAGCAATGATTTTGACTATTATCCCCAGTAGTTGACTTATAGCATGCATGTTAGAAGGGGCACAGAAACATAATTTTCCTTTGACACACCAAAAGAACAACCTGAAACTTTCTACCTTCAGTGGCATTTATAACTGTGGCACATACATTTCTCCAAAAAGCTGTGCCTTTTTGACATCAGTTGGCTCTCTTGCCAGTACTTTTGTTTGGTGCCAGCTTTCCTCTTAGCTTGCATAGCTATAAATTGCCAAGTGATGGGCTATAAAAGAAGATCTCTGCTTTGTCGTCTCATTAATGAATCAGAAGATGCAAATACCAGACTTCTTACCTTGAACTGACAGACGCAAGTCACAGTGTCTCCAATTCTTAAACATTCCCCATCAAATTTACAGGTGTTGGTGTCACAGAGGAAGAGATCATTTTCTCTGTCATCATAACCTCAAATTTAAAGAGAACACGCCAGTCATTAAATGTTATAGACTTGAACAAAAAAAGAAGTATCTTGAAGCTTTAAAAGAACTTCCCTAAATGTTAATTCCAACAACCACAGCTGTACTGCAAGGTCATTCTTTACTGAAGACCTAAAAAAATTCTAGTTAAGTGATTAATGTTAGTTTCTTTTTTTCACTATTCTTTTCTAGTCAATTGTCTTTTAATAAGCTTTTTTGATAATGCTCTTTTATTTTAGCTTGGGTTAATACTGGTAGTGGTGGATGAATATTTAACACTTGCTTCTTAGCTTCCTTATTATTTTCTCATTAAGTAGACTATAGTTTATGACCCCCAAACTTCACATTTTAGAAAAGAGCTGGTGATGGTCTCAGAATGCCTTTTACCATTTCTTCATCTTTAATCATTCTTTTGCTTTAAGGTCTGCAACAACCCCTTATTTGGAATTTTTCCAGACAAAGAGGAAACAAAGGCCCAATAATAAAGATAAACAGGCACAGTGTTTTCTCTGATGGTCTGTCTGGCTCAAATGAAGATTGATCACCTCCAAGTTAACAGGGGTAAAGGGGGGGTGCCAGGTTCTTGACAATCTGCCTGGAAAACCAGTTTATTTTCTTTAGTTTCTGCAGATCCTTATAAGATATCTGGTAATAATGAATTTCTTGACTGTCAACCCCAATTTCATATTTAAGTTAGTTCCTAAAACAGTACCATAGTTAGGGATGAAGCAAACTAGTCATGTTGGGCTACAAAGCTATCAACATTCCAAACAATTGATTTTGCAGGTTACTTAATGTTCCTATGATAAAGCACCTAAAAAAGTGATTAGGTACCTGCAAAGTGGAACTTAGTCTATCCAAAATAACATATATGCATGCATGAGCCACGAATAAGTTAAAGAAAACATGCTGAGTTTTATAAAAATGCCAAATTTAGAAATCACCAAAAAGAGAACAAGGGCAATATATTGACCCAAATCTAACAGGGTTGCAAATCCCAACTTGTCTTTAAAAAGCGCAAACTACAATGATGTATAATAATTTTCCTTGTGGAATTTACATCAGTAACTACCCAGGACGACATATTCTTTTATCCTATAAGTTACAGTTGGTCATTCCCTCTTCTCCAAAGTTACATACACTTCAGCTCACACACATCCCCGAAAGCCACTTTATTCAGAGCTAGATTCAACTTTGGTGGAATTATATATACAGAAGATGAAAAATTACATACACACTTGCTAAAACTAGAACAGACTAGACCTTGGGGACAATACCCAGGCATGTTAATGCAGTTTAAAATGCCAGTGAAATCACACCACAATCCCGCCGGTAGACTATGGGCTATCATACTGAAATGCGAAGCTACTCGGACAGTGCAGCAACTCCCATCCTCGGGCGCTATTTAATTAGGAGGCTTCAGCACAGCAAAGCTTGCCGAGCTCTCGCGTTCAGATTTTGAAGGGACCCGAGCAAGCAAGAAGAGCGCCTGACGCACTCCAAGGAAGCCTGCCCAAAAATGGAGGAGTCAGCGCCCAGTGGGGTCCGTTCTGCCCTCCGCCCGCCTACGCGTGAGCCTGCCCGGCCTCGGTCATGCACAGCCCGGCCTGGTAGACGGGCGAATGGTTGTTGTCTCAACTTCCTTCGACCATCTAGGAGCTTGGGGAGGCAAGAGAGAGGCAATTCGGGGATGCAAAAACAACGTCTTTTGCAGCCAACTAGAGAAGGAGGATGTGTATGCCTGTTTGTGTGTGTGTGGAGAGAGACAGAGAGAGAGAGACGCAGAGACAGAGAGAGACAGAGACAGAGAGAGAGAGACAGAGAGAGAGTAACTGAATCTCTTGAAACACAAGCTCCTTTAGAATTTCTGTGACCTGGTCTTGAATGCCAGACAAGTGCACCCTCATGGCACTTTTGCCAGTAACAGTGTTTCCCCTGCAGTCACCATTTGATTTATTGCTTTCTCGCTCGTTCTTTCTCATGAACTTATTTCTCTCTCTTTTTTGCTAGACTTTTTCTTTAATGACAGAAAAGGTTCTGTTTTACTGTTTCCCCAAGGATTGGTGCTCTTTTCAGTGAATCCACAAAACCATCCCGCTTAATATTTCTTAAAATCTCCGCAGCTCCAGTTTAAGTGCAAGGATGCAAAGGTTCCTACACCTGCACTTTCTGTCCTCCCCAGGACCCCCGCCCCCTTCCTTAGCGGCCTGCAACAGTTCTCTGTGCTCCTCTGGGTTGAGGTCGGTGGTCTCAAGGGTTTGGAGCGGTTGGAGTCGAGGGGCTGGGGAGACGCACTTGGGGAGGTTGGTCTGTACTGGAAACGCGCGTTTCCTCTGAGGGGTTAAGGGGTCGGGGGCTGGGGTTCTGGACTTACCAGAGCAGTTCCAGCCGGTGGGCGTTTGGCAGTCACTTAAGGAGGTAGGGAAAGCTGCGAGCTTCACCGGGCGGGCTACGATAAGTAGCATTACAGGCAGCAGCAGCAGCCAGCAAAAGCCCTCGCAAAGTGTCCAGCTGCTGCACTGCCGCGGGGACTCCCACAGCACCATGACTAGTTCGCGCAACTCTGCAGCAGCAAACGGCTTCGGAAGAACACAAGATCGCGGGGGTCAGGCAGCGGGCTACTGAGCATCCCGCGGACAGCGGCAGCAGAGGCGGCGGCGGTGGCAGTGGCACCTGACGGGGAAGCAGCAGCCAAACCCGCGCATGATCTCCAGAGTTTCAGCAACATCCAGTGACCCCGCTCAGCCCCGGGAGCGAGAGGGTCGTGCACCGAAAAGCCGCACCGGAGACGCCGTAAGCTGCTGCCATAAGCAGAGGGCTCTGGCGAGCCGGGGCAGCAGGAGGAGACCGGAGTCCAGAGGGCAGAGGAGAGGAGCCCAAGGGGGCTGGGTGGAGGGAGAGTCAAAGCGCCCAGCAGCCTAGCAGCCGCCTCTCGCGCTCTGCCGCCCGCATCCCTCTGGCGTTTGGGAAGCAGCAGGTCCTTAGCCCGCCCGGGATCACGTGGGAAGAGGCAGTCGGGCGTTGATTGGCGGAGCGGGATGCAGGTCCCGGAGGGAGGGGTCGGCGAGGAGGTGCTAGGAGGAGACGACGGCCGATGCCACAGATGGGCTGGCTCACCAGGCGCTGGCCCGAGTGGGGCTAGGCGGGGATGGCTCAAGTGAGAATCGCGGGCTTCAGAGCGGGCGACTCCCACACCTTTAAATACCACCTGCCCTTTCACTCTCCGCCGCAGGACGCCCCCTACCGCGCGCTGGGTCAGATCTCGCGCCCCTCTTCCGTGCGTGACCCCGGGCTGCGAGCGCCCGCCGCGGCTGGGTGGCGTCTCTCGGAGCTGGAGCTGGTGAGGGGGGAGGTGGCTGAGGAGCGGTCGCAGCAGGGAGGAGAGGGGAAAGAGGGCACGGAGGAGAGGGCGTCCTGCCGGCGCCCGGCGCGCTAGCGTGCGGGAGCGCGCCGCCTGGCTGTAACGGGATACAGGCCGGGAATATCGCCGCGGAGGGAGCGGCAGGAAGCAGGAGAGGGTGAGAGGCGGTGGCGTGAGTACAGCGCTGGCTGGCCTGGAGGAAGCAGCAGTTCCCACAGGAGCCTGCGAACCTAAGGCTGCTCAACGAGCGGGCTCAAACAGCCAGCCAGGCTCTCTCCGCTCTCTCTCTCTCTCCCCTCCCCTCCCTGGCCCCTCACAGCCCAGAATCAGCCCGAGGAGTGGAAGGTTTGAAGCCCTCTCCCCACCAAACACTCGTCTCCAGCCGGGAGCCTATTTGTGTGGCTGCCTGGGAGGTGCGGGCAGATGTGTTTCGAAGGACAGATTTGGTCGGGACAGGTGGTCAGAGAGTGGCCGGAAGGCTGCTCCGCATCAGCCACGGCGGGTTGCCGGGCGCATCCGCCGGGAAGCGGCGTCTGAGAGGAGCGGCTCTCTTTGGCGGCGCGGGTTGTGGCCCTGGGAGCTTTACGCGGGTCCCTGCCGGATCGCCAGAGACGTGGGCGAGGCAAGAAGGTCTCACTCGGCAAGTCTCTTGTTCAGCGCCTTTTCTGCTTTGGCCCCAGCCAGCGCCTGGCAAACGGCGTAATAGGACCCGCCTTCCGTCTGCTGCATTCTTCACGCAGTTAGACAACACTCTTCAGCCTAATGGTATTTTAGTCTCTAGTAACGAACGGGACCCAGAGCTTCCCGGGACACGGATGGAGAGGAGCATCTTTCTCTCGTGACCCGGATCGTTGTTGCACAGTGTTTTGGATGAGTTTTCTATGTGATTATTCAGTGTCTTCTATGCTGTGTGATTGTTTTGTGATTCAGGATTTTTTTTTTCCTTCTCTTCCCGTACCCTCCTTTCTCTATCCCCCCTCTCTCCCTTCCTCCCCTCCTTCCTTCCCCTCCCTCCCTCTCTCCCTTCCTCCCTCCCTCCCCCCCTCCCTTCCTTCCTCTTTCTTCTTTCTGTTTTTCTTTCTTTCTTTCTCTCTCTCTTTCTTTCCTTTATTTCAAGAGCCCTCATCTCCTCCTTATTTTTCTTTTTCAATCTTGCCTTTCTCCCTCTCCTGTGTCCCTTGAAATTAGAAGAACATTGAGTGATAGCATCTCACAGGCAATTAGCGTCCATTCCCAATCACTTAACAGAGGCACCAATACCCTTTGAAAACAGAGACTATCTATCCTTTGCAGGCTCCACCAGAAAAACAAACTATACCCAAGCTATCTTTTTAAGGACTTTAACCTCCAACCTGCTCCCACTTCCTTGCTTTTTAACTTCTCCTTTGAGAGATGTGATCGTGCAGCACCTCAGTGCCTCAAAGAAATCTTTTTTTTTTTTTTTTTCCTGTGTGAAACCCATCTCTTTATCTTATATCTCCGCCTCCGCCCGGAGAGTCCCCCCATCCCCCCGCCCACCTCCAAAGATTTCTGAATCTCTGTGTCTCTCGCTCCTGGCAATTAAGCAGCAGATCCCAGCATTCTAGTCGGTGGCATCGCGCTCCTCACCGACGAAGACTCCATTAAAACAGATCAATTTGACCAGACATTGGAGGCATCAGAAAATCAGCTTCTAGACAGTGCAGCTAAATTCTTTAAGGAAACAGAATGCCCATTAGATAGAGCTGACAGCCGATATGGCAAAAACAAGGAATCAGAGATGTCTTTTCGCTGCACTCTTTCAGCAGAGAGGGCAACATAAATACACGCCTAATCTAGATCAAGATTTAACAACTCCCCAGTTCAAAGTGAGGACATGTCATTTTCCATAGCAAGGCTGGTGTGGTAACTAATCAGGCTTATGAAAATAAGTCATGCTTGAAACTGCAGGCAAAGTCCTTAAAAGTGTTTATGCAGGAATTATGATAATGAAACAGGACCTGCTAGGGTATCAGTGCTTGGCTATAGCAGTAGAATTTTACGGAACCTCTTAGCTGAGTAAAACTGTTATTGAATTCTCTGCTAAGTAAAATTTTGGCATGCTTTCTAATAATATGTACTCTTCCTAAGACATTTTGCCCAAAGTAACTTAAAACTCCAAAGGAGTTAATTACGGGTTGTGACTAGTTAACAAAAACAGTTGCTTCCACAGAGGTTCTTTAAATTATTAAACAGTTTGAAGCAAAGCCTTTCCAATAGGAATGCTGTGATTTTGTTCAGCTTACTTTGTACTTAGTGTTACAGTGCCACCAAGAAACAAATTCTGAAACTGGCAAGCACCACCAAGTGGCAGAAGAACATCATTCACTGAACAGAGCATCGTATTATTGAATACGTAAATAAAAATATATACACTCTTTAGCCTCATCATTAGTACCAAGGAAGTAGACGGGCCTTAATTTTTATGGCAATGAAGATCGGATTAGTGATTGGATTAGTGCTTCAACTTTCCCCCCAACAGGATCAAATCCGTTTACTTATTAGAATTGAATTTAAAACTAGGTCTATGAATTGTACTTTGCATGGTGCATTATATGATTACTAGTGGTACAATCCAATCATATCATGCATCTGTAAAATTTTTTATTTTAAAATACTACACTACACGAATGCGTAAAGAATAGAAATTGCTATGAATTTTGAGATCATACTAGTTTATCCTGAACCTAATGAATTCTATTAAAATCGGAAATAATAAAAAATAAATAAATAAATAAAATAAAATACTACACCATATTTGCTTTCAATATTCCTGAGCTAAATCAGTTTATTTGCAGCATACACACTCTAGAATTAGCTCTGAGGGGGTCAAATTGTCATATTTTTAGATAGAAATAGCACAGAAAAATTTTTTTAAAGTTTTTTCCCCCGCATGGAAAGGACATCATTAAGAAGTATGAGATTACTCAGAGCTTTAATGGGAGAGGGAGAGGTTACCCTAGAACAAGAATAATTTAAGATAAATAAACGAACCTGGGAAAATAAGACACACTGACAGTCAGAGCTCTGACTCCTTTCTGCTCTCTAATACTTTCTGATGCTTCAATAATGGTAAGAGATGTAGTATGCTTTTTAGGTATCAGACCTTGTGTCATGCAGTAAGGAATATATTGTTTTTATTTAATTCCCACAACACCCCAGCACCTATCATGAGACAAGGAATGCCATTATTCTTATTCTACAGAAAAGGCGTATGGCTTTTAAAGCATCAAGTAACTTGTCCCACTTAACAAACTAGCAGTGGCACAGCTAAAATTCAACACAGTTCTGTCTGGTATCAGAGCCTGAGACCTAAGTCACCATATTCTGCTGTATGGCTGCCTCTTAGTCTCTGAGAAAGGAAACAGTAACTGGGAACACACCTGCTCTGTCCATGCAGGCTCTTTGTCTGCCCTTTTTATGGAGCACCAGTAAGACCCACACTCATTAAATCTCAAACATGAGGAATGAGATCCAGTAGTTTCTATACTTGGAATTCATACTTGAAATTCATATGAATTACTTAAGCTTTTTAAAAGATAGACAAATTCTAGGCCTCACTAGCATGGATTCTAATTCAGAAAGTCTGGGGTTTGACTGTGGAATCTATATTTTAGTATTCATTTTTGAAAACTAAGGTAATTCTTGCATCTATATGAGAAGTGAAAGGATATCTGGGTTCTTGCTCAGTTTTCATAGGACTTTTGGCACAGAAGTTTCTAAAACAGGTTCTAAAAGGCTTGTACTCTGTGCAGATGAACTGTTGTACACGTCTGACTCTCTATCTACCATTAAGAATTGAATTTCCATATGCATATGTTTACCAAATATGTATTAAGCTTCTGTTATGTTTGATTTACCAACTCTGTGACTGTAGATGGTTTCCTCATTTGTAAAATATGGGTAATAATAATACCTATCTCCTAGGGTTCTTTTGAAGATTAAGGGAGATATAAAGTATGATTTAATGGTAATGGCCTTGGGGAGAATGCCTGCATAAATGAATGAATGAATGAATACATAAATATGTGTGTGTAGTTATATATATGTATATATATATAAAGTAATTAAAGATATACAAGTCATATGTATATGATATCAAAATACACAATATATTGATACTGATAATGAAGTACTGTATCATTTTCATATCTAACCCAATACCTTAGAATTTTGTCCCTTAATTTGTAGCCTTCCTCAGATAGATAGGTATAATGTCCCAAATCATTATTCCCTCAGTTTTAAATAATTTATTAACATAAAATGCATATTATATTATCAGTAAGTAATAAATGTATTGAACTGTGTTTAATTTTGTAGATCAAATGCTATTGACAGTGTTTCAGAGAAGTCATCTTCATTTCTGGTTGATTTTTTTAACTGAGAGTAATTAAATTTGCTATTTCTCCACCCTTTGCTACTATTAGTTAATGATGCATAAATAACGAGCAGTAATTTAAAGTAATAATTTTATGGAAGAAAGTTTTCTCTGTGCCTCATCGATTCCTGTGTCTTTAATTATTTTTGATAGTTTATGTTTAGATTTCAGCACTGGTGAAATAGTTTATTTCCTCTTAGGGCAGTGGGCCCCAATCATGAATGTACATTGTAATCACCTGGGGAATTAAAAATAACTGCTTTAGAGTCCCCACTCCAAGACTTAAAATCTCTGGAGGTGAGGCAGAGTCATTGGTATGTATTTTTAAAGTTTCCCTGGTGATTGTAATGCATAGCCTTTGTCGATAACCACTGCCAGTGGTTAGTGAAAGTGAAATCAGTAGGCATTTCCTCATTATACAAATATCCAAGTTTCAGCAGGTTAAAGAGTGATTTTTTTCACTTAAAAATTTAAAAATAAGCATCTCACAAAAGCTACTCCTTGATTAAGATATTTAACAAAAGCAATATGCAGCAGTTAATGTTTGCCACTAGTTTGCCAATAGTTTTGGGGAACAAAACCCTATTATTTAAAAAGAGCTAGATATGCAAAGCAGTAGACACCTCAGTATAATTTGGTGTCTTTTTATTTACAAACTCGAAAGTTTTCAATTGCTATTTAATTTAATCATAGCCTTATCTTAGAGTTTAGTTTCATACTGTTCTTCAAATCACTATGAAACATTTTTTTCTTTTCTGCAGTCAGAAGCAGGAGCTTGAATCAGTTTGGGATGAAACTGCTTTTTATGTCTGTCTTTGGCTACCTGTGGCTTTTATTGAACTAGATTAGAAGTGGACTACACCTGGCTTTGTGAAAAGAATTAGTAACAGGAGTTCTTCCAATTTGTGTAATTAGTATCATTTCTCCCTCTATTATCTGTGACACTGAATTGTTTTTTGTTTGGGTTTTTTTCCCCTCAAATTACTTGTCTGTGGCAGAGCAGGTCACTCAAGAACTGATGTTCTCAACCATATTGCTGCTCCTTCTAAGCAAGTGTTTCTCCCCTGCCTCGCCCCCCAATAGAGGAAAAAAAGAGGGACAAGTCTTCTGTCATAAAATAAATTTGGGAAATGCTGCAAGTAAACACCACTCAGCACTTGTAGCTTCACAACGCACATTTGCATATTAAAGGCTCTGAGGAGCCCTGCAGTAAAATCAGACTAAAACACATCAAATAAAACTAAGCACCTGTTTAACTTTATTGAATTCAAATTTTCCAATATTATTTGATCATGGAATCCCTTTTAGCAAGAAAACACTGCAATAAACTACGACAATGGATTTCTATGTCTTACACCATTAGTAACAATAGTTTAGAGGAATGAGGCTTTTTAAAAAATGGTGTCAGTGTGTTAGATGAGAATGATAATCATTTCCTCTGACTTCTCTTTTCACAGAAACAGTAGTAAAGTTGGCTCACAGTAGGGTAAATATTCCTCAACCGTATGGTCCCATGTGACTTTCCCTGTCATCATAAACATGTGGGAAGATAATTAAAATGTCAGCCCTACCACCTTACAACCTTTAAGATTTTTCCTTAATTTTGTCTTATGTAAACTCAAAATTAAATACTCTAATATCCTTAGCAGTGATTGTAACATAGGATCTGATACAGATTGTGTCTGATAACACTACTTTCTGAAAAACTGTATCTTACATTGTTGAACATGCTAAAAATGTTTAAATAGAAATTTTCACAAGATTTTAAAGAGAATTTAATTGACTTCTTTACACCTCTATACTTATCTCTTTGCTTTGCAGCAAAAATCTGGACACTTAGCCACTCACTGGCTATTATTAGAGCTTATGATATAATGGCAAGGCAAGGCCGCACAACAGGGGCCAGGAATCTGTATACACCTGGGCTGGAGTCTTTGCCCTGACACTTACAAGCTGAGTGTCCATGGGCAAGTTACTTGGTTTTTCTGTGCCTCTGTTTTCTGTGTTGGCCAGAGTTCTTTTCATCACTTGAGTAACGAAGAATCTTAGCCTGTTGTAAGAGGGAGAATATGTGGTGGAGCTCTAGCGGAGGAAAGAGGCAGGCTACAGGAAGGATTGAAATCTGTAAGTAGAAAGTCATCCAGAAAGTTAAGGCAGATGGTCATTTTATCTTTCTGCGGCGGCGTCTTCATTTTATTTTTCCTTTTTTTCTTACTTTAGCTATTTCCATTCTTCTTTCTCCCCATAGACCAGTTTTCTCTGCAATCCTAACATCCCCACCTCAGATGTGAGTGTTTATAAATTGTATCTTACTGCATTAGATGTCTACTGTATGTTATATATGTATTATTATGAAATTGTATATATTTTAAATTTTAGTACATCTAATAATGGAGAAGAGATGTCTCCATGGAAACTTATTTAATAACTATAAAACTAGCTTAGTTTTTAGTTTATGTAAATTCTCCAATTTACTTTTTAGAAGTCCTGATTTTCGTATGTAAGATTTGCTTTTCATATTAAAATAATTAGTCAAATAATGTTGAATTTCAAAGATCTTTAATTGCAGCTCAGGGACATAATTCTTTGTCCATGTGTACCCCAAGGATGTACCAAAATGCTTTATACATAGTTGACATTCAATGGATGATGCTAAATTAAATTAAAATGCTAAAGCTAAGCACATTAATCGTCACACTCCAGAAAGAGTACACCAGGAAAGTTAGTGAAATCACTTTGTAATAACCTGGAAGTTCAGTGTAGACCTTTTTTTGTTAGGCAACACTTTTGTTTGTTTGTTTGTTTGTTTGCCGTGCGGCTTGTGGGATGTGGGATCTTAGGTCCCTGACCAGAGATTGAATCCGGGCCCTCAGCAGTGAGAGCGTGGAGTCCTAACCACTGGACCGCCAGGGAATTCGCAGCAGCACATATTTTGGATTAAAAAAGCAAGAACTGCGAAGGTGATGTTTGAACACACCAGGGAGCACCTCAGCAATGGTTAGTGTTGTTGAATTCCTACTTCTGCCTAGGTGTTCCCTCAGGAGTGGTCATTAGTCTCAGTGCCTCATGTGGGCAGAGCTTTATTCATGGTCTCAGCCTGTAATTGTGCCTTTATTTTTCTCTACCTTTGTATTTCCCGTTGCTTCAAGTCAGGAGATCAGCCACCCAATTCGTCAGATCATAAGCAAAATAAAAATTGTCTTGATGTGAAATTTGAGATTTTCAAGTGACATGAGCAAAGAGAGAGGAAGGTAAGCAGCAGGTGATATTTGGAGGCCTCTCTCACACACGCTACATGTGTGTGTGTGTGTATAAGCATATACATATATGTAAATAATATACATGTGTAAATACGTTTGTGTGCATGTATACGTCTACATGTGATAAACAATTCAAACCATAAAGAACAGATTATACAGAGTCATCCTGCCTTTCTAGCTTCCAGGTCTTCTTATTCCACAGAGGTAATTGCTGCTGCTAGACTTTTAGAACCCTTCTAGAATTGTCCAGGCATATTTTCTCTCTCTCTCTCTCACATTAAATACATAGACTCATTTAAAAATGTGCTGAGTAAAATGATCTTCCATTCTTTATATATATATGTGTGTGTTTATATATATGTGTACATATGTGTATATATATGTATATATGAGAGAAATCAAAATACAAATGTATACATATAAATATATACAGGCATACACACATATAAATATATATAGGCATACCTTGGAGATACTGTGGCCTCAGTTCCAGAACATCACAATAAAGAGAATATCACAATAAAGAGAATATCACAATAAAGCGAGTAACACATTTTTTTGGTTTCTCAGTGCATATAAAAGTTATGTTTACACGATGCTGTAGTCTTTTAAGTGTGCAATACATTATGTTGAAAAAAGTAATGTGCTTAATTAAAAATATTTTATTGCTAAAAAATGCTAACCATCATCTGAGCCTTTGACGAGTCAATTTTTGCAATAGTAACATCAAAGATCACTACTCACAGAGCACCAGAACAAATATAATAATAATGAAAAGTTATGAACAAATATAATAATAATGAAAAGTTATATTGTGAGAATTACCAAAATGTGACACAGAGACATGAAGTGAGCAAATGCTATTGGAAAAATGGCACCTATGGACTTGCCACAAACTTTCAATTTGTAAAAAAATGCAATGGCTATGAAGTGCAATAAACTGAAGAGCAAAAAAATGAGGTATGCTTGTTTAAATACATTTTTGTATATTTATATGTGTGTGCATGTGTGTATCCTTTTGATTTCAAATGGATTCTTACCATATACATTGTTCTATTTCTTGCTTTATTCACTTAACACAAGGAGAGCTACTTCATTTGGCTGGGTAGAATTCTATGTTGAATATCTCATAATTTATTCAGTCCATTATTTATGGACATTTATTTTATTTTATTTGCTAATTAAAATTAATGCAGCAGTGGTGTATGATCTGCTGTCTTTTCAACAAGGATATCTACCCCATTCCCCCAGTAAAGAATCTAAAGGCCACAATGACAGCATAACTATGCTTTTAGGGGGAAATAATGAGGTAGCTAGCAAACAAAGCCTTACATTTTTGTTCTTAACTACTCTTAATAAGGAATGCATTTAACCTAAGTACAATATTGGAAATATTAGAAAAATCTTTCAAATTTAATTCCGATATTCTTGCACACAAACGTTGTAGTTAGAACATAATTTCTTACAAGCTGATTTTCTCCAATTGCTGGCATAGTACATAATGATCCCACTAAAATCTAATGCAATATTAGTTGTCGTGTTATAAAATTCAATGTAATGTGGGTTGGTCTTGAACTCTTTCCAAGGGAGCTTAATTATATCATACAAAGATAGTTGCATCAGTTAGAAATAGTGTTTAACATGACACATCAGTGTAGACAGAGTGAATTAGCTCTCTCCTCTCACAAAGCCAAATCTTCCTTTTTCTGAATTTTAGAAACTTTAAAAATGGTGCTTTTCCACATACACAGGCATTTGGATATGGATTAGCAATCACACAAGCAGCTTTAGGGTAATGGCCAGGACTCTGAACTTTGCTTAGAATCTGATTTAAGTTCTGGCTCTGATTCTTGAAGCCGTGTGAGCCTCATCTCACTGGTCCTCTTTGTATCATCCTCATATATGTAACTGTCCAGTTACATATGTGAGGATTAAATGAGATCTGTTATCTGCAAGGCGCTCTGCAATTGGACAGGTATTATTTGCTATTGATACTTGCTGAAGTGTGTACAAGGCAAAGGACATTTATGTGATTTGTTCTTTGCTGCTGAAGTCTGAGTCAGAAACAGTGAAAATTACTGGTGACGTCTCAGCCTTCAACAATCTGTATTGAGAAATTGTTCCTAATGGAAGAGCAGGGTAGATATAAGTTTATTATTAAATCACTGTATATATGATATTTCATATTTTTTACATGTGGACTAATGAATTCCAGAAGACTAGTAAACTTTAGAAAATACGGCCTATATACTTTATTTTTATTTATTTTTAATTTTTTTTTTGATGTGGACCATTTTTAAAGTGTTTATTGAATTTGTTACAATATTGTTTGTTTTATGTTTTGGTTTTTTTGCCCCCGAGGCATGTAGGATCTTAGCTCCCCGATCGAACCTGTGCCCCCTGCATTGGAAGGCGAAGTCTTAACCACTGGACCGCCAGGGAAGTCCCAGGGTCTATATACTTTAAACATAATTAAATCACTTTGTCTGAAGTAGAAATTAATGGATTTTCTTCATAACTCATCGTTTTTTTGAAATTTTGATCTGTGATTTTCCCTTAAGCAAATGAAACAATAATTCAGACATTTTAAATACCTTTTTAAAGAGTTTTGTAATTGACTTATATGTCTTTAAGATATTTGTTATACATGATGCCTTGTGTGAGTGAGGAGAGAAACACAATGCTGTTGGTGAGTGTGGAAAAAACCAATGTTAATTTTATGACCAAATAATTCTTTTAGTAGGTGAACTTTTTAATTATGTATTCGTGTTAATGTTAATCATATTTACACAGCACTTGCTTCTTACGAAGCTGTTCAAATAATTCTCATCATTCTTACAACATAAGTATTTTTATTGCCATTTTAGGGGTCTGGAAATTAATATTAAAAGATTTATCCTATGTTTTCTAACTTAAGATTCAATGTTCTTTAAGAATGAACTTACTTTTTGAGTTGTCAGGATAACTACCAAGAATGGAAAGAAAGCTTTT
Source organism: Balaenoptera borealis (assembly GCF_965194805.1). Taxonomy (NCBI): domain Eukaryota; kingdom Metazoa; phylum Chordata; class Mammalia; order Artiodactyla; family Balaenopteridae; genus Balaenoptera; species Balaenoptera borealis. The sequence goes on along the minus strand of NC_138863.1, from coordinate 42,528,586 downwards.
CTAGCTAGACTACATGGATTGTAAATATCAGTTTTCTAAACTGTTATTATAAGGTAAGTGATTGCTTCCTTGTTATGCACATTCTCTCACTTGCAACATTGTACTGGAAATGGATACTAATCACTTGCATTTGGCTTGTGCTTTAATGCAGTAGAATAGCACATTTCTTAACTGTATATCATTTAGAATGGTCTAGCATTTAGAAGAAAGCTCTGTTCAGAGGCTTTGCACACAAGACTGGGAGGATATTGTGGTGAAACCATATCAACAGTAACTCCATTAATAAATAAAAAAGGTATCAACAATAGCTTATACCTGCATCTAATGGGTCCTAATGCATCTTACATGACATATGTGAAGATAAATTTACAGCTTAATAGGCTTACAGCCCATAACAACCTATTTCACTAACACGTTCTACTTCTCTAATAAAATATTGTCTTGCCAGTGTCATTTGATTGAAAGGTAAGAAGATAGATGATGTTGCTCTTATTGACATAGCAACAAAATGCCCTCATCTTGGTGAACAATATGTATTTGTATTACATATAACATATTAAGAGCATTGCCATTTTGTACAAAATTACATTTCATGAAAATGTATATTTAAGAAACATTAATTTATCTGTCTGGAGCCATAGGTCATTTCAGTTCAATTTTTAAATGTTATTTATTTTTCTTCCACTTTATTTCAGAGAAGATTTAAGACAAATTTAAGTGAGTTGATTTGTCATTTGGGTATGAAATTGTGCACACAAGGTGGCAATCAATCAGTTCAATCTTTAAAATTCTGACTTCTACAGACATGCTGAAAATTATTTCAGTCATAGATTCCTGTTCTTAAAATTACTTATCACAAGTTTTAAACACATGGAAGTCTAAATAATGTTAATTCAAACATTAAATAAATCTTAAATTTATTGTTTTCCCCACTTTAACATTATGATGACAACCTTGTGTAAAAAGTCTTCTGAAATCTCATTAATTTCATTACCTATTTCACTGTGGAGTTGTAGGCTCTTTTCTAAACATCATTTGTACTTATATTTTAGAGGATCACATAACTGAGAAGTGGTTAAAAGATAAGGTTCTTCCAGAAAAATATTCATAAGCTTATACCACAATATTTTGCATGTCGTTTCAGGAGATTAAAAGACCTCTCCAAAACCCACATATGACCCTTAGAATAAACACTATTTTATATGAGTTTTATTATTTATGGGGAAAATAACACCACCAAATTATATAAGCCATCTTCATGAAAAAGAAGCAATTTGTTATGGAAACATGATAGTTTCTTTCCAGATGACTTGGTTCACTTTCTATTTCTATCATATAGATCTTTCGAGCCCTTTCAAGCATTTCAACTGAGGAAGTTGGTTGCATATGATCAATGAACTAGTTAACATTATAAATAGCTTTATTATTAAATTGCATAAGATTTTCGACTGGGGAATATTGGAGGTGAAATAAAATATGAAGAACTAGGAAACTATGTTGAATGCATCTCTTATATCTTATTACCAAAGAACATATTTGTATAATATTCCTGTGATCATTTTAATATTTGTTTTTATATCAATCTAAAGTTAGACAAGAGAAAATATATTTCAAATATATGTACATCGGTATAGCTTACAAAGCATGTATATCAATATCAATGTCCCACTTCTTTCATGATCAATACTGTCTTTAGAAGTAAAACTTCAAACTAAAAACAAAAAAACAATGTCATCAAAAGAATTTTGTAGACCATTTTAAAAATTATGGTGACTTTGAGAATATTTCTGTATCTTTGAATAAATTGTATCTCAGCATCTAGAATTAGGTGGTATTACTAACAAGCATGCAGGCAGTAGAAAAGTCCACTCCAGTTGTTGCTTGCTACAATTTTTTCTTGATTCACATTACTTGTTACAAGCACATCCAGTGAATTTATGATAAGATAAAATAAGTAAAACAAAGAAACACCTCTTATAACAAGAGGGAGATGAGAATACAACAAATTTGATCTTTATATCAGTCTTGTATTTAATTTTCTCAATTTTCAGCCTCACTTCTCTTCTACATACTCTCATGCTGCAACTTTTTTTTATTACTATCTGAGGGTTTTTTTTTTTTTCTGGGTTAAGTTAGGGTTTAATTAGGAAGCACTATTAGAACAATAAAATAGCAGAAATACTTAAATCTCTTATCAATGATTTTTTTTTGTAAAAATAGGAAAGACTGTGTTGCTGCAGGATTAACCACAATTTACGAATAGTTTTTATTTTCAGTTGTTGGGTTGCAACCTCTGCAGTTTCCTGGGTGAAATCTGAAACTGGCCTCTATACATGGAGGGCAAGGAGAGTCTGAAAAAAGGCAGACAGACCACTCCAGACTGGTAGGTGGTGGGTTTAATAAGCCAGGGAATTTATAAACGAGGCTTGTCTTGGGAGATAGCAAGACAAGTAGATCTCCACAATGACTCCCACACGTCACCGAATCTTAAAAGTTTATATAGAGGTCTTAAAGGGGTTTGGTCACATATACCGTCCAAATGGTCTCAACAACGCCTTACTCTCTCAAAGCTGCATCCTTGAAACCCATTCCCACTGTGGAAAGGGTGGGGAGAATGTACATTCCAAGGCCAGGAGAGAGAGTGAGATGCCTCAGTTGCCCTGGTCCAGCTCTTGGGTCAACCGGAAGTCACGTCCTTTGGATGACCTCCTCCAACATCAGTATATTGATTTATTGTTAGTAATTTAGGGGCATTCATCTACCTTTCTCATCACCTGGGCGTCATACACACAATCACACAGCTACATACTGAAAAGTATGTAGATGAGTGTGCAAAAATGTCATCGGATTGTATATTCATTTCTTCTGCCATGTTGAATGTCTACTATGAGTCAGATCCAAGTTACCTCTGAGGACGTAGCAGGGAACAAGATTGACAATCTTAAGGGGTTTAATAGGGAAATGGGTTTAGTGGGAAAGATAAACATTAAATAAGTAATTACACAAATAAGTCACTCTGAAAGTTTCCATGGAGGAGCAGTGCAGGGTCCTACTGCACTTGAGTATATAGAGTGTATAATAAACCAATGTGATCTAGGGACTTGGGAAATTGGTCATTCTTTTCTTCACTCACTCATTTAAATATTGGGGTTTCTCAGGGTTTCTGTCTCCCTCCCATACTTTTTTCATCTTCCACTTAGGTAGAGTTGAGGGTGAATCGTTATGAGAAATTGAGAAGGTGTCCCTATTTAGGAAGGGGAAAATCATGACATACAAGTGTTTATAGAGGACTGAGTGAACAATTTGTCATAGGTTTTGGAGATGCTGAGTAAGATGAGGGTTAAAAATGTGCCACTTGACTTTTCAACGTGATGTTCATTGGTGACTTACCAAGGACGGTATTAATGGGATGGAATCCAGAGAGATGATGGGCTGGGAAGTGGTATGAAGAGATTGACTCAGTTCATCTGACTGACAATTCAAAGTCTATGTGGGCAGGAATTCTGCATCCCCAGCAACTATAACAATGTCTAGCGTATTTTGCAGTCATAAATAATTGTCAAACAAATGAATGATAGGAGTTCTGGAGGGTAAGAAGAAGTCAAATCTTACAGATTATGTGGGGAGTTGTAAATCATGTTAAAGGCTTTTGGTTTGCTGCTTCCTAAGTATAATGCTTTCAAGGATTTAACTCACAGCCTAGCCAGATTGTATTTATGTTTTAAATTGATCACTGTGGCTTTTGGGTGTGAAACAGATTTTCAAGGGAGCAGGCAGGCCAGTTATAAGGCTTCTTCAGTTTTCCTGATTGGGAAGAAGAAAATCTGGAGTAATTGAGCAAGCAATCAAGCCCAAATGACCAGAGATGGGTGAACAGAATGTGGACTGTTTGAATCATTTTGGGGTAATGACCAGATCAATGACATTATCATGCAAGTAATAAATGATGAAAAGTGAAGTCTCTACTCTTTAAATTACTGACATTTGCAGGTAGCATAGTTCCTGTTGCTTTTATCCTTTAACAAATACGACCACTCTGTGACTGAGGAATGGGGCTGTCACAGTATAACTCTCAACTTGTAAGGACTATTTCAAACCTGTCCTAGAACCTGAAATTATTTGTTATTTTTACAAAGCAGTCATTCTGTACTAATTTATTTAGCTCCTACCATATTCAAGGCACTAAGTATTGGGGATAGAAAGGTAAACAATATAGACATGGTCTTTGCCCTCATGGTTTAGAAGGAAAGGCAAAGATGAAATTAAAATCAAGTGTGAGGAGTAGTATGAAAGGGTAAGAACCAGAAAATGTTTGCAGACAGCATAAAACATGGACCTTAACCCTAGTGTAGGGGGTCTGGAAACCCCAACTGGAGAAAAAATTTAAGCTGAGATGTTGTTATGCAAGGTCAAATGGAAATGGGGAAGGGTGACATTTTTGGTAAAGAAAAGATGAAATATTAGGTCCAGGATTTATACAGTTTGGCTCACTAACAGGGATTCAATAGCTAGAAAAATATGAATCATGATGTTGTTTGGTAGACAAGAGTTAAATGGAGTATAGTTTGATAATTCATGCCAACAATTTTGGATGTTACTTCCAGAATAATGGAGAAAAGAAGAGGCTTCAAGCAAGGCAGTGATGCCACTCACAATTTGGAATTGTAAGCCAGATGTCATATCAGAATTTCTTACTTTTGAAGATTTTGTCTGGCTTGGCCTGAATTCCAATTCCTCCATCTGTGGTGGATTTCAAGGCCTTCCCCACAGTTTCTGCAAATTTCAAAAGCTTACTGTCTTTTGCTTCTCTCTGATTCTGTGCTCCAGGCTGCTTAGGGATTGTATCTGCATTTCTATCCATTGCCACAGGGATTTACAATTCAACTGCTTCATCTATTCTATAAGCAATCTATACATGAAGTATCTCATGATTCTAGTGGACTTTACCAGGGCTTAACTGGGAAGAAACTCATCTCAAAATAATGCTCTTTTGCCATCTTCCTTGCTCTGTCTCATTTTCTCATCTTTTTTTCTTTCAAGATGTCTCAAGCAATGTTTTCCTCTGTCTTAATTAGAACTCATAATTATAATTCTTAGGATCTTACCTTCTGTAATCAAACACCTATCAATATATTTTCCAAACCGTACAGTTCTCTACCTAAGATGAATTTTGGTGACAGCTGTTTACATAGACCATATTTTTCATCCTGCAATAGAATAAACATTCTGCTGTGTAGAAAAATTATAACTTGTTAGAAAAGACGGTAAAAGGAAAGATTCACAAAGATAGTTTAATCTAATTCTCTAAGAGATGAAGACTAAGCTCAAAGAGGTCAAGTTACTTGCCGTATTGTTAATGGCAGAGTCTGAACAAATATTCAGGCTGTTCTCCTAATCTAGCATTCTTTCTCTTGGGATGCTGGCCCTTCTTATTATGACTTTTGTCTCTCAGGAGGACACATCTAAGTTCATAAATCTTCTCCGTGGATATACTTTTGCCCCTAATTCCAAACTGCCTATGTGCCTTAGCCAAAATGTTTCGGCCATCCAAGGGAATGATAAAGGGCAGCTTTTATTGCACTAACTTTGTTGCAGAACCATTCCTGCTCCTGCACACACCAAAGTTCTGCCATCATATGTTTATTTCCCACAATACGATCTATTTCAACATACCAATGTGTAGTTTTGAGATTGCAACCTGGTGCAGACATGATGAAATTTAGATTCAAGGTTAAACACTTAAGTGTAAGAACCCTGAGCTAGTGGTACAAAGGAAGTGAAATAATGTATGAGGAGATGTTCTGAGAAATCGTCCATAAGAAGGAAAATTTTAATGGGGTGAGGGTGAATGCACAGGGAACAGTTATGGGGCAAAGGCACCATCTTACGGTACTGCTTTTCAAGATTTTATTTCTTGACAAAGTTTTCTGTACAACACGTAAATATTTCAAATATAGAAATAAAATAAACTGTTATGTCTGGGAAATATAAAAATTATAAAGTACTGATAAATAGTTACAAGTGGGTCACAGAATCAAAGTGATAATAGCAGTGTTGCCTTCTTTCTTAAACAAAGAGAACAATGAAAAGATTGCTTATTTATTGAAGCGTAGATCAGCACATATGTAAAACCTAAAGCACATATGTAAAGCTTAAATCAATATTAGGCTTTGCCTAAATTCTGAGGTTTAGTCTTTGACCCTTCATCCTGTACTTTCTTGTTTCTATATGATTCTGTGCTCCAGGCTATTATTTTGCTTCACTGAAAGTGAATTATTCCCATTAAAAGAACAATCTTAAATCTATATCTATGACTTCATTCTTATCTTTTTCAAATAACAATTTGCATTTTTAACAACCTTTTGGAAAATTTGAGGTGGATATACAATTATCAATCTCAACATGTTTAAAACCCTCCCTGTCATTCCTCCAATTTTCTTCTAAATGTTTTTCTAACTCCACTCTCGTCACTCCATCTTATGGGCTATCATCCTATTAGCCTTCCATAAAAGCAACTTTATCATTATTCTTCAACCATCAGGAAGGGAGTGTACCATCTGAGCTCAGAAGTTGAAAAGACCTTGTAATAAAGAATTCTCCAGGGTCTTTATTGAAAAACTCCATCTGATACCCATTTACCTGAAAATGAGAGAGCATGGTTATTTTTTCATCTTACCTAGTGAGATTGTGATTGCAAAAGCTGTCTCTAAATTCTAAAGAAAGACTGAAACATGATGTGTTTTTATCATTAAGCTTATTGAACCCACATAGAATGCCACCAAGGTGAAGCAGCAAAATTGCAAATATTCCACGTCAAACAATTGCTATAGGTAATATCTTTGGCAATAGGTAAATTTAGTTTCTTTTATTTGTTTTGCTTCTTGAGCTATTAATTTTTGCTCTTTTACAAACAATCCTATGTTCTATTTTAAGGATCATAAGGCATAACATAAGTACATAACTTTTTCCCTGCTTACGTTTATTACATATTAAATTGCCTTAGAGCAAAATGTAAATATTTCAAGAGTAACAAATTTACTGTTTTCCCCCAATCAGAAGACTTCCATTGTAGCTGTCTTCAAATGTTAGTTTTCAATTTCTCATTGATCCCTTAGAGTTCAAGACACTTACCTAAACAAAACTGTAGACAGAGTTTTTTTTTTAAGTAGAGAATTTTCAAGACCGATGACTCCAATCTCTACATGATCTGAATACCAGTTAAAAGGAGAATTGAGGGAAAAAAACATGTACTTAAAGGTTTCTGATTTTTTTTTTTCTGTTCAATGAAAAGCCTTTTGAAAAAAATCTTTAACCACTCTATTATCCTTGGAGAGACATCAAATGCTATACAGCCCTGGTCTGAATCCCAGTTCATCACTTACTAGCAGTATGACTTTGAGCAAGTTAATTAACCTCTCTGTGTTTTTGATTTCTCATATGTAAAAAATGGGGATAATAAGAAGGTTGTAAAGAAATTACACTGGGTAACATATAATAGACAATACTCAATAACTGTGTCTAGTGTCTGCCATAGAGTAAGTCCTCACTAAGTGTTAGCTGCTATCATTATTATGAAGAAGATACTATAGGATAAGGAGTTGGGAACAATATACAAGGGAAATTCTCTCATTTCATTCATATCACAGAATGTCATAATTGTTCGATTTACTAGCGTGAAGAAGGAAGATCCATGTACTCAGCACATTTTTTAATGAGTCTGCGTAGGTTGCCTTAATCCATTACAGGTGTTTTCTGATTCCTCCTTTACCCAATTCCTGGTATCCGATATGGAATATTTAGGCCTTTGGTCTCCTTTTTGTATTTGCATTTGTGAAGGAAATATATCTAAGTCATGATAATAGGAACAATAAGATTATACGTACTTATACCCAGCTTAATATCAAATGAGTACCCTAAAATTAATTGTATTTAATAAAGTGCAATGTCATCAATATATCATATATTTTAAAGCCTTACTGGAACATGTAAAATTATCATGATCAATAATGATAAAGTAAATTTTAATTCTGAGAAATTATAGTGTCTAAAGATTTTTCCTAAAACTGAACAATGTTTTGTTGACTGTATTTTAAATTATGAAGCAGATTATTCACAAACACCATAAATCCTAAAGAAATGCAATACTTATTGCACCCAGGAAACCAATATAAACATGGACTGAAAAATTTAATCAGGCCTATAATTAAGCTATTTTAAGCCAATTAGTTATTCTCTAGTAAGCATTTCATTAGGCAATAATATTTTGTGTTTATATCAAATCTCTTTCTTTCTAAGAAGAAGGAGAAGCAGTAAAAATTTTTGATGGACATTTATTTATCCTTTTAAAAGTTACTTAAAAATCAAAAGAAAAAATATTAATGTGATGTCTCTACTTTATAGTTTCAGACAGATCACCTCTTTGCCTTTAGTAAAATGGGAGAACCGAGTAGGATTCTTAGCTATTACCCTTAAAAATGGGTAGTTCACTACTCAGATTGTGCCAGGAAAGAGAGATGGCATCCCTGTCTATAGGTCTAGCTTACTGCTTCATTCACATACTTCCTTAGAAGAAGACAGGTTGCCCTAGATATTGCAAAACAATGGTGGCTTCACCATTCAAATAGTTGCTCAAGTTGAATAAAATTCCGAGGATTTTATCCAGTTCTCCTGCTGAATATCTTAATAGTATTAGGATGAAAGAGGTTTGTTTCTGAGGCTGATTTCTTTTTTCTTCTTAAAGCATAAAATCCGAACAGATGGGATCACAGATTCAGCTTAGTGAGAAGTGAACTTGTTTCATACACTTTTTTTTTTTTTGTCTTTAGAAACAAAAACCAACAGCATTAATTTAGCCTGAATCTGTACAGTACCAGTATTGTCCATCATAGCTCAATGATGGAGTGTTAACTGCAGCTGTAGATTCAGCCTCTAGGTCTTCGTTGTATTTTTCAAGAAGCCATTAATACGGCTTCTTTTTTGGTTTAGGGCTTTCCCCCTTTTTATTTGCATGTGCTCTTTCAACAAAATACTTTATTTGCTAAAACCTGGCATCAATAATAAGAATGATACTTAAACTATTTTGAAATTAAACTTGAATTAACTCTGAGTTATCTCCTATTTCCTTAAGAAGGAGGAAAGAAAAGATTATGTGTTGTTAAATTTATGATTATATTTATTGGCAGCTATTTGTAAACTTCTGTCTTGCTATTGACTAGTGGATTGTAAAAGATTTCTGTTATTTCCCTTCTTGCTGGGTAAATCATTATAATTAAGTCTCAGAATGTCTCCTCTACTAGGTGTGATATAACTTAGAATCTCCTGGGTTCTCATTTGCCAAAAACGTATTTTATATCCTTAAACTTTGAGAGTCTTTCTCAATAAATCTCAAGATTTTTAGGGCATTAATTAGAGATACAAAGTTATCTCACGCACTACTTTTATGAGCAATGATCATATATTCATTCATCAGGCAATAAAAATTGTTACCTCATACCCAAAACATAGAGCTCATGTAACATACCCCTTGGTTTTCAGATGAGGCAGCATATTTCCAGGTAGGTTAAGTGGAAGGCTGCAGTTCATATACCTGCTTAGTGACAAAGCCCAAATGAAACCCCTGAATGCCAATACTCTCTGTGCTTTGATATCTCATAAGAGTTCTCAGTGGACTTGTTCCCTTTGTTGTTGCTTTTTCCCCCAATACACGATTACATTCATTCAAGTACAATTCATCCATTGCATGAAAGCAGAATAAAGCCATTCATACATGCCAAGGTTTAAGCACACTTTGGACAATACATTTTTTTGTGTTTTGTGAATAAAGACATTAAAACTTTCATATCCTGTGAGCTGAGAGCTCATGTGTACCTCTCAAACACAGAAAGAAAACTTCTCAAAAAAGATGAAACTCTTGAAAATGTCTTATGTCAATTGGTTGTGTTATTCTTTTTACTCACTACCTTGATGTCTTTAGTTCTTTATAGTTTATAATCACTTATCCAGACTTTTAGATACAATTCTACATTTTTCTTTACCTGGCTCAGGCAAGGAAAACAAACTTGGATTAACCTTAATGAGATTCATTAATTCTGGATGCTGCTTACAAATTTGTCACTGGCTCAAATGTTTTGGTGAAAAGATTCTTAATTTTAGTTCCCACCTCTGTAAAAACAACATATTCTTTATTGTGACTATGAAAACGCTGCAATGGACAGAACCACCAACCATACTAGGTAATAAATGGATTTCTAAGTCTGGGATACTTAAAGTGAAGCACTGAATTCTAAAGGATTCTTATGTATTTTTACGTACTACTTTACCTTATGTATTTGTATTACCAATTTATCACTTTAGGCAAACCTTATATCTACATAGATATAGATATCAACCTGTATGTAGAGTTCCAGCTATAGAGAGATTCACTTTCTCTCTCTTCATATATGTATTTATGAAAATATATATATACCCATCTGCATGTTACCTCTAAGGAGAATATCGTCCAGTCCCATCTCCAAAGCTATATTAACTTAATTGCTCTTTTTTGCTGTATCCTGACAGTGAGATGCTCAATTTTAATTACCTATTTACTTTCCTGAATCTTAGTCTGGACTGTGAACTCTTCAGTGATGGACCCTCATCATATTCCTATTGTTTATCACATTGCCTGGAATATAATGTACACTTAACTTTTTTGCTGACTTAATAAAATAATAAGACAAATTAATTATTAAATCAATATTTTAGCACTTACATAATTACATAGAAACTTCAGGGACTCCAAAGAGAAGGAGAAAAAAAAAAAGCCTATATGTAGATGGTAAGTGGTGGCATAAAACCTGAATCTGTTAATGTATACGTTGATGATGCCATCAGATTTCCAAAATTATATTTTAATTCAAAAATAATTTTGCACAGTAAAGAAGTATGACTTATCAATTTAGAAAAATCTTATTTTGCTATTGGTCCCTAACTACTTTTACATTCACTTATTTAAAAAATTAAATCCAAAGATACAATAAAGATATTATTTCTTAAATGTCATCAGGCTCACAGTTTTCCTGAGAAAATTTTCTGCTCTGTCCTGTTCTTGGACTAACATGCTAAAAATTACTCCAGTACCTTTGAAATATTTATTCCCAACATAAAGAAGAATCTTTTATGTAACTATTATTTTTAAATTAATGTACTAAATTGTATCTAAATTAATGTACTAAATTGTATCTATCTAATTGTATCTAATGTACTAAATTGTATTTAAAATATTGACATTAAAATAAGCCAATGTGTTTATAATTCAATTATCCGGTATTTCAATCTTGTCATTAATTAAAAAAATTAAATTCCATGTTTGATCTAGTTGTACTTATACTAGTTGAGGAGACAGAAATTGCAGTTTGTAGAGGTCAAGACAGCTCTAATTTGCAGTGTACAATCCCTAAGAGGAAAGGGGGGAGAGAGAGAGAGAGGGAGCTAATGGTTCCCCTGAGTCTTCGGCCCAATAGCAATCTATACGTACATAGACGAGACCTCATGAGGCCAGACAAGCACAACTTCTGAGGAAAGAAAAATTACTCTGGTGCTGTAAGATAGAAAATTCCCAGAGATTACATAAGACTGGGAATTGTACCTCCTACCTTGACTAGCTATCCTGGAAGTGTAAGGCCTTGTGCAAAGTGTTTTATCAGTCCTAGAATAAAGGCCGCTCTAGACTTGCCCTAAAATAATGTAAGAGAGAGGTCAAAAGATCACAGCAATCTGCAAGTAATTTAACTGCCTGCCAGGAAAAAGAATACTAAAAAATCCAGCACTCAACAACATAAATTCACGTCTGTCATCCAATAAAAAATTACTAGATAACAAAGAAGTAGAAAAATACAAACCAACTTCAAATGTAAGTTTTTAATTTTCTTTCATTTCAATTAACCAGAAGTGGACATTCAATTATTAAATGAATAGCTATATTTTTACTGTCGTTTATTCTATATGCAAAAACCACATGTCATGGACACTTTCATATAAAAGCAAGCAATATATTTATAACACATCATCACTTACCAAGAGCTTTTCAAACTTTTTATCTCAATAAATATTCACAAAAAGCTTCATGGTCACAATTATTATTTGCTAAAATTTATACTCAGGACCAGTGAGGCTCAGAAAAATCACAATGCTTGAAATGTCAGAACTCAGACTTAAATCCACCTACCCGAAATATACTTTATTTTTTATCCCATCACATTATCTCAAGTAGGTTTACAATTTTTAAAGTTTTGTGGTATTCTGATAAATAAATATTCCTAACTATTAGTGATGTTTATAGCTTGTCTCCTAAACATATCTCTCATATAACTAATAATGGTACTGGGTTTGATGCAACCATAAGTTAAAAATAAAATATACATGTATATATATGATTTATATCTGTATACATATTTACCTTATATTTATATATTCCCATGCAACCTTAAAATAATATTAAGTTCACATCTACAAGTAAGTCAACATGGAGCTCAATGGTGGTTTCAACCTCAATTCCAAATAAATGAGCAAGAGATCATTAAATATTCATAAACCTTAAGTAGGTCAGAATGGGATATTGAGAAGAAAAAGTGAAATTCAGATAAGAAAAGATTTCTTGGAGAAATCTAAAAAACTCCTGTGGGAAACACAGCCAAGGGTAATTGACCTCCCGATGGTGAAATACGTAATAGAATAGACACTTATCTATCTAGTAGTTTGAGTGTTTTGTTGACTTTCCTACTTTTAACTTAACAACAAAAGTTTTGACTATCTAGTCCTTTCCAAATTCTTACTGCCTTTGTAAGGAAAAAGAATTCAGATTATCAAAATCACTTTCAAATCCTAAAATTTTATTCCTAATTTCAGACAACACAATTGCCATCAATGAAGTAAATGAAAAGCATTATTTTTTGATATGCAAATTAGAATATCAAACAAACAATTTTGTGTATACTTCACATATTCTGAAATGCCATAACAGGGAACATTTGAAATGTAGAAGGCCAGGTGTGCAATCAGAGTTAGGCTTTTTACCCCAGTAAGAGTAATCAATATGACTTAGTACTCTGACTTGATAGACAGGAACTTGGCTATATGATTCCATTCCAAAGAAATAACAATAGGAAAAAACTAAGAGAGTGGATTTGGGTTTTCCCTAGTTTTTATTTTTCTAGTTTTATTACTATTGTTGATACTACTTTAGTCTCATTTGATACCCCATTTTCTATTTTATTCTATGGGTGGGAAGTTGAAGCTTTCTATAAGGTTGATTAAGAAATAAAATACAAGATATTTAGATGCATAGCCACCAAAGATACTTTTGTGTAGGAAATTTAAAAATTACATAATTACTGGCTTATTTTATCTGATTTGTGGCAATGTACTTGACCAACCTAAATATATGCCAGCAATGAAGACACTTATCTGAAAAATCCTTTTTGATAGAACTCTCCAGTAGTTCATTTCAATATTCATTTTAACTATTAAGAGAGGTTTAAAGATGTGATTCAGAGGAATTCAAGTTTGAGTGAACTGGATTTTTAATCCTTATTCTGACCATATCTGCATGCATCAAATCAAGTTACTTAATCATCTTGGGTCTAAGTTTTTTTTTTACCTGGAAGGTGGAAAAGTTGGCCTTTATAATCCCTGTATATAAAAGTTTATGCTCTGTCCAAATACCAAATACATTGCTTTTAATGAAGACAAGGTACATTACGGCATTTTTCCCTTTATCTTGCTAATGCTAGTGCCAAGAATTGATTGGAGTGGCAAGACAAATTTCAAAAAACTAGAAGGAACTTTACGACTGTGTCTTTTTAGGTCAACCAACATGTTAATTGAGTTCCTTTGGCTGTGGTGGTACCACAAGGAATGCAAGGAAACATAAAATATAGTCACTGCTCCCAGGGAATTTAAAATTACCACGTATATAAAAGACCAGTAAAAGCATGGTATCTTGTACCTTTAAAGAGTGACATTGACATATTAGTTTGCTATCTTTTAATTTCTAGTATAGAAATCAACTTTGAACTAATTTATATGAAAAAAGAATATAGTAATATCCAACATAAATCTAACATAAAATGTCACAAGGGTTCAAGGGTATAGATGGATCTCATACATGATTAAAACTGAGGTTACAAACACTCCAAAACTCTCAATCTCTCTTGGTCTCTCTCCCTCTGTTTCTCTCTCTCTCTTCTCTCTGCATGTCAGTTTTATTCTCTGAGATTAGTTACTTCAACATAGTTACTAGGAGATGGATCCCAAGTTCACATTTTTTAGATTTGCTATAAAAAATAGACTATGAATGATCTTCTCTCCTGTTCCAGGTTAAAAATGAAACAAGAGAAAACAAACACACTGACTAACAAAACACCAAGAAGGGAGCAAATTGGCCAGGCAAAGGAGTGTAATAATAGTTTGGCCTAGTGTTGGTCAGATGCTTACACCTGATTACTCCATATTGACCAAATGACAGTGGGGTCTGTAATCAGAGGCTGGGAGTTTGAGCAGGAAGCAAGGAAGGAGCTTGCACTAGATGAGGAGTACTGTCCTCGGCAACTGGAAAAGAGCTACCAATAAAAATAGATAACAAGCTTATTAGGGGAACAAAATGATCAGCCCCAGCTCCTGAACAAGGAAGCCATTATGAAATAGCTGGAGACTGGATGTAATCCAGCTGGGTAACAACACAAAGTTGGGAGGACAACAAGAGCACCAGCATGAGGAGTGCAGGTGCGAAATGTGCCTGGGGGCAGTCAGTGGGTTAGTTTGGTGGGAGCACTGCACAAATCCAATCAAGCAAGGTCACTTCCCCCTGGAAGTGCTACTATTTTTATTCCCTCTTCACGTTTCCACTTCAGAGCACATTTCCAATCTCTCTATCTTTAGAGGTTTCTACATGGCTGCTCTTTTCCTTTGTCATAAATGATATGACACATGCAAAAAACATGTACACTTGTTTTTTGAAGAGACCAGGATTAGTATAACCTGGGAAGACACAACTGACGTAATAGGAAAGACTTGGAGAGCTCATAAAAAAAAAAAAAAAGAGTACTCAACCTAGGTTATCTGAGCCAAGAGAGAATAGGGCTTAAAATTACTACAGGCATCAGGTGGAGAGCAGTGGTCTGCTGGTAATTCTAATGAAACACAAAGAACTTAGACTTGATAAATAAACAGAGCATTTCACTCTCCATTGGGGAAAATTATTTCCATAGAAATAGTAATTTTTCTCTCCTAAATACCAGGGGAACTTAAATGTCAGGTAAAATTTTGCATGCTTGGTTTAGTTTAAAATACACATTTTAAACCGAGTCATTATTGCAGCTACTTTATTTTATTTTTAGATCCCATTTAATATTTTCTGAGAACTTTGACTTCTGTTTTATACATGATAAAAACATATTACAGCAGTAGAAATGCAGCCCCAAATTGATTATCTTCCATATGAACTGTCTCTTGGGATAAAAATGACTTTCTCACTCCAAAATAAATATGTATTTCTCGTCTTTTAGGACTAAACCTTTGATTATACAGCACTGTCTTTGTTATTTCTCTGAAGTACTTGGACATTAAGCTTCCCTCTTTTCCTTGAGTAGTTCACTTCCAAATGAAGCCCCATTGAAACACCTATTAAAACCAGAAATTAGTTTTCATTAGCAGAAATTGTGGGTTCTTCCATGACTCAGAGAACAAGAAGGAACCATATCAACAATGGATTTATCAAAACCTGCAAGCAACCACTTCTAAAGCTAAGAGACTCAGAGTGGAGGGAGTAGTGTGGATTAGTGCATCTTTCCAGTAGGCCTGATAGAGTACCAATGAGGCAGACTTTTGGCTCCGTCCTTATGGTAAGTCTGAGGTTCACTGCTATTCATTCACTTGCTGCATCAGCTTTATTGGATCTTGATGTGTTGAAATACCGCATCAGACCACATATTAAAGAAATTTTTACTTAGAGTCCTATAACAGTTATTTATGTCCTCATAACTTTCTCTCTCTTTCAGTTGTGGAATTTATTCCTTCTTGCTCTCTGTTTGATTAATTGGGACTTTCTACTAAAACCTAAAATTGAAGTAAACAAAAAATTACTTCCAGGGAAATTTAATTAGGTGCAAAATTACCACTTAGTGGGAATATTGTTAAAAAGAGTCCGGGGGCTGATATCTTGAGATGAAGACTGAAGGACAACCTGGACTCCCACTCCTTCTCAGTCTATCTGTGGAATCATCAAATTTCTGATTTGTTGAATAATACTGAAACAAGTGAAAACTATGAAAATAGCACCAAATCTTTTTTGGAAAACTCAAATTAAACTTTATTAGTAATAAAAGTTTTATATATTTTAAAATAATAAAGCCACATTTATATAAAATAATATCTAAAATATGTTCATTTACCAATAAACAGTATATGCATATAATTTCATTAATCCTTCACAATAACCTTATGAAGTACTATTATCTCCTTATAGAAATAAAATTGGGAGTATGCCTAATTTCTCTAAACTTCTAGTTCAAATGCTTAAAAAAGCGGTTATCCCAAGATTTTAAGCCAAGGATGTTTCACTAAAAATGCATGTTTTCATCCAATCTGTCATGTGGCTTCTTAACACTGAGATTTAAGTGCAAACCAGAAGAGGAATATTAATTTTATGAACTAATTTACAGCCTTTGAATGCAGTCAAATACATTTCACATTAAATCCAGAGACATATAGAACTTAGGCATTTCTTGAGAACCCAAAGAAAAAAAATTACAAAAATTTTGGAGGAGAATATTGGTCCAATAGAGATGAAAAGATTACAAAAGAGATATGAATAAGCCAAGTTTTTTCATCATCCAATAAACACAGAAAGCAATAGAAAACTAAAAATTCATTTAAAAAATGTGTGTCAGGAACCAACAGGCAGCTTGTTGATATCAACAATCACTCTTTTAAATTTCATTGCTGTCATTAAGAAGAGAGTCTGCTTTTTGCGGTTTTCCTAGAAAATAAAATATTATGCATTTATTTTAATTAAAATGTTTTTATGCTAGCCAATCAATACTTGATATCCGGACACACAGAAACTACAATTTATTTATTTATTTATTTTTAAAATTTATTTTATTTTATTTATTTATTTTTGGCTGCGTTGGGTCTTCGGTGCGGTGCGCAGGCTTCTCATTGTGGTGGCTTCTCTTGTTGCAGAGCACGGGCTCTGGGCGCGTGGGCTTCAGTAATTGTGGCACACGGGCTTAGTTGCTCTGCGGCATATGGGATCTTCCCGGACCAGGGCTGGAAACTGTGTCCCCTGCCTTGGCAGGCGGATTCTTAACCACTGCGCCACCAGGGAAGCCCCCAGAAGCTACAGTTTAATAGAGGAATAGGGATTTATGGAATACTGGTGCAAAACAATTCCACAGGAATACAAACAAGGGAGATACTAGTTTTAATGGGAAGATTAAGGCTTTATAAAGAAGGTGAATTTAAAGGATGGGAGAATAAAAACAGGAAGAGAGGCCAAAAATCACATGAAGAAACATGTGCGTTAAGTGTTAACCCATTTCTATCATCTCCAAAAGCAAAGAGTTACATATATTTAAGGAAACTGTGAAGAGCTGAGTTTGGCTGGAAGTTGAGGAAAAGCAACAAAACTAATTTTTACTGACCACCTAACATATGGCAAAGATCAATATTGCTGTTTAATATATGTTTCCTTATTATATTATTATAATCACCTTCTAAGTTAAACGTAACTTTGCATTTTTCTGCAAGAAACACAAGTCTAAAGACTTACCTGTCCAGGGTCGAACCATTGGTGGATATCAAGCTTGGAATCTGACTCCAAGGCCGTCAGATCCCAAATCATGTGCTCATCCCACCACCTCAATTTTTCTTAAACTATCTCCTTCAGAACACTGTTCTCAATAGGTAGGTACTTCATTTAAAAAAAGGGTTTTTTGAAAAAACTCATTTGGGAATATTTCACTCTATATTCACTCCCCGGCTATTCTTAATTCACACTAGTATCCTAAAGGGTCTGAGAATTATAGAAGAAAAAAACTGATTAAATTTGCTTATCATATCATTTTCCAAATGTACTTGACCTTGGAGACTTTTTTTAAAAATTAAAATATAACACCTATTAGTCTCCTGAAATTAGTGTTTTCAGAGACACCCTGTGGGAAACATGACCTTCTTGGAAACTAGCATAGAGCGCATGAGTGGTGCTGTGGAGATTTCAGGAGATAAAACAAGAGACGTAAATCAGCACCATATCACAGAATACTTACAATGAAGAGCTGAGGAGAATGGACTTAATTCTGCAAGCAAGCTGGAAAAAAATCTTGAAGGATTTTGGCAAAGAAAGTGATGTGGTAAATATCATACCCAGAAATACCCCATGTATCTTGAATATTTAATAATATGTACAGGTATTTCGGTAATAATTTTTCAGACAGCAAACCTCTGCTAACATTAGTGCCTCCAACTTCATACAAGAAAATTTGCATCTGTTGAGTAGAGTGAGTACCAAACTTTATTAGAATAATGGTCCTTCTGTTTGTAGTCTGCCATCACCCATCTTTTAAAATCATTATTTTAATGGATTTATGATTTACCACAATGAAAAATTATTGAAAATAATACCCAGGATAACTTTAGGGGAGGCAGGTCTATGCAATTAATAGCTAAAATGTTTTCACCCTTGACACATCAATTGAAGTTTGCTTTTCTATAAGCTGTGTGAATTGTTTTTATTGATAAGTAATGTTTTAAATGGTCCGATTATAGCTATTTCTATTATACCTGCATGTACCACAGACGTATAAACCATTTGTGGAAAGAGACTGCTCATAACTAAGTTTTTAAAACCACTAAAGTGCCAAAATTCCATGTAGCTCATCATTTGTTGTTGATATAATGTTACTCAAGAGTGTGGTCATCAGAGGACCATCTCAAAAGTGTCTGGAATGTCAGTTAAAAATACAAACGGTGGGACTTCCTCCCAGACCAACTGAAACAATATCTTGGATGGGGCTGGGGGGAAATATAGGCATTCAGAAATTTTTCCAGGAGCTACCGATGCCCATGAAGGTTTAAAAACCCTGGCCTATTAGGTCAGAGAAGGAGAGAAAAATCTCATTCAAATTTCAAAAGTTGTTGCAAAAGAGCAGTAAGCCACTGAGTCAAGACTTATTAAGCAATCGTTATGTATAAAAGCTCCATTGAGACTCCATAAGATGCCCTCATATAAGATTACAAAGTTGTAAAAGCGGAAGAAACTTAGCATAAATGAAAAAGACAATAAACATTGGATGTAATCGTATAAATGCATAGGAAACATATGTGCAAATATTATATATAAAAGTCTCAGATTTTTATAAATATTGATAAATTACTCAACCATCGCATTTTATATCTGTGAAAGCCAAGGCTTAAGAGCTTAGCTGTGTCTCAACAATCCAAGCATGCTCCTGATTCCAGGACTTGAAAATTCCCTCTGCCTACAAGGCTCTTTCTCTAGTAATTTTTCCTGGGTTTCTCATAAAGAAAAGCCTAAAAGGCAAAGCCTTATGTGTTATGATATAATTTGGGAGCGCAGTCCCAGGGATTCAGGAGTGAGGGAAAGAAAGACTAAGGGGAAGGGAGTAGAGAGAGGAAAACTAAAAATGCTGTGTTACAAAGTTGACCACAGCTTGGTATCAAGTGCAGCTAATGTCTCCATCTCATGGGACCTCTGAGGACATAAAAGACTGTGTCTCAGGATTTACTTCTGGGATGAAAAGAGTGAGAAGAATTTATCCTTTAGCTCCCATCTCCTATTAGTTAAAATATGCATCCTGAGGCATTGACTCCTCTGTGTTTCTAGATCACATGTGAATGGATACCAAGCAATTCAGGCAGTGTTTCACGCCTCAGCATCAACAGGGAAGCTGCCATCTAGGGTGGTTCTGGGGCAATGCTGTGTCTGCTTGAAGGTGGTCAGAAACCATATGAAGTTAGTTTACATAGCAACAGCTGGAGAGAAACAAGTGTCTGAAAGACCCAGACAGGTGAGTCTGAGAGGTTCTGCGAGCATGGCTTCATCTCCCAAACATCATTTCCATAAAAAGGACTTTCTGATCCATTTAGTAGGGAGTAATATTTGTTGTAGCAATTAACACTTTGTGGTATTATATTACATACTGTTTTTGCATACTATTTTCTTCTCTCACTAGGATGTAAGTTCCTCGAGTTCAGGGACTTGGTTAAGGTCATTGCCTTCACTCCAGTGCTCAGCACAGTACTTTAAACATAGCAGATGCACAGGAAATACTTGTTGAAAAAATGAGTAAATGAATCGATTAAGTGACTTGTCCAAGGTGGCTCAGTCAATGACAGAGACCAGAGCAGAACTTAGATAACATGGATTCAAATCATTTAACATTGTGCTGAAACAATGTTACAGAATTGGATTATAATAAAAGGAATAAAATAAAGGCAAACAAGCAGTGTTTCATATGTCATAAATATTCGTAACATTCCTTTATGTCTTCACTTATCTAGGTCAGCACTGTCCAATATAAATTTACTTGATGATGAAAATATTCTATATATATACTGTACAGTATGGTAGCCACTAGCCCTATATGGGTATGGAGCACTTGAAATGTGGCTAGTGTGACTAAATAACTGGATTTTAAATTTTATTTATCTTTAATTAATTTAAATTTAAATAGCCACATGTGGCTAGTAGCTGTCATATTAGACAGTGCATCTATAGGTATTTATCTATAATTTAACAAACTAATATTTTAAAAACTGCCAACTTGACAAACGAGCCAGTTTTAAAGATTTAAATCAAGTAGGAGCAACAGTTTGACCCATATTTTGTATTTTAAATTTTTCCTCTAGAAACTTGCATGAAGATTAAATAAATAAAGGGAGAGTTTGATTCAGAACATTGAAACTATAAGTGTTTGGGGGCAGGAGGGGCAGAATTCATTGGATTGTTTGAAGAGTCTAAGGCTTTTTAATTTCTCCCTGAATTATCTGGTTGGATTTAGTACTAACAAGACTAGGTCAAGGGTTCCTGCAAACGAAGTTTAAAATTTTTAAACTTAAAACATTACTTTTTTTTTTACCCCCCCCCCCCCCAAAAAAAAGTATTATTTAAGTCTGAAGCTACCTGCTTCAACTCTGCTCAGACAGCTTGGTGAACTTGCTTGCTAGGAATGGTATCCTGAGGGCGAGAAACCACAGGCATACTGGTCTTGAGGAGGGCACAGTGCAGTGAGCCTTCCCCAAGCCTGCTCTCAATACCACTCATCAGGGGTAGAGGAATGTTTTAAAACTCTACATAAAAGTAGCTGAAAGAATACTTGGAATATTGTTTCATTTTCTCCCGGATTTCAGTCTTCCTAGAAGCAGTCAAGATGTCCTAATCTTTTCTAAATGTGAAATCAATGTGGAGATAAGAATATTCCCTAAAATATCTGTGCTGAAATGAAGAAAAAGACTCTGGGCTGGCACAAACCATTTTGGTTTTATTCCTTGTATATTTTGCACATATTAAAAGGAGAGAGTGAAAAGCATTCAGTCAAAGGAATAGATGCCATGATAATAAAAATATAATTTGTTATAATGCCAAAATAACAGGGGCAGTAATATGACAGCACTGAAGGAAACGTGATAGAAAATTAGAGACAGCATTAGGCTTAACCCAATTAAGATGGCATACATTTAATGGCCTCCGGAGAAAGTTAATTTTTAGACCACTCTCTCTCTCCCTACCTGGAAATATCTCTTTATGTCTAACTTAAATATCTCATAGTGCAATTTAAATTCATTTCCTTTTTGTGATGCCCAGTGGAGTAAAAAGTATGGACTACTTTCCTTTGAGGGATAAGCCATAATTTGTTTAAAGATCGATAAATAGGTAGCTTCTCAGATTTCTCCAGGCTAATGACTCTGTTTAATGTTTCCTTAGAGGTCTCCATTATTGTTGTCATTCTACTCTGAACTCTGTCTAAATTCCCTGCATTCCTTTTAAGTTTATGAGCCTCACAGTTACTTTTTTAGACTGCAACTGTGAATGGCACACAGCACTCAACAACTAGGCTTGGCTGCCATACGTGCCCTGCCATTAAACATAATCTTCATTGTGCCCGTTCTGCATTCTCATAATGTACTACACTGGAGTGAAGTATGAACAGAGGTGCCAAGCATCTGACTCCACTTCAGTGATATTTGTAGATCTGTAGGTAAAAGCAGTCTGTCGAGTATTTACCTTTCCCACTTGATTTTTTTTTCCTCTTTCTTTTCTGCTCTCTTAAAAGGTGAATTACCATGATCTGGCTGTATATGGCTTGGTTGCTGTATTTTAGTTTTCCCCTGTGTTGTTCCTTTGAAAGCGCTAGCAAATAGATGAGGACACCCGGTTTGCTGCATTTTCCTTCCTTATTGCTGTTTTCTTTTTAAAGCCTTGAGAAAATGACTTGACATGGTGTACGAATGTATGCCTTTCATTCCTATATGCTACCTCTGACTTTTATGGCTCTATTCATTTTTCTTCAAATTATTATTTCGTTAGTTATTTTACTGCTTCCCTACTGGTTCACAAGCAAATTTCTCTTTTACTTTCTTACAATTGTACTAAAAGGTAGCAAAATCATGATTAGCCTGGAGCTTTTAAAGGCAGAATGGGTGTTAAGTGGACTCAAGTAACTATATCATCCAGGCTGGGGAAGATTATTGAATTTGGACAACTGAACACAAGCACAGTAAGGAAGATTTATGAATGAGCAAAAGCTGTATCTCTCAAAATGTTACTTTGTATTTTTGCTTCTATCTTCCCCCTTATGAATATAGTGTAATGAGTTACAAATTCTCACTCAATTTGTAATTTTCTGTGGAATAACTGAGGTTATTGCTGGGGAGTTTTCTTTATATTTGCAAATTAAGCACTTAATTGTGACTTGTCTAATAGCCTACACTTGATGACCATAAGAACACATTAAAGAATATTGCTTTAAAAGATCAGTTGATCTGTGCAGTATATTGTGTGTTGTCAAGGCATGTCTTCAACAATAACAGTTTGAGGTCTTTTAATTTCACAATTTCATGAGTAATTTTCACTTCAAGCTCTGGAATGCTGATAATTTTCACTTATTTTAGTACAATTGTCATAATATGTTATTTTTGTTAGGAGATCTGTTATAGTCACAGTTAAATCTAGGCTTACTAGTTTTCTTAGAATCAATACAATGTCTTCTAATGAAACAAAATTTTTACTTTTTTGAGATGTCATCATTTACCTCCCCAAAGAACTTTGCATTGCAGTTGAGAATGCTAAATACCTACAATTACTTCAGAAACAAATACTTTACCATAAAAAATTAAGATGGGTGATTACTCTTATTTTGTGTAGTATCCTTATCAACAACTATTCCCTTCTCTAATAGCAATTTTTATAGCCAATTTTAGATTACTATGGATAACAACTTATGCTATCATGACAAAAATTAACCTAATAAGAATAAGTAATATTTTACATGGAGTTCAGATAGAGTCCACGGCTAGTTTTTCTACTGGACAAAATGCATTATTCAACCAGACACTAAAATTGATTCTTAAAAGAAAGACATTATTGCAGTCCTAAAAATGGTGAGGGTCTATGTTTAGCACAATTGATACTATGCATAAAGAAAATATGAGGCCATTTACAAAAATACTTGACCAAAAACTGGGAAATACTAACTTTATTAATATATTTATTATATAATTACCAAGCCAACAGTACCTTAGTCAATCTGTGTGGTGAAAGAGGTATGGGTTTTGGATCAAAATACATGCTGTGCCACTGAATAATTGTGTGATCATGAACAAATTACTCTGTAGAATTTATTTCTTCCTAGTATAAATGGTAATAACCACTTCATACAATTAAATGAAATAAGTGTAAAAATTCTGATAAATGAACTATTCATCCAACATAGATTTTTTTTTTTAATGAGTCTACCATGTGGGGAGATAAAGCATATAAGTAAGTCTTAGGTGCCATTATTTTCAATAGCATTTGCTCACTTTGTATCTCTGTGTTACACATTTGATAATTCTTGCAATATTTTAAACTTTTTCACTATTGTTATATTTGTTATGCTGATCTGTGATCAGTGACCTTTGATGTCACTATTGCAAAAAGATTATGATTCACTGAAGGTACAGATGATGGTTAGCATGTTTTAGCAATAATGTATTCTTTGATTAAGGTTTGTACAATTTTTTTAGACATAATGCTATTGCACACTTAATAGACTACAGAATAAACATAACTTTTATATGCACTGTAAAACCAAAAAATTGTGTGACTTTATTTAGTTGCAATGTTTGCTTTATTTCAGTGATCTGGAACCGAACCCTCAATATCTCCACGGTATGCCTGTAATCATAATTTATTACAATTGTGATGGGTACTATTAGA
Source organism: Balaenoptera borealis (assembly GCF_965194805.1). Classification (NCBI taxonomy): domain Eukaryota; kingdom Metazoa; phylum Chordata; class Mammalia; order Artiodactyla; family Balaenopteridae; genus Balaenoptera; species Balaenoptera borealis. Next base: position 42,504,111 of record NC_138863.1, on the reverse strand, counting down.
GAAAGGCAAATAGCACCAAGATGGTACCTATATCTGGGAGCTAGCCTAGTCTCAGGTGTAAGTGCAGCCACACCCAAGGAAGGAGCATTTAAATTGGGATTTAAAGCAAGAGGAGGAGGCATTAGCCTGATAAAGAATCAGAGAAGTCTTTCTACCAGAATAGCTGAAGTTTCTGTGATTCCAAGTTGAAGGTCAGTGAGATCATGAGAGGCTCTTAAATTTCTCTTTTATGTAATTCACCTGTTTGTGAATTCCCTAGCATTGTTTATGATCTTCTTCTTCTTCTTTTTCCCTTTAATGCTTACTTAATATGTAGTATTGTGTATGACAGACAAAATAATTGCTGAATTGAAGTTTGGCTGTTTTAGATGGAAGGCCCAACCAAAGTGTGCCTCGCTAAATATCAAACAGCCATAACTATATTTTAATTTGACAAAAAATTCTTTTGCTCCTTTATTTGAATGAGAATTCATTGACTGCCAGGCTGAAGCCATCAGGAATTACAGGAATCTCATGGACCTATTCCACATTTTAAAATTTGTTATTGTTTATAGTTAATAGCAGTCAAAAAAGTGCATTTGTACTTAGTGCTCCATTCCTTACCAAATCAACTGGGATATCTCCAGCTGAAAATATTTTTTAAAACATGAGGAATTTTTACTAAACCTGTAGAGTTTGCTTTTTTCTTTTCAATTCTCTAAAGAATTCCTAACTTAAATTTGTTAAACTCTTTATGTAGGAGACTATTTAATATTTTGTTTTGAAAAACAAAAAAAAGATTGCTGAGCTATCTTCCAGAAGCCCTATCAGTAAATAATGTGCTCATTATTTTTAGTTTAAACATGAACAGATGTGAATTTTTCCTTATTTATTTCAGCTAAGAACTACCATTATCATAAGCAATTTAACAGCCATTCTGCTTTGGGCCAAAGGACTTAATAAATATTTATTGTGATTGTCCTTAGTGGTCACTTCTAAATTAACCTCTTCTACTACTACTACTGACCTTTAACATACTGCCTTAAATATGGAATTTAAAAGGGAAATTAGCAAATGTAGCATAGCTATCAAAATCAAGTCATTTTAGTTTTTATATTTCTTTCGTATATTGCAAATCCTAATTACATATTCCATATGTTTTCTGAGGGCACAAAACGTTAAAAGAACTTTCTTGATTGTTTAGTTTAAAAGTGTTATTGCTAAACAGCAAATATATTCAGACTAAAATCTATCAAGTCAACCATCACTTAAATGAACAGGGAAAAGTGTGACAAACAGAGGTACTAAAATTATATCTTTTAAATCAGTAACGTCAGTACCAGTTGAAGTTGACTCTAATTGAAATGCATTTTCATGTATTCAATTCATTCCAAACACAGGCTTTATGTAATTACCTCATTAGCCAAGAATGGGCAAACATGAAAACATATTTCCGTTGACATTTAAAAGTTTGGATATTATTGACATACACTGATTGATTGCCTAGGCTATGCAGATATATCCAATTTCTAAGGAGCAAAACTGCAAATCTGTCAATAAATTTTTGTTATATTATGATTTTATTTTGGTAGAATGTCATGCTTTCTTTCTTTTCCTTATAACACTTTCTTATCTCATTATATCCTGTTATTTCATTTTCCTTCACTCTCTCTTTTTACCAATCTGGCTTTCAGTTTTTTTGTAATTTAAAATCTTCCCAACATAACAAAGAACTTTCCTCTTCCGTTTTATTCTTTCTCATTCCATTGTTCACATTGGCTCTCGGTTTTACTTGACACTCAGTCCTGTCAAACTGTATACTTATTTCTATTATCGGAAATGTTTATTCTAATTCATTGAACAAATAAAAGACAATGCTGAATGTAATATAATATGATCTTTCCTCAGTTGTTACCACTGACATAATGTTTTCCCCCTTTATTGATACTCCAGTCTTAAACATTACCTGATATTTTAATTCCGCTCCAATTCTCTAACTATTTAAACATTTTATATGTATACTTTCACATTATTATTAAAAATTCCTTAATAATTCAAAATTTGTCTTATTTTTTCTTCCAAATATGAATGAATGCTGCTTGACTTTTTCAAGAGTCTCACTTCCTGACATGCTTAATGGATTAAAATGTAATAGGGATTCATACCACAGGTATTATATGATAAACAGTATACGGCTGCTTTCTTTTCCAGTGGCGGTAACTTTGACTGTTAATAAATTATGAAACCATGTTAACATGAAAGTGTTTTCAAAATTTCTATCAGCCATTTCAAGAATATTCTCATCCTAAAACAGTCCTAAGGGGCTAGAATATGAATTATTTTTATTTTGTTCGTGCTGTTTATTATTATTATTATACTGGATAGGAGAGGATAAGGTGGTATAACAGAAAAAAGTTCTTTGCTCCCCAGGGTAGTGGAAGATTGGGAGTAGCTGGGAGAGAACTTCAAGAGATGAGATTGTCATCCTTTGGGCCTTGGGGAAACACTGAAGAGACATTGTTTATTTTCTAATTTTGCTTGAGCATGACAATGGAGGAAAGGGACTTTGCTGTTCTTACCTTTCCTCTGTACCTCCCACTATTTCACTTTGAGTATCTCACGTCTTCAACTCTGGACATCCCTCTGTCTCCTGCATTTCTTTGTTTTTCTCCCTTTCCTGTGACCCTGATTTAGAATTTCTCTCTAACAAGTAGTATAAATGTTTGGAAAAATATTTTGGCACAAATGATTACAAACGTACCCCATGTCCAAGAGACAAGACTGTTTCTACACATAAACACATCTATATTTAAAATTCAGTTCTTTGGAGTACTACCAAATTCCCAACATATTCTTAGTACTATTCTGCCCTCACCCTGAAGTAATAAAGTTATATGGATATTGGTTTCCCCCTGATTTTTGTTAGTATTTCTTTACTTATAACACAATGTACCCTTAAGATGGAGTGTTCACCTTGATTTTGAGTTTCCTAATATAACATTTTCTAAAATAAGACTTGCATTTTTCACATTGATGTATCAAGAACGTGTCTATTGAAATTAAGATGATCTAATTTTGTTCTCCCTTTCTTCTATATTTGAAGTCCTAATGCTCATCTTATACTTTAGATCCGTATCCAACGACGCTTTGGGAAAACAAAACTTGATTAAGTTAACTGTAATCATTTTCCATTGGAACAATCTAGTTTTTCCATTGTGTTAACAACAAAAGTAAAACATTTGAAAAATGTTAAATGCATTATTAATAATTAAAGTTAGAAAACAAAAATATTATACTCTGTCTAGTTATAATTGTGTAGAAAATTTCTGGAAATAAAATAATAAACTATTAAGGGCGTTACTCTCTTGAGCAGAGGACTTGAAGTTTAGATTAGGAAGAGATTTATTATTGTATACTCTTCATTGTTTTGTTTAAATGGTTTGGCTATTATAATAAGCAATTGGTTTTTATTGTTGAATAATGGATGATTAAGACCACTGAAGAGCGCATAACATGTGAAATACAAATTTGTATCTTGAGCAATAACAAAACTACCAAGCCAGAAAATGTATTTGCTGGAAAACAAAAAAACATGTTTTCCAGAATGTACTTACATTGCACACACAAAGAGACTCACACACACACACGCACACACGCACACACACAGAGCTGCATTAGAGTTCAAATACTGGCTAAAAAGTTGATCATCATTTGCAAAGTAATATGATTTCACATGTATATCATATTTACTCAGAAATCTGAATCATGGACATCAATTATCATTATTTAGAAAAAAATATACTAATCTTTTAAAGTGTGATTGTATATACTTGTTTCTAATATTGATTATACTCCTGAGCAGCTATGATTTTTCACTCATCAAGGATTAATCTCAAAGCCAGCTATCTAGTCCCTTGCAGAGACAGTACATGCCAGGAATACTGGAGGCCGTCACAAAGACACATGGAGGCTGAAGTCTCACTCCCCCTTTTGAAAGGATAATCTTGCCCCTTACCCTTTTAAAGATGGGCAGGCTGTGGTCCCTCTGGGGAAAATGGAGCCGGAGACAATGCTATATAAGCCTCATCATGACAACTTCTCCATTTTGCTAGGCAGGCCAACCCTACTTGAACTTGTTGAGAGAAATAAAGACAGTCAGTTTTCAAAACAATTAGGACTTTAATGCTCTTTGGAGATGAAATTCTTGGCTGAGAATCTAAATAAAATGATCATAGTTTAAACTACAAAGAATTCAAAAATAGTTTATGTTGAGAAGAAAATGGGAATCGCCAATGGTATTCTCATAGTGTTAATTTGATTGCATGTTGGTCTGCTTACAGCCAGATGTCCTCCTTTGCTATTGAGCACATTGAGAAATTAAGATTCCATGCATTTCTCTAATTGCTCCCTTGAAATGAAAATTTCTATGCCTTTCTCACAGTCATATCAGAGATGAAAACTACACATCTATGTTAGTACATTCATCTTTTTCAACAAAGATTGAGAGATAAGAGTATTATTAGTTTAATCATGAGTGTGTACGAGGATAGCAATTATATTTTCTCCCTGCAAGTGTCAGCTGCCCATATGAAGTGAAACTCTGAAAGTTACAGCTACATTTTCCCACTTGCCTAAGGAATGCAGATACATATAAATGAAACAGTGCTCTTGGCTAATTATCTAGTCAGTGGCCACTGTCATGTTCCTTACTAAGAAATCAATTTTTAAAAGTCAGAAGGAGATATAATAAATACAGCTTCAGTCACTGACCAGCAAAAAAGCATGCCAAGTTAAGTAGTCTTGGCCCTAGGAAGGAGGATGTTAAAATGTAGAGATTTTGAGTATATTCATAAGAAAATTTAGTTAAAGTTAATTAAAAAAAAGTCTGCCAGTAGCCTACATTGTTAGTTGTCTACAAATATGCTACTCTGTAATATTTTATCTTGGTCACTTTAAGTTAAAATGGAACATTTAATGTATTAATTTCATTTTTCCTTTTAAAAGTTAAGTTCCAAGCTATGTTCTATCTCTGTACAAGGAAAAGGTTAAGAAGCTTAATTACCAAAATCCAAATAATTTATTTAGAATTAGAGAAATATTGAAATATTGTGTATGCCAATGATCTTCACATTCTCTAAAGAGAACTAATCTAATTAATTATAACTCTTTAATTGTACTTTATCAATCTGATGATGTATGTTAAATTTTATTTAGGTGGACTTTTCCATTTGCTACAACTACCCCTTTCATAATTGTTTTTGTGGTATTAATTCTCTGATTTATGCTAGGCAATCTGAAGAAGATGAAGAGAGAAAATTGACAAGTTAGCATTGTGCATATATTTGAAACAGGCAAAGAGGGTATTATTTTCTTACAATAGGAAATAAAAATGTATGATATAAAACTATTACTATATATAGAAAATATGAATCAATAAAACCATGAAAATTTGAGTTTAAGATTTTAAGAAAAACCTGGAGAAAATGGAGAATATCTGGAGGACAGCTGCTAAAATGAGAAGGTGAAAATCATGTCATATGATAAATAATTAAAGAAAATGAATATATCGGGTCTGGAAATTGTAGACTTAAAAGAAAGATAATTCTTGAACTTAAAAATGTAAGAATCCCAAAACAGGGATCACAACTGACACAGAATAACTAAATTTATAGGGAGGCGATATTTGGCTCCTCATAAAGTATAGTGTTCTAACAGTTGCTTTTACTCCTTTGATTTGTTCATGTTTCTTTCTATTGTCTACCTCCAATCCCCCACCTACCACCCAGTTTAAGACAGACCCTATTTATCTCTCACTTGGACTATTATAATAGCTTGCTTAGTGACATCCATGCCTCAAGTTTCCCAATGCTAATGTTAGTCCTTTATTTTGCTTTCAAAAGAACTTACTGAAGTACATATATGAGTATGTCTTTCTCTTTGGAAAACTTCAGTGGTTTGCTTTCACCTAGAGAATAACGTCTAAACCTTGAAACACATTAAAACCTTTCACAATCCACCAGGAAATACATTTCAGGTGCCTTCTTTTGCCTTTCCAGTCACTCCATGTGTCTTGTATTTGGATTACCATGCACACTCACACTTCTAAACATTTATCACTTCTACTATGCTTATTTGGACTACATTTTCTCCTTTAATTTTTAGTTACATGGTAAAAATTCCTTGTAATCTAGCTCAAATATTATTTCTTTTATGAGGTCTTTTCTGACTTTCCAAAGAGATAGTCTCTCTTTACCTCCTATTGATTTGACTTCATTTTGACACATATCCTACTATTGTCTAGTTATTTGCTTATTGGTTCATTTCTCCAAGGAGAAAGGGATCTCTCTGGGAACCAACACTCACAGTATTCCTGTTGATAGCTGAAGCAATAAGACAGTGTCTGGAACGTAGTTGATTCTACATCTATCTTTTTTTTTAAGTGTAAAAAAAAGAAGTGCTCATGCAGGAAGTAGATGTTTGTTTTTCAAGACTGTTAGAAGAATTGGCTATATTGACTGAGACTGAACTTGGAATTTCCCCAAGACACTAACAAAACACTAAGATCCTATGTTTGCAGAGTAATTTCAGAATATCAGGTCATACACACACACATACACAAACACATACATAAACATACATACATGCACAACTGCAACAATAACACAAAAAGATCTCACCATAGAAAATCACTAGAATCAGTAATTTTCATGAAGTAATCATACTGGAGACATAGCGTGTTGGAAATTTTCGTGCATTATTGCTTTCTGCTTAGTCTGTGGTGAAAATTCATTAAAAGAGCAGGTAGATGTAATGAACATGAAATGTAAGTATTCATGACACATTTTTGACTAACTGGCGTGGTAAAACAGAAAGTTTCAAAAATTGGAACAACTTCTTTACCAACAAAGAGCATAAAATTTTTTTACACTGTTAATACATTATTAAATAGAAAAACCCCTACTGTTTACCCCCTCAAGAAAAAGTGGAACTTTTGTAAAAGTCCTACAGTGAAAACATATATGCCATACGTCCTGAATGATAACTAGATGAAACAAAAAATAACTCTCAGAAATTCATAAAATAAGTTTGAAACATAAACAGATTACATTAATTTTTGGTATTAATTGAGATCAGAAGAAAGAAGCATATATTAAGATAAACACTAACATATAAACATAAAGAGACCTGCATACAAGAAGTGTATACATTTAAGATTCAGATAAAATTCAAATTTGATTTCATTATAGATCGGTGTATTAATACAGCCAAATGTCTACTATATTTTAGTTCTTTGCCAGTCCTTTATTTTATCCGTATATTTTAAAAGATGCATAATATAAATTACATGCATTAACAGCGATGACAGTAACAAATCAGTGTATTTCAAATTTGCCTGTGATGGGAAACACATGAACCCAGTGATACATGGTTGAAAAAGCTGTAGTGGCATTTTAAAGCTATTATTTCCATTGTGACACAATATATTTTCTTCTCTCTACTTAAAGAAAAACAAGTAAACATTTTGCAGGAGAAGAGATGTACAGATGGAGGTGGACAGAGGCATCTTAACTCTTAAATTAGTTCTTCACAACTTAGTTCCCAGATGTTTGTTTCTCATGCCCCCTGCTATATTGAGGAGAATTTGCTATTGTCTGTCAATGAGTCATACACCATCTTCACAAATTTGGAGAAAATGCAAAGCTCCAGTTGGGTAGAGTATGAGTCACTGACAGACAATTGAAAGCTCCAAGAGGATGCACTCAGAGCTACTTTGCAGTTTGAAGAAAATTGATCCTCTTCTTTTTTTCTGACAATATCTTCCAAATACTCAAGGTTTTCTTCCATGTCAAAGGACACAGTCAACAAGAATAGGTAACCCATTCAAACGATAATATGTTTTAAGTACAGGCCATCCTTTTTCTTTCTGGCAACCTGTTCATCTCTCACTGCAAACCTTTTTTTACCGTATATACTGAATATCTTTCTATCCTCAAGGTACAATACCTTACATCTGACAAGGCATTCAGATGGGCAGCTTTTTACTGATTCTGTGTATTCTTGGCAGAGGCAATGAGTCCCTCTCACTACACTGGGTCACCTGTACTAGATTTCCTAACTGCCTCATCACAAGGCAGCATCCTGAGACCGGTGCTTTAACCTGCGCCCACCAAAACAAAGCCAAAACAGAACCTCTAACTGCACCTTTAAAATGCAGATAATTTGAAAATTCCATTTCTCAACAATGAAACATTTAAAAGCAGGTACTGTATGTATAGCTCTGCCATATTAATGTGTACAAGAAGAACAACTTAACAATGAGATGTTATTATATATTACAGTTTATCATAGAGTACAAATGTGCAAACATAAAAATTTATTTAGCCTAAGCAACAACTGTTCTTTAAACTTCAGATATCTGGATTTTCAAAAACACATATAAAGTTACTGAAGTTTTAGCCTGAATAAAAGAAATGAGGGTGGGGTGTGGGTGGGATGCCACAAGGAAATATTCAGATATTTGAAGGGCAGCCATATAATAAAGGGTGCAGATACACAATGTGTCATTCAGAGGAAATGGCTAAAACTAATGAATGTCCTTCATAGAAAGATAGACTTCCATGCAATATAAATATTTTGTCCTATGAAGAAACATGACATCATAGGGGATCATAATCTTCCTAACAGTGGCTAAAGAATTTGTTGCCCATCTGCCCTGGATTCTTTGTAGAATTTATTGGAATGTAGACTTCTCGAGGGCCAAGTTGTTTTGTTTGTCTGTTTGTTTTGTTTATTGCTGTCTTTTTCCCTTTGACAAGAATAGTATCTGCCCCATGCTAGACACTTAATTTATCCCACAATGAATCAAAAGAATTAAGGACTCTAAAGATTTTGATGGAAATGTTTTTAGATTTCCCAGAGAAATTCTCTTTATATTCAATCTCCTTGCTTATAAGCATAGACTTTAATAAAAAACTAAAATTTTGATGGTACATTAAAACCAAAAGATTTTTTTTAAGGTTAGTCAATATAAATGTATGGGGGACTTTGTTTAAATAACGTTCAAAGTTGCTTTCATTTAATTTTTGTTAATATTACCAAGAGCTAAATATGAATTGTAAATGAAATTCAGAATGGAGGCACTGACTGTGAATGATGACCAATTAGGCATCACCCTTCTGATGTCCCATGGGCAAACCAAATGTACACCTAGACATTTTTGTTTTTACAGCAAAATTTTTCTATCAGATTTGCACCATGGAAATGGTATAGGTTCTCTATTGTTCTGTAGCAAATTACTTTGAAATTCAGCAACTAAAAACAAAAATATATATTATCTCACACAATTGCTGAAGGCCAGGGATCCAGGAGTCGCTCTGGCTCACAAAGTTGTAGTCAAGCTGTCAACTGGAATTGCAATCAGATCATGGCCTGACAAACTCGTGTGTTTATTGGCAGATCTAGGTTTCTCAGTTCTGTGCTGCCTGTTGTCCAGAGGTTGCAGTTCCTCAACATATGGGCTTTTCACAACGAGAGAGAGAGAGAGAGAGAGAGAGAGAGAGAGAATCCAAGATGGAAGCTGCAGTCTTTTATAACCTAGTCCCAGAAGTGGAATATTTATAACATTACAAGTATTACAACATATATTATTGGTCACACAAGCCATCCCTAGTACAGTGTGGGCATGGACCTACACAAGAGTGTGAATACCAGAAGAAAGCAGTCATTGGAGACCTTCCTGGAGGCTGCCTACCATAGAAATCAATGGGTCAATAATTTGTTAGTTACTCATAGACACTATGATTGATCACACAATTGAAGGTAGAGATTTGGAAACCATGATGGCGGGAGAGGGAGGCCAAAATGAATTTTCTAGTTTATTGCCTAAATGGATCAAAATCCTGCAGCTCACATTTATGTGATTTTTTTTAAATTTCATTTTAGTTAAAAATTATTTATATTTCTAAAAATGTAAAGATACGTAAAAGAGATGGCCATTTTTATTGTGTAATATGATACTGCATTCTTTAAAGAAATAAAAACTGAAACAATAACTATTAATAGTCCAGAATACCAAAACAGCTCCTTTCAAAACAATAGAGTACATAGTAAAAATAGGTCTGTCTTGGCTCTTCATCTAAAAGTCCAAATAGTTGAAATAACTAAAGTACTGATTCTAGAAGTTATTCTTCTGTAATGCATACATGTAGTATTAAAATATTGCCCTCATGATTATTAATATCATCAAGCAAGCAAAAGAATGTTCTTTTAACTGTGGGTCAGAAGCAAGGTTTTCTTAGGTTTCTATGCACATGTAACAGTTCATTGGCAACTTTTCTAGAAATACATATTCTCTTCAAGTGTAATATCCTTGGGAATAATGGCCACAGAATGAAATGCTGGGTTTGTAAAACATTTTGAGCTCTGTGGGGAACAAAAGTTGGAAGGAAAGAACAGAGTATTATTAGCATCAGATTCACAATTTATTCTGATTCTTTCCCCAAATCCTTTCCTCTGCCCCGAGGGAAGAAAGTTCCAATAAAGAAGAGGCGGGGCCCAAGCTGTTAAGTCCAGTTTTGTCCCTGGGTTAAAATATCCTCAGGGCTCCAAGATGCACAAGAATCCTCTATCTGTCAGGATTCTTAGTTTCAACAACAAAACTTGTCTCAGACAAATTTAAGAAGAAAAAGGCATTTGCTAAAAAAATGTTGGGCAGCTCAAAGAATCCCTAGGAGGTCTAGAGAACTGGGCTTGGAAGATAAGCGGCCCAAGATAATTTCAAACTAAATAAAGAGGAGAATGATAAAGAAACATGGCTTCCCCATTTAGCAACAATATTTTGTTTTTCAGCCTTTGGCATACATTTCATAACTAAAGACATAGTAAGCAGGAAAAATTATCTACACATTCATTATTCAATATGCATTTAACAATGCATATTGCACCATGAACCAGGTATTGATTTAGGTATTGGGAATAGAGTTGTCAAAAACAAACCAAAGCTCTTGCCCACATGGAGTTTATATTCTAACGAATTTTGTCAGCTAAAATTCTGTTTATACTGCTTTTATTGATATATTCAATTTTATCAATAAAGTTTTTATTGATTGAATTTTATCAGTTAAAATTTCAACTACACTCATTAAGTTTATTGTGCTTCTCTTATATTCCCACTCCTGTGAGATTGCTGGAAATTGTAGAAACCAGATCTTATCTGGGCTTCTTCAAAATGATCCCAAAATACCAGACACAGTTAAAAAAACAAGATTTGATGTAAGCATTTGAAGCTTTTTCTTTTTAAAAAAATTTTTTTAATATCTTTATTGGGGTATAATTGCTTTACAATGTTGTGTTAATTTCTGCGGTACAACAAAGTGAATCAGCCATATGTATACATATATCCCCATATCCCCTCCCTCTTGAGCCTCCCTCCCACCCTCCCTATCCCACCCCTCTAGGTCGTCACAAAGCACCGAGCTGATCTCCCTGTGCTATGCGGCTGCTTCCCACTAGCTATCTATTTTACATTTGGTAGTATATATATGTCCATGCCACTCTCTCACTTCGTCCCAACTTCCCCTCCCGCCCCCAACCACCCCTCCCCCCGCCGTGTCCTCAAGTCTGTTCTCTAGGTCTGCGTCTTTATTCCTGCCCTGCCACTAGGTTCATCAGTACTGTTTTTTTTAGATTCCTTATATGTACTTTAGCATACGGTATTTGTTTTTCTCTCTCTGACTTATGAAGCTTTTTCTTTACAGCAAAATGATAAGCAAAACCTTATTTGTAGGATTTGCTAAAAGTTGTTTTATGGTGTAAAAAGTAGTTAATCTAAGTATTATTTTTAGTTATTACTAAAGAAGAAAGTTTCTATAAGTGCAAATATCATTATTCCATGGACTAATACATAAATATAATCAGTAGTTTAATAAATTCCACTTTCTCATGAACTAATAAAATGTTTTATGTGAGGACAGTTCCATCTGTATATTTTTAGTAGATCCTTTGGAAATTATATAATCAATCTAACCCATGTCAAAGCAGGAGGCATGACTCTTTTATCCTTTATTTACTTCAGCTTGAGTTGAAGTCCATTGGAATCAGATGATTAAAGCTCTTTTAAGAAAGCTGGACATGGAGGACAGAATGTTTGTGAGGGCTCTTAGACTGGGAGAGAAAACTCATTATATCTGACTCGTGATTTTCTCATAGTAAACTCACACAGGATGTTATTTGCCACAATGTATCATCTAGTTTTGAAGGATAATTGTTTAGCAAATCACTAAGTTATGAGACGTATGGACGACTTAGAAAGTGGAGGGAGAGATAAGTTACTTTGGCACTGAAAAAGAGATGTCAGAATTAAAAAAAAAAAAATCCATCTAACCTAGAAGAATTTGAAAGCCATTTTGTAAGGCAAGACTTTTCTTGACCTAAGTGCTACATGATGGGGAAAGAGAATTTGAAACACTCCAAAATTTAACAGTACGCAATCAGAAGAAAACTTCCATGTAATCCCACCATCCTCCCTTGTTCTTGTCTTCCCACTTGTTTCTTGGAAAAACTGTTTGGTGGTCTTAGCAAAGTCCAGATCCTTCTCTTACGACCCTTATCAGATCTCATTCCCTTGCTTCTATTCAAGGACATATCTCCAGCAATTGTTCTAGCTGACTCTTGTATTATCCTAAAACATGCTGTAATCTCTGTAATCATTATAAAAATATCACACACTTTCTTAAGGTCCATTTTCTCTTTAGTTACAAGCACACTTCTCTGCTGCCTTTTATTACAAAAGTTATTGAAAAGTTGTTTCCAATTCATTTCTTTGGGTTCTCCCTTAAGCTCACCCTATTATTTCTTTTTGCCTACAGAATTCCATTAGAACTACTCCTATCAAGTCTACTAATGGTGTGTGTGTGTGTGTGTGTGTGTGTGTGTGTGTGCGTGTGCATGTATAGGTATTGCCTATCTCCAATAGGCAATACTCAGGCCTCATCTTATTGATTTAGCAACAGTATTGGAAGAAGCAGATTTATTTGAAATACTTCTTTCCCATTATTCTACTGGTTCTCTTCCTTCCTCACTGGCCACTCATATCCCTTAAGTTTCAATGGCAATCAGATCTTGTATGTGTTTTCTTCATTTCACTCACTCCTTAAGTGCCCTCACACAGTCTCTTGGCTTTAAAATCATCTGTTTACTGATGGCTCCCAAATGTTTATCTCCAGTTTAGACTTCCCACCTGAAATTCTGAGTTCTAGATCCGTTTGTCTGCTTCAGACTCTGGGATTTCTTTACTTTGTTCAGTCTCTAATAGACACAGTCTCATAAGAGACTGAACAAATTCAAAGGCAACTCCCAATCTTCCCTTCTAAGTTTTCTCCCACATTCCTTCCCACTTCAGTTATGGGTGTTACAGTGAATTCTTTCTTTCTGTCACACACATTTAATGCATTAGCAAATCCTGTGGACTCTCTCTTCCAAACAGATTCAGAAAATGACCACTTCTTACCACCTCCACTGCTCCCACCATGGTTCATTACACTATCTTCTCTCATGAATCATTGCCAGAGCCCCCAAATGGTCTCCCTACTTATGCCCTTGTCACTCCCCACACAATTTATTTTCCACACATCAGCTAGAGCAACCCTTTTAAAATGTACGTGGGATCACACCATTTCTCTGATAAAGACATGCTGTCTTACTCAGAGTAGATGAAGCCATTACAATACCCAGCAAGCCCACATTTCAGTGGTTCTTGACACAGGCTACATATTAAAATCACCTTGGGAGATTTTAAATGATACCAGTATCTGGGTCTCATACTCAGAGATTCTATTGATAATTTAACCAGTAGTGTATGAGATTTGGGCATTGATATTAAAAAAAAATTTGTTAGGTAATTATAATGAAAGGGCAGCCTGGATTGAGGCAACCCTAACACTAACACCTTTTCCCCCCCGCACACAGTCTGGTTTATTAGCTCAAAAAATATGGAAAGTTTTATCTCATGATCTGGACCCACTGTATCTTTGGACTAATTTTTTCTCCTCCTAGTTCATTCTGCTTTAGTCCTATTCAGCTTCTTTGCTATTTGTAAAACATAATAAACATTTGTCTGCCTCACAGGCTTTTCATTTGCTTAACTTTCCTGCATAACTTTATTACATTCTGACATAGTATATGTTTGAATTGTTTGTTTATTTCAGTTACAGTATAGTAGAATATATGCTCCAGGAGGGCTGGGATTGTTTTTCTGTTTTGGTCACTGCTATATTCCCAGCCCCAATGACAGTCTCTTGTCCATAATTGGCTCTCAATAAATATTTATTGAATAAATGGTCTATTTCTTAATCTTTAGCCCAATGCAAACATGTGAAATACAAAAAAACTCCCCCCCCCACCTTTTTTTAAAAGAAAGACAGATTTAAGAGGAGTGGAAAAGGAAACTTTCTCTTTTTGATGTACTGTTGAGTCACCAGTTAAATACTCATGTGAAGATATTAACCAGGAAGATGAAATAATGACTCTAGCTCCTGAGAGAAGCCTGGGGTTTAGGCATATACTTTGGTAGTTGTCCAATTAGAGTTGATGGCTGAAACCCTGGGAATGAATTCCAGTTCCAATAGAGAGCATTTAGAGGGAAAAAAGTGATTGATTTAGAAAAAGAAACATTCACAAGAGGTTAAAGAGAAAAGATTCATAAAAGGGACTGATGGGCTACAAAGCCCGTCTAGAGGCACAGGGGCAGCCCACTGAGAAGAGAGCTTTCCGCATGAAATGGCACGGCTTCCTCTGCTTCCCTGGCCATTGCTCCTCACCTCTTTCATTGCTCCCCTTACTTTCTCATGATCGCTGAGTACAGATGCCAGGAACCATCTGCACCAATATTGTTCCTTGTCCTGTTCATGCTGCAGTATGAGATAAATGAAGCTACCAGAGGCCCACAGAGGCCTCAATCTCTGTGTGTCAATAAGGGACTGATAAAGAGTCTCCTTTGTCTTACTCAGGTGAAGTCTGGGACTGCATCATGTGAATTTAGCCGGTGCTCTGAGTTTCTGTGAGGTAATAATACTACTTTGTATTCAAAATGGAGTTTAACTGGTAATGATAAGCCTCTGCAGAGACTTCACAGCACCGTCAGCAGCAGGGAAATGTGGAGTGGAAGGTGCTAAAACTGTAATTAGAACAAGGCATCTGTCTCCCAGCTCCTACAGAGCAGCTACTAATCAATGTGATCACTCGCTTTGAGTGGGGAAGTGCTCGCCCATGGTTCTGCTGGACTTTTTCCCAGCCACTAGCAGACTGAATGCTGGTGGAGAGCACCCTTGGCTTTGGAGAGGGAGAAGGAAGTAATATTGCTTAGTAAATGTAGCAGTTTACTTTTAAAAAGGTGTTTGGTGGGGGCATGTGTTGATTTACATTTCCTGTAAATAGCCTATTTGCAGAAAAATCTGGAGGCCAATTATTGCTAAAAGTATGGTTCCCTTTGAAGCATTTTCAGGCTGATTATCCAGGACTTTTGACTCCTTCTCCCATATGTTTACTTGCCCTTTGGGATTTTGATCTCTTTTGGCAGGTTTATCAAGGAAGAAAAAGAAGAATAATGCAATCATATAAATTTTCTGTCTATTACCAATTCTGATTTGGGCAGCATTTTCCAATGTATGGAAAATTAAAATTCATCTTCTCTAAAATTCATCTCTAAGAATCTTCTTGAAAAAAAGGGTGCTTTAATCCAATACGTTGGAGAATGCTGGCTATTGTACCTCCCTTTGTAGAAATTCACAGTGCACACTAGGGTATTAAAGGCATCTAGCTGTCGTGCAATAAAGAAACTGGTTTAAACTCTGTTGAATCCAGCACTGACCAAACTTATTGCTCTAGGGAGTTTTTCTTTTTCTTTTCTTTTTTTAGGGCATAAAACAGAAGTAACGTTCCAAAGAAAAGCTTTCAGTAAAAGCTAGATTAAATATTTTTTATCATTGACATTTAAATTATGCCTAAAATGAGGTACAGAGATTTCCTGAGAATCTCCTCATCTTCACTTTCTATTACCACTGATAACTGCATGTTACATAATCATTCAGGATAAGTGGGCCAGGACTCCAGCTCATTCTTCTTCTCAAAAGAATAAAAATATAAGTCAATCCTTTTATCATTATGATCAGCCAACTTAAAAGCTGACTCCTGTTCTCATCCAATTTAGCCCCAGCAGACAGAGTCCTGGTGTATAGTCTATGTCTCCCACAGATACTGATGCCCGCTGTCTCTGAGAATTCTACATGCAGACTAAGACAGCCTTCTCCTTTAAATCTTCACAGTGGAGGGTGTTCAGGAACTGACAGCATTTAGGATAATTTCCTAAGAAGCTGAAAAGGAAGGCTCACTCACCAGTGCATTAGGTTATATGTTTATGTAAAGATATAAGAGGCAGAAATGAATAATGTAGCATACTATCCATTTCGATAAAGAATGAGTGCAGGACTTCCCTGGTGGCATAGTGGTTAAGAATCCGCCTGCCAATGCAGGAGACACGGGTTTGAGCCCTGGTCCAGGAAGATCTCACACGCTGCGGAGCAACTAAGCCCATGTGCCACAACTACTGAGCCTGTGCTCTAGAGACCGCGAGCCACAGCTACTGAGCCCGCGTGCTGCATTTACTGAAGCCCGCTTGCCTAGAGCTTGTGCTCCACAACAAGAGAAGCCACTGCATTGAGAAGCCTGCACACCACAACAAAGAGTAGTCCCCACTCGCTGCAACTAGAAAAAGCCCGCACGCAGCAACGAAGACCCAACACAGCCAAAAATAAATAAAATTTTAAAAAGGTTAAAAAAACAAAACAAAAAGCAAACAAAAAACCAAACTTGGTTCTGCACAGCTGACCAGCTTTGTTGATCTTTTCTCCACATTCATAATCAATCTCTGCACAGAATCATAAGTGTCTCAGTCAATGTTCTCCAGAGAAATGGAAGCAATAGGATGTGAGTGTGTGTGTTTGTGTGTAAAGAGATTTACTTTAAGGAATTGGCTTAAGTGATTACAAAAGCTGGCACATCCAAAATCTTCAGGGTGGGCTGGCAGTCTGGAGACCCAGAGAAGAGCTAGTGCTATAGTTCAAGTCCAAAGGCTATCTGCTTTGGATAAAGAAAAGGATAAAAGATAAGTAAAGACAAGAAGATGGTGGTGGTGTAATAGAGAGGAACAACAACAGCAAGGGAAAACTGTCTATAATTAAAGCAAGAAAAAACAATAAGCCTTCATAGGTGTTAAAAACTGTAGAACATACCACTGAGTTTTTTCTCATATTTGGTATTTTATATGTAAAGAGCAATGCTAAAATTATTTTACACACACACACAAATAATGACAAATGAAATGAAAAATAAATATGTACAAATAGGCAAACATGTATTTGTAGACTGCTGATTTGCTCCTTTTACTTGAACAACACATCATATGTTCCTTGATTTTCCAATCACCCTCCTGGAAGGAGAAATTTTACCATGTTACCCCAGACTCATAAAAATCCAAGATAAATTCTAGATCTAAGTAAATAGGATTTAAGTGTCAACTTGCCAGTAGAAAGTGGGATTGTGCCAGTAGAAGTGGGATTCCACCATTTCAATAAATGCTGTCAAAAACATTCCACTTTGATATTCTTAAACCTAAAAGATTTAAATTCCTTTAATATTTTTGAACAGACTGTATCTGTTGCCTCTAGGGAACATTCTCTGTTCTCCTTTCCCCAATCCAACTCTATTCTCCATAGGGTGTCTATATTATTCTCAAATTGCACTATCTTTATTCCACTTACTTTAAACTCTCCAATAGGTAGGGTGTACACAGCAGGACCCAGCAGCTACTTGTTCTAAATCTGTTCAGAATCCTTCTACGCTAACTGCTGGCACGGCCGGGTCCAGTGCCAATCAGATAGTTCATTGTTCTTGATAGCTCACACAGCTGCTCATCAAATGCACAGCTGCGGCACTGACCTTTAATAATATTATTCAGAGAATCAGCCTCATTTTATGAAATAGGCATGTCCTCATTTAAAATTCCCAAGGATCTTCTATTGGCTTTGTAATTGAATCTATATTTTCTTAAACTGTCAAGGAAGGTTTTTTTTTTTTTTAATCAACAATCAATATTATATTAGTAAAACTTGTCTAGAACCTGTACAATGCCAGCTAATATAACCAGGATCAAAATGGTCTTTCTGCGTTATGCGATTCAGGGAAAGTAAAACAGAAGAGGCTTAAATGACTTGAGAAAAATGTTCATATGTTGCCACCTCAGCATTCCTGAGGAAACAGAATTATTATTAAGAGGTTTGTTTAAGATATGGTTTGAAGCAAAATAAAATAAGTCTACTATTTATTGGAATGAGAATTTTAGGTAATTGAATATCTATCATTGTCTAGGTCACATTTTTAGATATTTTGAGGCCTATTTTGCAACTTTATAAGATTTATGTGAGATGATTTTTTTTTTACAGTGACATGACTATTAAGTAAATGCATATTCTCTAGGGGATGAGGCCTGGTACTTCTTTTTTAAATTTTATTTTTAAGTTATCATACACTAAAACTGACTTTTTAGGGTGTACAGTTGTATGAACTTTAACACATGCATAGATTTGTGTAACCACCACAATCAGGAGAGAGAACTCTTACATCACCCGTCAAAACTCCCTCACGCTATATATTTAGAGCTTCATTTTCCCCAACCTCTCTACTCTTAACCCTATCACTACAGTTTTGTCTTTTTTGACAATGTCATAAAATATAATTATAACAAATGTGATTTTTTAAGACTTGCTTCTTTCACTTAGCGTAATGGCTTTGAGATTTAGCCATAGCTTGTCCCTTTTTATTGCCGAATAGTATTTCACACATGACTTTACCACAATTTTTTTCTTTTTGCCCATTGTAAGACATTTGGATTGTCTCCAGTTTTGGGTAATTATAGAGTTGCCATTAAAATTTGTGATCAGGTTTGTATGTGAACATGTGTTTACATATTTCTAGGCTAAATACCCAAGGATAGTAATCGGGTAAGGATGTTTTTAACTTTATAAAACATGGCCAGACTATTTTGTAGGAGGGCTATATCATTGCTGGTATTATACTAGCAATGAATAAGAGTTCCAGTTGTTCTGTATCCTCATCTGTACTTGATATTATCATACAACTTTGGTGTTGTTTACCTAAGTCATTCTAATATGTGTGTAATTATATCATATAGTGGTTTCAATTAGCATATTATTAATAGTTATGATGTTGAACAACTTTTCATATGCTCATTAGCCATCCATAGAATCCCAAAGTATCTGTTCAACCTTTTGCTTATTTTTTAATTATGCTGTAGGCTTTCTTATTTTGAGAGTTCTTTATCTAGTTTTAACATGTCTTTTAGTGATTGGTAATTTGCAAATATTTCTCTCAGTCTGTGGCTTGTATTTTCGTTCTCTTAACAATGTAATTCACAGAGCAAAAGTTTTTGATTTTTGATGAGTCATTTTATCGATTTTTTTTTTTTGGTGGATCAAACTTTAGATGTTTAATATATATAAGATCTATTTGTCTGGTCCCAAGTCATGAAGATATTTTCATTTTTTCCCAAAAGTTTCATAGCTTTATATTTTCTGTTTACATCTGTGATCCACTTTGAATCAATTTTTCATATAATGTTTGAGATTTAGGTTGAGATTCATTTTTTTGCATATGAAATTTTTAAAAAGAGTATTCTTTCTCCATTGAATTGCTTTTTGCTCTCATGTCAAAATCAAATGGCCATATTTGTGTGGTTCTATTTCTGGACTTGTTATTCTGTTCCATTGATCTATGGGTCTGTCCTTCTGCCAATACCACAGTCTTGGTTACTGATATAGATACCTATTAATATTTGATACCCAAGGAGTGATATCCCATACACAGTTGTATTTAAGTCTGAAGATGAGAGAAGAAGTTGAGGTTGGGGATCTAAAGTTGGTAGTTATTACATAGAGAGACTACTTAAAAATCATGGGACTGAAGGAGAAAAAAAGGAAAGAGGTGAGAGAGAGAATGGCAAAGAGAGAATATGAGTTCAAGTTAAACCCTTTTATGCTCCAACACTTAGAAGAAAAGTAGAAGAGGTTTAGAAGGAGCAGCCAGTTAGATAATTGAAAAATTAAGAGAGTGTGATATCGTAAAATATGGAGGAAAAACATTTCGAAAAGCAGTATGTGAGAAACTGGCAAACACTGCTGAGAGTTAAAGGAAGCTGAGTATGAAGAAATGGCTATTATACTCAGTACCAAGGAAATCATTTGTAATTTTCATAAGCATATTTTTATGTAATGAGTGAAGCAAATCTTACTTTTCATATTTAAGGAATAAACAGGAATTGAGGAAAATGATAAATGGATAATAATAATTTTTTGGAGAAGTTTCAATGTGAAAGGTAGCACAAAAATGGAGAATTAGCTGGAGGGGGATATCAAGGTAAAGAGGCTTTTGTTTTTGTTTTTGCTTTTTTTTTGGTTTTGTTTGTTTGTTTTGGTAACATGAGAGCATGTTTGATACAAATGGTCATGACCTAACTGGGCAAGAAAATTGTTGATTCAGAAATGAGGCACTAGGGACTTCCCTGGTGGCCCAGTGGTTAAGTATCTGTGGGTTTGGTCCCTCGTGGGGTGCTAAGATCCCACATGCCATGTGGTGCAGCCAAAATGTTAAAAAAAAAAGAAATGAGGCACTAGATATATTTTTATACCAATGGGTGTGATCTAATAAGGAGAAATTGCTGATGGGAGAGAAAGATAAAATTCAGAGAGGGCATATTTCAGGAAATAAAGAATGAGAATCTAGAGCACAAATGGTATTTGACCTTTGATAGAAGCAAAAATACTTTTGTGTTTAACAGGAGGGAAGGCCAAATTTTTTTGGAGGGTGGAATGTGGACTAATATTTAATTCCTAATTTCTACTGTGGATCAAAAACAATTACAGATATACTGATACTTCAAATTATTTCAGATAATGTATATGTTAAAAAATAAGAGGACACAAAGAAAATAAAGGAGGATCTAATAATCTTGAAGCAAGTACATGCTTTCTAAACATGAGACTCAAGACAGAAAACATAAGGGATTATAGCATGATAGTTTAGGTTCATTGCTTTAGTTGGGTGGACTTGGGGAAGTTATATGACTTTCTTTAAAAAGCTTTTGTTTTCTCATGTATAAAACATAGAAGACAATAGTATCTATTTAGTAAGCTGTTGTGGAGTTAAATAAAATAAAAATATATAAAGTACCATCACAATGTTTGGGAACAGTTAGTACTTGATTATTGTTAGCTATTATTTATTGATTTAATAACAAAAAATAAAACTTTCCAAATTTCATATCTTTTTGAATTTTTAGTCTCTGTCAAAGCAGTATAAATAAAATTAAAAGGCAAATTGAAAAATATTCTAGTAATCTAACAGAGAAAGGATCAGTGCCATTCACATATAAAGATATCTTATTAATCAATAATGACACATGAAAATATCAATAACAAAAAATAAAACTTTAAATGGATAATAAATTTGTAAAATTAAACTTGGTATTAAATGAATTTCAAATTATAGAATAGAATGGTGGTTGCCTGGGGTTGGGGGTGGAGGAAGTGGGGAGATGTTGGTCAAAGGGTACAAACTTTCAATTATAAGATGAATAATTTCTGTGGATCTAATGCACAGTATGGAGATTATAGCTAATAATACTATATTGTATACTTGAAATTTACTATGAAAGTAAATCTTAAGTGTTCTTACCACACACAATAAAATTGGTAATTATGTGAAGATGTGTTAATTAGCTTGATTGTGATAATCTCTTCATACTGCATATGAATATCAAATCATCACCTTGTACACCTTAAATATATGCAATTTTTATTCATCAATTACACCTCAATAAAGCTGTAAAAATACCCAGAAAACAAAACAAACAAAATTAACTGTAATTCACCAAAAAAATCATCACTATGATACCATTTTTTGCTTACTAATTCAGTAAAGTTTAAAGTGAAATAAAATGGCATGCTAACATCATGTGTGGATAAACAATTGTAAATCCACAGCAAATGTAACCACTTAGATCCCTTACTAATAGTAAATTAAGGAGATCAGTGGTTATTATTCAATTGCAGATATCAGATATTACCTTCTAGCATACACTGTCATGCCATCACAGCAATGATTGAGTCACTCTTGTCAATGCCTAGCACAACATTATTTACATAGGAGAATAAAAAAATACCTTCTGAACCTAAAAGCTTAATATATATATACAAATAATATTTATCAAATCAAATAAAAATTATTTGACTTAATATAACTTTTATAAAATAAGAAAATGAACTAAGGATACAGTGCTGTGTCCTTTTACAATGATTGAGGACTTGCATGCTTTCTTGGTGCAAACATAGACGGTAAACTTTGTGGCAAAGCAGATGATGATCAGGGAAATAGAAAAAATAATACATGAAAGCTATGTCATATCAATAAAAATTGTTCCAAATAAAAGTGAGGTTTTCTTTCCTTAGCACACTATTCATAGGGAACTATGACCACTCTAATTTCATAGCTAAATTATCTATTTTATATGTGGAACATGATTGCAAACTATTTCTTGTATAAGGAGGAAAAAAAAAAAAAGACTTGCTTTTCTATGTTCTATATATTGGCATACATCTATCTTGCTTTTTCTCCGAAAGATTTATATCGGTAGTTCTATAGATGGTAGAGGCTATACGGAGGCATAAAAAGCATTCGGTTAAAACTGTTGCAAACAAATTTGCTGGCAGCATAAACTCTGTTGACTGAGTCTTGTGAGTTCATAAATCAGATTTTCCCTAAACACTCATTCAGATTACAAAGCCAAAAAACACGTGAATTCCCGCTATATAATTTGTTTTGGACTTTTTTTTCCTACATTTTAAAAAATGATTTTTGAAATATGTGAGTTTTTGTTTTGAAATTCAGACAATAAAAACTCAATTCCTATACCATTTATCTCCTCAAAACATTATTTGTATAAATTTTAGTTGCATTAAAGTCATAGTTTTATATTAAATAAATCCAACAAACATGTCCCTTTTTATTACAGGGTTTTTTAAAAATATAAGTAGCATGATCATTTATTTTGTTTGTTCTAAAATAAATAACAGATTCTTTGGTTCCCAGATAATGTTTCATGACCATATGGTGACTCATTTTGAATAATGCCTGGCAATCGAAGTGACAATAGCTATTTCTTCATAATTCCCAACAGAGATTAAAAAGTGAAAAATTCAATCTTATGAATCTTTTCAGAAACCTTGGTGCCTAATTAAAAAAATATGTAGGTGAGTTTCTTTTTTATGTATTGTTTTATATATTGCTTTGGCTGTATTTAGACAGGGTCATGATTAAACTCTTATTTTCCTCAAAAAGAGAAACAAACAAAAAACTTAGGTCTTCTATGCTTTTACACAAAAGGGAATATAGTGCGGAGGAATAAATCCTGGGCCTGAAGTCAGAGGAGTTCAAGGATAGGCTCTGTCACTTTCTAAGTGAGTTGCCTAGATGCACTCCATCTCTCTAACTCTCAGTTTTCTCAACTGCAGAACAGAGTTGTAGCACCACACTCTTTCTATGTCACAAGGTGATGGTAAATAACAGATTGAATGAAATAATGCATCCTAGCTAATATCAACTGGGTGCCCAACAGGTCCCAGGTACTGTGATAAGTACGTTTTCACATGCTCTATTGCTTTTGATCCTCTCAACCACCCTATGAGGTATGCATTATGCTTATCTCATTTTAGTAGTAAGGAGAGTCGGCCTAAGAGAGTTTAAACAACTTTTTCCAGGTCACATGAATAGTGGAGCCAAGACTCGATCCCAGATTTTGTGATGTAGGAAGCCATGCTCTTGCCACTAGCGCTGGCTGAGAGAATTGCACACCAAAGCGACCACGCTTAACAGATTTTAATTGTTTTGAATAAAAAGATTCAAATTATTTGATAGCTATTTTCATTAAGCAACATGTTATAATAGATTTTTAAAGAAACATTTGGAAAATCTAATGAATTTGGTTCCTTTCTCATCTTGCACAGAGCACTCTCTTTGCCTTGGTTTCTGCCAGTTAAAAATAAGGGCGCTATTAATAGGTAACCTCCTCTAAATTCAATCAATGCACTAGATTGAAGAAAAGAGATAGCAATTATCAATTTTTTCAAGGATGATTTTTTAAAAGAAATAACTTGGTTTTACCCATGTCTTAGAAGTAAGGCGACCAACTGTCCCAATTTTTCCAGGATTCAGGAAGCAGGACATGGGATTTTGAATGCTAAAACTGAGAAAGTCCCAGGCAAATCATGATGAGTTAGTCACTATACTTATAAGCTTAGAATTAACCTTCTTTTATTAAATAAGTCCAGGCTTAATTTCCACCCCACCAGGTACCCCTTAATTTCCTTCCAGTTGATCAGAGAGTCTCTGCCAAAAAAAATTTTTTTTACTGGAATTCTGACCCACACCTATTGTTCAATCCAGAACTAAACTGGAAAAAACAAGTAAAAAACCTCAAGTCCTGATGAATTATATATCAACCACATAGTTTTTTGGCTACAAGCAGTAAAAACTAACTCAAGATTGCATAAACAAGAAAATCAATTCCTTTATTATAATGATATGGGGCATCTCATGGAAGCCAATGCAATAGGAATGCAGTTGTCCCAGGAATGAACTGGCACCAGGGACAGAAAGACTTCCCTTCGTTTCTCATTTGTTCTTCTTTTTGTATTTCCTCCTACCTCCCTCTGTCAGACTTGTGAACCTCAATTTCACATGATGAAAAACATGACAGGTACAGCTAAGGTGTAATGTATTACAGCTAAGGTGACAGACCTTAAAAGAGGAGTCTCTTTGGGCCCAATTTCAAATTCCTAGGAAAGAGACTGATGTCTGTCCTTCGATCACTGGCTCAATCTTTGCCCTGAAACCAGGGCACAGGGTCATGATATAGGAACAGGACTGCTGAGAATCACTTCTGTAACCAAGTGGATATGCCCAGGTAGGGCTGGTTCCCAGAAAAAGAAAAGGTTAGGCAGACAATATATATGGTGTCTAATATGCTATCTTACTTAGCTTTCAGAGGCAAAAAATAACCCACACACATTTGCTGAAAAATAAAATGTTAAAATGAAACTGCAGGTTCATGCCTGATGGCAACAAAGAACTTGTCCAAGTTTCTCTGGTCTTCATCTTAAAGTCGTTAGTTTTTAAAATTGAAAATTCTGGTGCAGAGTTATGTCACACAGACCCACAAAGTATCCAACACTATCATTTGCAATAATTCTGGAGAAACAAAAACTTACTTCCTGCTCTAGGAAGTTACTTCACAAATAAAATAATTCAACTTACAAAGAAGAAAATATGTTTAGATAGCCTCACCAAGTTAAAGTTGTTGACTGATGTATATCAGACTACTTTGATCCTTTCTTTCAGAAGAAATGAAAGATAAAGAAAAGCAAATACTATTATGCCACCGATACCTTGAAATCATATGACTAGGGTCAGCTTCTTTAAGAAGCCTTTTCTGACAATTTCAGTTCTTTCTCTGAATTTGTTTATATTTAGAATTAGTACCATTATATATTACTTGGTTATTTTAATTGATTATAGTAATGTATTGTGAGACTATAAATTACTTGAGAGTTGGGCTAATATTTTTATACTTTTTAATATGTCTCCTTTTCTTCTTGATCTTTATTTTTCTTTTCTTCCCAGTCTCCTTTCTTGCAATCTCTTCTTCACCATTTATGGAACAATAAATAAATTTATGGAGCTATATACCTTTCTATAACCTGGGTGCTAGAACAGACATAAAGAATAAGTAAGAACAAATACTTATTGAGTGGTTACTATATACCTGGCAACTTTCTAAGTGCCTTACATTGATTGTCTCATTTAATCCTCCTCGAAAACTAAGGTGTTAGGTGTTATTATTTCCTTTATTTTACAGATGAAGAAACTAAGAAACTAAACTGAGACTTTAGTAATCTGCCCAAAACCCCAGGTAATAGGGAGCTTTCAACACTTGGCATACTCTTAACTACCATATTATATGCCATTGCTACACTTTAGAAAATTTTAGATTCCAAATAAATTTTGTGACAATTTAGGATGAGTACTCCAGTAATTTTATTCTCTCCTCTACTCCCACATTCTATACTGCCTAGTGGCTAATTTGAGCTGTAGATATAGTTGGAGTCTAGTAAATATTTTTTGATTACTTAATATTTTACAATAAAAAATAAATAGGAATTACATTGTATACACCTGGAATTTGCTTGCTTTGATCTGATGCTCTATTATAGAAGTTTGCTTTTTGTACTCAGAAATCTTGTTTAGTTTGAATCCTCATGACATACTGTGTTTCATTGCCAGTGTCTGACTAATACTCTATACAGAGATGAAATCAAAATTACTTATTTCCTGTACAAAGTTTATGAATACAAGAACTAGTTTTAGTCTAGCTGGGTCACAGACTGTGAAAAAATGATGTACATTCCCCGGTGAGGTCAGGGAGCATGCATTCCCCAGAAAGAAGAATCAATGATTAAGTGAGTGATCAAGTTAATATAAAAATATTTACATTAAACATAATTTATCTTCAAGCCATATTTTCCAGCACATATATAAATACAGATGGCTTATTAGGCTTGGAAAATTAAGATATGGAATTTACTAAGAGAACAGGGCTAACATTTAAGTGGAGAATTTCTATTTTAGTAAGATTTTATTTCTTTGCATAAAGTATCTTTTATTCTATATGTGCCATCTTCAGCTCACTTTCAATCATACCAGGTAATTTGTAAAGGTCTTGTAACATCAGTTGCTTAACAGTGTTTCAAACAGAGTCAAGGCAGGGGTTGTGGTAAACACTATTGTGCTCATGTTAAGCCTTTGTTAACTTCCTTTAATAAAAATGGAACAAACAACAACAACATAAAGCCAATTATGCCAATAAAAATAAAGATATCTATTTAAAATGAGATAAATTGTTCAAAGAGTAATGTTGTATTAAGAGTTTTGTTTGGATAACCAAAATATACTCATCACTACAAAATACTTTTTGAATGATCAAGACTTGAGTTTTTTATGATTTACCTAAAATGGTAATGAAGAACCAACTATTTGGCAAGAAACCACAGAACTAATGAATCCTACCTAATGTTTCAGAACTGAAATCCTCATCCTCACAGGAGGCAGGAAAACATGGCAAAAGGATATACAGTTCTCACAACAAAGACAGCCAGCTGTTCACACTTAGAATAGGGATGCACTCACTGGAGAGAATGGAGAGGGGTGGGATATTCAAATGGTCCCAATTAATGTTTCTGTTGTTGGCAAGGCAAACCAACAGCAAACCTATAAAGAGAATGTATGGCACAGAAGAGGTCCAGAATTTTCTAATTCCTTGTTGGCAGAAGAGAATCTGTGGAAGGAGGAGGAACAGAATCAGAGAAGGAACAGAAATGCCAGCTGTTGAAGGCAACTAGGAGCTCTTTTAGCCCAAGAAAAAGCTGAAGTCCAGAAAAATCAACTGATATGCTCAAGTTCACATAACTCATAAGGAAAGGTGCTCTTTTTCTTCCAACTCTAAGAGTCCTTTCCACTACATCTTGTGGCTTGCATATCTCTTGCACTCCTATTAGCAAATGAGAAGCCTCTTCCCCTATCTCCACCTCTTAAATTCCTTTAACTGCAAGCAATTTATCTTGTGATTTCAGGAAAAGGGGCTATAAATATTCTTTGAATCTCTCAAGATCTGCCAGCTAATTAGTTGATCCATTACTCTTTTAAGCAAAAGGGAATATTTGTTATTCTAGTTATTCTATACATGAGATGCTTTCTTTACTTTTAGAAAAGCACATTTTTGCAATTTATTGATTTATTCTGGAGCTGCACTAACTAGTTATGCAGAGGTGTAAAGACAAAAATAATATTTTCTCTTGAAGCTTAATTTCTGTAGGGAAGATTATTAAGATTATTAAGATATTGAAGTCTCCAGACATAAAATCCTTGACTATTTATGGGAATATATTCTATATAATTTTCTAGCACTGAAGTAAGCTGGGTGCAAGTCATGTGCAGATAAACACTCCAAGATCTTTTATGACTTCTGAATCGGACTCCACTCTAACATTTCAACTTGTTATCCAACTTTATGACTCAAAACCCACTCAAGCAGTCTAAGTGCTAGAGATGTTTTACATTATTGAAAGTGGTATTTCAGGTACTAGGTCTTGTAACCGCAGTGCATGCATTATCCCATTATATACTCAAAGCAGCCTTAAAAGTTATATAGTATTCTAGACCTCATTTTCAGATATAGTGATCAGGATGCAGGATTTATGCTACATTTATAGTAAATGGAAGAACCAATATTGGCACCCATGTCTATTTGAATCCAATGTGCCTGTACTTAATCACTATGTTACATGAAACTAAACTATTTTTTATGTCTCATTCTCAGGACATACGATGCCTTGTTATGCCCCCATGTCCTTAGTTATACTAATCACTAGAATTCAGTTGACCAGTATTCAGTCTGACATTTTCTACTGTTGAAATAATTTCACACTTTAAGAGACTCACCACTGTCAATTTTTATATGAAACCTACTTGGATGCTTCTAATTAGGATTAATCATATCCACTTATGAGTTTCTGAAGTAGTGTTATGCAACTTATGGGACTTTGAAAGGCTATACATCAGTGTATAAACTACTTAATGGTAGAACTAGAATTTACTTGTCCTTAAATTTCCATGACCTAGATCAGCATGTAGAAATAGATATGGACTCAAATTAATTGAAATTAATTGAAGAAAAGCTTGTACAAGACTGTATTTTATAGCTCCTTCCCTATTTGTCTTTCTTCTGGCGTTGCATGTGGAAAAGAACAGTTTTGTAACCAAGTCAGATATGTATTTCCCTTTGGTGAAAAACTCTTCTGTCTCTTGTTTTTCTTATAATTTTTTTATTTTCCATGAGTTAACTTGAGTTAATCTTGAGTTAACTTATTTCCATACAGAAAATTTCACATAAGAATGAACCGAAGATTAACAATTAGGTATTCAAAACAATGTGTGAACATGTGTATATGTCATGTGAGTGTGACCGTGTATAATGAGAGAGTTACCTCTCAGGAATCGGGCGGGGTATCTTTAGATATGCTGATCGTCACCCCCACCCCCCAGGAAAGACATTTTCATCCTACTGTCAGTTTCTGCTTTTGTGATGGGTGTGAAATGACAAGATACCATTATAAGATTGTTGGCTGTCAATATCCTTATGGGATTTGATGAATGTGTCAAACAGTAGAGTGCATAACACGCTTTAAGAAATAGAACATTTGTTTCGGGAGGTAAATTTTGCCACTCTTTTCGGTTTTGTTAGGGGAACGAACTCCTGGAACACTTCAGAAGGTGAAATTCTTGTATGGAGCCTGTTGAGCATTTGATTTTCTAATCCTTTACCCCTTGTAAAGCTAAATTAGAGTTATGTCCAGGTTTTCAAATATCTTACTCAAGAGAATAGCAGTAATTATTAGAAAAGCAGCTTGACAACATTTCAAATGCACCAATTTTGGGGTTGTATTTGAAATTTGATAAGGAATATATATTCGAAGAAGCCAAACCTAGTCAAACAGGGCCAAATCTAACCAAACTTATTCTTGATTCTCAGAACTATTGACCCTGATCTTATAGAGAAAGGTGTGATGCTCTCAAACACAGAAATATCTGTAAAGTATT
Source organism: Balaenoptera borealis (assembly GCF_965194805.1). Classification (NCBI taxonomy): domain Eukaryota; kingdom Metazoa; phylum Chordata; class Mammalia; order Artiodactyla; family Balaenopteridae; genus Balaenoptera; species Balaenoptera borealis. The sequence continues at coordinate 42,474,297 of NC_138863.1, read as the reverse complement.
GCACAAACTAACATAAGCAATGTGTCTCCATGACCTGGCAGATACGGTAATGTGTTAAAGCACTTTGGTAGTGGGTAAGGGTGACACCAAAGGGCTTCCTGTCAAGACAGAATATTATTTGAAAACATTGTTACACCCTCTGTGCGTCAGTCCTGTCAGGAAGCAGAGTCCGGTTCAGATAGGTTCAATATAGAGATTGAAATGAAGGAGTTTCTTGTGGAAACCAGGCAGAGTAAGTTACTACCATCCCTAATCTTAAATGCAGGAAAGAAGAAACTGTGATATAGTGAAAACTGAAGCCTTTGAGGAGGGACCGCTAGACAGAGGCTTAGTCATCAAGGGACACAGCCTTTAACAGAAATGCAGCTCAGAGCAGGGTGGGAGCAGGAAAGATATGCCCCAGACTCTTTCTGTTTTTGCTCTCTGATCTCCTCCTTGTGTCTGCCTTGGAAAAATCGAAGGAACTTTGGTGACAGATTGTGTGCGAGTCAGCTTCTTGAAGTATAGAGACAGGGAAGGGCAAACAACCAACCCGAGGAGACAGGATGTTAACAAAATAGAAACAGCACATTCTCTGCTCAACACTACATTGAGAAAAAAATATATAAAAAGAGACAACCAAAGCCTTATACCTAGAAAAAAATCAAAATGAACTTCTCTATCGAACAGAAATTGAGCAGTAACATTAAAAAAAGTGAAAAGGAATGGAGCTGCAGACCAACTACTAGTAATTTGGTACCTACAGTGAATGCGGTTGTGAAATGTTCAGTGCCTTCATTAGAGAAGGGGTTAGAGCTAATACACAGCTTGATTTACTCTCATGGGTGTCATCTTCTCTCAGAGGGGTAGCCGAAAGAATTTGCTATCCACTGAGATACAGCCTTGGGGATCAGCAAATGACCCAAGTTCAAAATGAACAAATCTCACAAATCTTATGGGAAAAAATACTGTCAAAAAAGATAGCCAAAATCAATAATAAAAATGATTTCACTCCATATTCCAATTGCTTTATGTTATAATTTGCAAAATTATTGCATGTAAGTATAGTCAGGATTCTCAAAATGATATTAGAAATAGTAATACAAATTGTAAAGAACATGAATTTATGAACCAAAAATTGAGAAATGAAAACAGGTCAATAAAATATTGAATATAAACATATATTGGATAATTGGATATTTAAGACTCCATAAACTTATAAACTCTATACAATAGTTGATACAACAGAATTAGTAAATTTAAAGGTAAACTGTGGCATTCTCTCCAATGCATAACGATACACACTTGAATGTGTGTGTATGCACAAAGAAATTAAGAGGCACTGAGGCTGCATGGCGAACCCCAACTAACAATGAATCAGAGTTGCAGAGAAAGAAAATTTTAAAAAATAGCAGAGAAGCTATAGCTAAAGAAAGAGCAGTGTTGGAAAATTTTCAGAATTGAAGAAAGTTCTGAGTCTTCAGATAAAAGTGCGAGCCCCAAATCAAGCAACTAAAATATATAAATTAATCCATTCTTGTTACACTGGCACAAACATCAAGGATAAAGAGGCAGTCTTAAAACCCACTGTAGTCCTTCCTACTAAGGAATGGCAAATAAAATATCAGCAGACCTCTCATCAACAACAACAAGAAAACAGCAGATAGATCTACAAAGTACAGGTGAAAAACAGAAATTGTACTTATCCAAATCAGCATTCAATAAAGTGTAAAAATTTAAGTATTTTAGGTGTTTCAAAGACTAAGAGAAATTACAATGCACAGACCATCACCGAAAGAATTATTAAAGGGCTTTTTTTTTTTTTCTTCAGTTAGAAACATTAGCAAGTACAGGCAGGGAGGGAGGGCCTCTGGAGTTTACTTGGGTAGGCATATCCTATTTAATGTTTTATACCTTTTTTGAATCTTGCCATACTTAGTACTTGCTATATAGCACTCCAAAAGATCCAAATGGATCTCAGTGCTTGTGATGTCTTAGTATCAAGACCTCTAATTATACACATGCATATAAAACACATACATTAGATAAGACAAGTGCCTCGGTTAGATAAATCCAACATATCATGGGCAGGAGGGGAAGTGGATATTTAAAAAATTTTATTTCTTTTACAAGTTCCATGGGGGCAGGGATTTTTGCCAATTTATTCTTTTATTTTTTTTTTAATTGACATGTAAAAGGACATCTTTTTAAGGAGAAAAAGTAAACCCAGAGGGAGAGCATGTGATATAAGAAACCTGGAGCAAAGGAACCAATTAATGGGTACAAGAGGGTGGTACATTTAGTTGACTGTTTATTATAAAAAGGAACAACATTATGTGTGTGTAAAAATAAGTAAAACTAAAACTTTGGACAGTAACAAAAAGATTTGAAAAGTGAAGAGTTGTGTAATAGTTTAAACTTGTTAAGGTCCATGTTGTCTTTAAAAGGAGATTAAAAAATGAATAACTTTAAGAGTTTTATAAATGAATATTTATAACTAATAGTGCATTTAAAAATTATATTTTTAAAGTTTAAAAATATTGGGAGAAAGCAAAGAGAAATACATTTGTAGCATCCAAGCTACAAGGATACAAAAGCTCAATAGAAAATATTATTAATTCAATATGGTAGGAAGGGAGAAAAGAAGAAGCAATGAAAACATAATAAACAAAAAATATAAAATACATACTTTTACATCAATAATTTTTAATAAATGTAAAATATGTAATATTATTAATTGTATAAAATTAAAACCCAACTATAATCTATTTTCAAGAGAATATTTTAAGAGAAAAGCATACAGAACAACTAAAGCGGGAAAATGATATATCATTCTAATTTGTGAATAGTAATTTTATGTTACATCTTCTTTACCACAATAAAGAAGTGTACATCTCTATACCTCCATTTAAATAAAGTCAGGCACAGACACACACACACACAAAATGACAGGGATTACTGGAAAAATAATGTTGAAGCAGACCACTCAAGTCTGTGTAACTTCATAGGCAATTAAGAAGGTGTAAAGAAGTCCAAATACGTCAGTAATCAAAAATAATGTAAATGGACTAAGTTAGCAACTTAAAAAGAGAGATTGTTATAGTGTATTTTAAAAATTTACAAATTCAACTCAATAAATGTTAAGCATTAGCTAAATGTTAATTTATGCTAATTCAATAATTACCACTAAATATAAGGAAAGGTTGAAAAATTTGTAATATTGATACTAAATTAAATGGACCAATGAAAAAAGATAATTAGGGAAATACTATACTCCTACACATCTACCAGAATGGCTAAAATTAAAAAGACTGATACTAAGGATTGCTGAAAAGGTAGAAAAACAAAGTGGTTGTGTCAATAAGAGCTGATGCCTATATAACACTTTGAGACTGAATTTTGAGAGTTTACTTGCAATGTATATCAGTATTGCTAGTCAAAACACTCACCACAGTTCCAAGCCAAAATTTTATTGATAACAGCAAGGGTAGCAGTATCTGTTTCCTTGTCCAGAAAGTAACAACAGGATTTCCCACCTTTCACAGGAGCAAAATGAGATAAGCACTTAGCCATTTTGATTGTTTATTGGTAAAATTGGATAATGCTAACAATTTAGGATTGTTTATCACAGATGGTTAAGATAGGTAGTGTTTTACTTTCTGTGACAAGGGAGTGACAGCTGTAGCAAGAAGTGACCCCATCATATTTGTTCAGGTAGTTAAACACAGGATGCTGTCATTGAAAAGAAATAAGAGTTTTATTTTCAGGGAGGACACAAACGTCGGTTAACCATGGAGATTTTTGCCATGTTTTACATTCTTTGTGAAAATTGATAGGCCACTTTAAAAACTGTAGAGAAATATATTGATTAGAAGTAAATATGTTATTATTTTAGCCATAATACTTTCGTAATCAGGGTGATTTTATGAGTCACAAATAAATAGCAAATAATCAGTCTAATCACTTTGGCTACTTAAGTGCTCAGTGACCAATTTAATCACACAAACAGTGGCTGTGGTATTTGGTATTTAACATGAACAGAATGACTGAATCGTCCACAACACAGTTAATTTTATCTTATATCAGTATTTATCTATCTATCTATCCAACTTTAAAAGGTTGTTACTCCTTTCTCTATTGGCAAAGTTAAACATAGTAAGCATCTTATGTGAGGGAGGAAGTTTTGTATTTTCTTTATATATTTTCATGTAACCTAGGATCAAGAGCAAATCTCAGCAATTGGCAGACACACTGAATACATGTTTATTATAGTAGTTGAACAAATTCTGTGTAATACTGTTTCTGACTAGTTTGTAGACAATGCACCATGTAATGAAGAAAAATCTGTAAAACAGAACAAACCCTTCTATCTCTTCTCTGTCATAACGTATGATTCACACTTTGTATTAACGTACAGATTGAACAATTTATTGGGAAATACTCTTATTATAAAAGTCATCATTGTAGCTGGATGCAATTGAAAACCACACACCTAGTTGTGGACTCTGTTAGAATTTGGTGACAACAGAAATTTGTTGAATTAAGTAGAACTTACAAACCTGCCATACAGCTTAACGATAGAAATTTATGAAGCAACAGAAAAACAGAAAACTATGTCACACAGACATTTAGATTCTGTTAGTTAGCAAACAATACACTACAAAATCCCCTGATTTCTGTAAATTTGTTGTTCTCTTTTTTCTGAATGCTTAGGATATTTTATCTGCAGCTTGGCTTTCTTTACATACAACACTTAGTTCTTGTCAAGTTCACTGTCGAGTCAGAAAATATCTAAAGAAATAAATAGTTGCAGAGAATCCTGTTGCCTAAATAGCACTCATATAAGGAAATTATCTAAATATAGTTTTGAAATCATGGGGCATGCATCACAATCCTGTCTGTGAATTTGAGAGGTGAAAGACACCAACAAAGCCGTCTGAAGAAGAATAAGAACATAGTTTCCAGCTTTTCATTCTTTACCCTGTATGTATGTAATATTGCTGCACTTGAAACTTTGTAAAACAGAACTGATCAAGACTGTTATTGCATAAGGTGGTTTGTCCAAGGAAAACATGATGGTTTGTTATCTTAGCCATGAAAATTACTTACATAGTGAATTGCCCATCTGCACAGGCTTGGAATAGGAACAATACAAACATCACATTTGAACTGATTTTACCATTTTATGAGTTTTCTGGTAAACCATTCATAAAATCAATTTCTGCAGTTGATCTCAGTCACTGGGTTTCCTGAACATTTTTCTTAGGAAGAAAAGCTTTCTACTTTTTTCTTTATTGCACTGTTCACAGCGGAGTAAGCTTGACCTTAAACAGACTAAAGACCTAATCATCACATTATCCGCTGTATGTGGGACATGGGTCAGAAGGTCAGCTGGATGCTGTGCACAGCGCACTGGGCAATTGCCCAAGTCCCTGGTGCTGCTGCTTTCTTTATGCTGAAAGGAAGGATTCTGAGTGGAAAAAAAGACAGACTACTATGGGCTCTAATTTAAGAATTCTAAGAAATCCATTAAGGTCCACTATTTCTAGAATCACTGAGATAAATGTTATGAAAACTTAATTTTCTTTATGCATTTCTTGCTTATTCATTATGGCTTATGTTCAGAACAGGCAAATATAGAGAGGCAGAATGTTGATTATGCTTGCTAAGGGTTGGGAGTGATAGAGGATTGGGGGATAATAGCTAAATTGTACAGTGTATTTGAGGTGATGAAAATGTCCTAAAATTGATTGCGGTGATGGTTGACAATTCTGTGATTATATTAAAAACCATTAAACTAGACATATTAAATGAGTGAATTATATGTTATATGAATTATATCTCAAAAACATGTTAAATAATAACCTCTTTCCAAGCACATGGCATAAAATATTGTTTAATCTAGTAAATTGTTTAATCTAGTAACATAGAATTAATATATGTTGAGTGCTTAATATGTCCCAGCTATATTAATATATCCTAAATGCAATACATCTATTTAATGTTTTTCATGTATTATCTCATTTAATATTCATAATAACACTATGATGTTAGTGAATTATTATTATTACTATTATTATTCTCATTTTATTGATGCAAAAATTGGGACACAGAGACGAGAAATAACTTTGACAAGGATACACAACTAAATTAGGTATCTCCTCCTGGGTGGAAAGTAGCAAGTCTAATAAAGTGGAACATACTATAGTGATGGTAATCTGGAAACACAGTTCAGTTTTTAACACTCTCCTAAAGCACAGAGCAAGAGCTTCTGTGTACTCCATCTTTTCCCAGGTTACAAAATTTCATTTAAACCTTGCAGAGAAAAATGGATCCAAATGATAACACTGGTACCTGAAAAACACACCTGTAAAGCACCTCTAAAACAGCTCCTACATTTATTTTTATAAATCACAAATTCTGTGTATTTGTTCATAAATGCACTTTCAAACTTGATTTTGTTCATCAAAGAAACAATTGTATGAACAGCAGACCTAACTGCTCAAGCAGAGTTTTTTATGTGGTATGTGGTTATGTACATAAGAATATGAAAAAAATATATGATGCATAATTTCAAGAGTAGCAAATAAAAATGAAAGGTGATAAAATTAGGTACTGACAGACAAATTAATTTATTAATTTATAAAATGAGTCATTTGTCCTGTGCTCATCTAGGTTTTATAGTTGCAATTTAAATTTTCGAGTGAGCTTTAGAAATAGATTTATTAAAGGATGCAAGAAGTAAACACAAACATCCATGGGGAGGAAATGAAATCCAACTAAATTCTGAACTGAAAAGTCATAAATCAAAGTTTCTTTCTCACTCTTCATCTAGCTCTCCATCTTTTATCCTCCGTTATCTTCTTCTTGAAGTAACTCGCATTCCATATGTCCAAATATGGCAGTCCCAATTTTATTTTATATCATAAGCTCTAAACACTGGTTAACTATAAACTGTGTCTTTTAATTCTAACTCTTGAAAGAAGGAATCTGACAAGTCATTGCTTAGCCAATGGATTGTCTAATTTTGGATCAAATTTCGTATATTGCATGGCTGAGGGTACAGAATCCTGTACCATTGGCCCTCTGTCTCTGTGGGTTCCATAACTGCAGATTCAACCAACTGCAGATCAAAAATATTTTAAAAAAATTCCAGAAAGTTCCAAAATTCAAAACTTGAATTTGCCACATAACACTATTTACATAACATTTACAGTGTATTTGCAACTATTTACATAGTATTTACGTTGTATTAGATACTATAAATAATCTAGAGATAATTTGAGATACACAGGAGGATATGCATAGTTTATATGCAAATACTATGCCATTTTATAAAAGGGACTTGAGCGTCTGAGGATTTTGATATCTGCAGGGATCCTGGAACCAATCCCCCGAGGATATCAAGGGACAACTGTAGTATGTAAATGTGCCCCTCCGAAAGTCTACAGACAGAGCAAGTTTCTAGAAGCTTCCCTGGGATGGGCATAATTAAAGATTTGAGGGCTTCCCTGGTGGCGCAGTGGTTGAGAATCTGCCTGCCAATGCAGGGGACACGGGCTTGAGCCCTGGTCTGGGAAGATCCCACATGCCGCGGAGCAACTAGGCCCGTGAGCCACAACTACTGAGCCTGCGCGTCTGGAGCCTGTGCTCCACAACAAGAGAGGCCGCGATAGTGAGAGGCCCGAGCACCGTGATGAAGAGTGGCCCCCGCTTGCCACAACTAGAGAAAGCCCTTGCACAGAAACGAAGACCCGACACAGCCAAATAAATAAATAAATAAATAAAATGCAGGAATATTAAAAAAAAAAAAAAAAAAAAGGTCAGGCTTATTAAAAAAAAAAAAAAAAAGGTTTGAGAAAATACACCTTTACTTTTTTGTCTAAATTTGCAGCCCAGAAGAGTCAGAAGACCATATTTCCAGAAGTGCCTTAGCTTTTTGTTCTTTATTACAGGTTATGTCTAAAGAAGGAAGGTTAATATTTTCTTATCCAAACTATTGCCAAATATTAACCCTGATATAAAGTGTTACCTCAGACCTAAAATTTATGTGTGGGAAAATATAATTCCCCTTAAACAAGCAATAAAATGAAAATTCAAAAGGAGGAAAAATTACTAGTACCATTGCCAGACCAGACAGCTTTTTATATATTAGAACAAATTATTACAACGTACCTATTATAGGAAAATGACAGCAAAAATAACAAAGTGTTAATGAAGACTGGAACCTGTCATGGTTTCCTGTGCTGTACACCTGTTTTTCTCCAATATGGGGTTAGTCATGGCACAAGTTTTCAAAGTCTTAAAAAAAACTTCCAAAACTATAACTCACAAGAATTATAATAGCAACCTTCAGGCATTAACAAAAATATTGTATTTTGTTGATTTATCATATGAAGATGTGCCACACTCTTCATTCTACAAACACATAGCTAGCTGGTGTATTCAAAGTCATTTAGTTTGCTTTTGTATTTGAGGAAGACTATTACATTGGTGAATATTCAAATGTTAGAGAAAGTTCTTTACTATTAAGATAATAAAGTACTTTACAATTAACAAATGTGACAGTAACTATAGCCTTTTTGGCAAGAATTTATATTCTGTAAATGAACTATTTAACCTTTATCATGGTCTACTCCAATCATGTCTTAGGTACTGACAAGATTGGAAGGTACTGATGTTCCTTGCAGAGAACAGCTAGGATAAACTAACCGGGGTTCTAGAATGAGAAATTGTGAAGAGAAAGAGTAAGGGCTACTAAATAAATATTTTAAAAAGGTGATTATCTTTCCAAATTGGTGTACTGTCTGGATCACTAGAAGTACAAACTCTAACAGCTGTTTTCCAGACATGCACAGCTGTTAGGAATGTGTGGGACTATCAATTTTGGGTTTCTGTAAGGCAATCTAGAAACATCCTTAAATGCTAAACCAACCCTTAAAAAAGTGTTGTTGTTTTTTTTTTAATTGTTTGCTTATCCTTACCCAGTGTAGGAAAGTTTCAGAATTTTTTAGTAATTGTCATTTATAAAATGAATACAGCTAAGTCCTTATGTATAACCCAAAATGACTCAGTTCATTTATTTAAAAGTATTTGAATTTAATAAGAACCTTTGCCTGTAGACTGAATGGTTCTACATAATGCCATATAATTTGTTTAATCTTTTACATTTTTAAGTTGGTAGCTTTGGCATTTCGTAGACTGACAGAAGTGCAGAGTTGCTTTTAGATACCACTAACGAATTGACGTTCATTAGATGGGGAGAAAGACTGTAAATGAAAAAGTTTGAAATATCGTATTTTTAATATTTGAAATGTTATCTAGCTCTAAGAAAATTCTTTAAGAATCATTTGAGGTCCTAAAAGAAATCTATTAGTGCCTGGAAGTATCTTGTCCACTTTTCTTCTGCGAAACAAGAAAAAATAGTGTTTACTAGCTGAGGAAACACAGAGCAAGAACTGGAATCAATGGACGTTTCCTATTTTTCTTGCCCTGTTTTTTTGAGGCACTCAGGTATTTTAGACAAGTTGGAGAAGAAATGTTTTTTAAGGTTTTTCTTACAGATAGGGTCCTAGCCCTTAATAGTTTTCATGTAGTTAGAAAGTAAGAGAGTATGTTTCTGATAATGGACTCCTCACGGTTCTTCCTTGGGCAATAGGATGAGGTGGGAGGTCATAGATTTGAGTGGAGGAATTCAGGCTTCAACAACAAACAGACCTTGGTTCAAATCCCATTTTCACTACGTGTTAGCTATATGTTCTTGGAAAGTTACTTGCCTGCTTCCATGAGTCTATGTATCTTATTATAAAATGATGGGACTGTAGACCAACTGTATAGGACTATTGTGATGATTATGTGACAATATGCAGGTAGACTCAACAGGTGCCAATGCTGAATACAAATAATTTCCTTATCCTTATCTCTACAGAAGAAATGGGACAGAAAACTTCTCACATTGTAATCACTTTGGGGGCAAGAGAGCAATTGTACTTTTCTATCCTTTAGAGCTTCACTTGGTACTTTATTCACAATCTATATCTGTGGATTAAATTAAATTAGATCAACTCTTTACATTAAGCACAAAATTATTAATAGGACAATGTATAACCTATTAGTATTCTCCTGGAACATAAGGCCCAAGAAGATGCAAATAAGAGTCAAGAAGCATTTTAAAACCATAAAATTAAAACTATAATTTGAATTGTTAGCACTTAAAGCAAATTAGTTGATCAAAGTCTGTGCCATCCTGGCCTTTTTGTATTTCCATAATATTAAAGACATTTGATTCTATAAATCATTGTGACCTTGATAAATTACTCAGACTCTAACTTTTAATTTCTGCATTTATAAAACAAAAGAATTTAACTAACAGTCAATTAGATATGTCCAAACTACCTTTGATTAAAAAGTATTATAATTGCGGGACCTATAAACACTAAAAATTTTTCTGTAATACTTGGTTCTCTCATGCTGTCCATACAGTATTTTTCTGGACTTGATTTTTTCTTTCAATTTTATGTTCATAAGGTTTATCAATGTGGTGTCTGTGGTTGTATGTCATTCATCTTCACTGCTATATTATTATAGTAGTAATATTTTATTACTCATATATAATATTATTTTATTATTCACAATATAATATTTTATTATGAATATACTAAAATTTATATATGCCTTCTTCTGTAGATCACACATTTAGACCTACACATATTTTCATAATAATTGAGATCAAACTATATCTGTAGTTGATATTACTTTTTACTACTTACATTTTAAGATAATTCTGCATGTTAATTAAAAACTTGTGAAAAGAATTTTGACTACATGACTCTTGTTTATGTATCATAATTTCCTTATGCCATTCTTTAATGATAGAACTTGATTTTCCTCCAGTTTTCCCTGATAAGAGTAACATCATGAATATCTTCACATTAAAAACTGTTCTTTAATGCTTCATTTTATATTATTTCCTAAGGAAAGATTCCCAGAAATAGAAATATTGATTCAAAGGGAATAAGTGTTTTTATGACATTTTAATACTTATTGCAGATTGCTTTTATGAGATTGAACTATATTTTACTTCTACAAATTCTATATGAAAATAGCTTTTGACTGCATCCTCTTGTCCTTGGGTGTTTTCAGACACAAACAAATAAAAGGCAAATAAAAACTTTGCCAATTTGTTAGGCAAAGATTTGTATTATATTATTTTCATTTGCATTAGTAAAATGGATGGTAATTCATTATTTGTTTTCTTCTCTTTTATAAAGTGTCTGTTTATATAATTTGCCCATTTAATCCACTGCACACTTCTTTTTTTTGTTTTTTAATTTTAAATAGGAGGCAGGACTACTATTCTTCAGTGACTCATTTGATCATGCAGATGGTGCCAACCATAAAATGGTTTGTTTTCTGAACTGAATTGATTACTTTCTTGTGAAAGAACCCAGGGAAATGAATTCTAAGTGATGTGGCTTGTCCAATTCCCGGAAGCATAATGATTTCAGTAGAAAGAGTTATTTTTGGTGATGGAGTTTTCAGAAGAAAATATTTATATATCTCTGAAAAGTCAGTTTTCACATGCAAATTTACTCTTCTGCATTATATAAAGAGTCCAGTTGTGGAATTGCCTCATATTTTTTCATCACTGACATTTCAATATCCTTTTATCTCTTTCTAATCTCTTTTTCTGTTTTACTCAGCTCATGCAAACCAACAAATATTGGACCCAGACCAAATTTCTAAAGATGTTTACTAAACATTTTCCCCCCTCTTACAAATGAATAAGCATTGCTTTCAAAAACCCAAGTATATGAATTAGATCTTAGGATTACATCCGTGACACTCACTTTTCTAATGACTTCTCTCATCTTACTACACATTTTAAATTACTCCCATTTCTACTCACTCAGTGCAATGATCTCTTGCTAATCATAATTAGTTTTACTACAGATACTCATTAACAAATAGAGGTTTTAAGCATGTTCAAACAGATGATAAATTTCAGTATTTTATTGATGTTTAGTTCAAGGATGTTGAAGTCAAACCATTCTGGTTTAAAATCCCTTTAAAAAGTAGTAAAACTTTTATGCTGTGTAATCTACTAGTTGTATAACACTGGACACTTCTCTGAGCTATAGCATTGTGAGGATTCAATGACATACTTAGAAAAATTGCTTTGCACAATGGATGGCAGAGAGGAAGCACCCACTCACTGTTTGCTATCATAAGTTACCTAAACAATTTTAGTATCTTTTGTTTGCTGTCATTTGGGGAGGGGACCAAAAAACCCCACACTTTATTAAAAAAAAAAACAAAAAAACTCCAAACAACAAATTGTTTGTTTAAAGAAATATGTGCAAATTTTAGTTGTTAGATTAGTGGAATACCTTCTGGATATTTATTTTTCTGGTTTGTCATCAGGGTAAACCCTAAGGCAATGGTTTCCAACCCATGTTTCATAGAGTTTGAAGATTCTGCAGACTTAACCTAGGGGTTCATAGCAGCAGAGACCAAATGGGTAGGAGTCCATCCCTCCTCTGCCAGAGCAGCTCCACTTTTATCTTTTTTTTTTATGCAGAGAGAGTATTTTGTATTTTGTAGGAGGCTGCTATTTTGCTTCTAGATGTCAAAACTTCTCTGAGATTGGTCTCTCAACTCTCTGAGTCTATCAGATATTTTGGAAGATGGGCAGGAGAAGAAGCACAATTTGTGGGTCCCATGCAAAATGAAAAGGCAGGGCCCTTTGCTGAAAAATTACTAGGATGTTAAGACAGTGACTGCAGGCTCTTGAAGTCTGGGGCTTTTCTAAGTGTACAGCCCCATGCAGCTATACAGGTAGCACACCCATGAAGCCAGCCCTGAAGTTGGGACAGAAAGAGGCCCAGGCAGACACATCTGTATAGGATTCTACTGCTGGGGCTGGGACAAAGGCCACAGGAAGGGAAGGAGGCAGCGTGTTGCCAAATGCTCATCCAAATCTGCGGGTTCCTCTTCCCCACTTCTGCCACCAGGACTGCTGAGCTTCTCAGCCACTGACTAACATCATTTGCAGGAATCACACCACCATAACCCTGTTCTGATGGAAAACAACGAAAAAGTAAATCAGCTTTAACATGTCAAACTAGGAGAAATGGAAAGTATTTGAATAGCTGTTTGTAGGTTACAAATATTCTTAAGGTACTCTCTGCTTCATTAAAAAGACTAATGAAACATTTAAAAATATTCATTTCAAACTGGGCAGATTGACTCTGGGTGGTATCCAACCCCTAGTAGAAAGAATCACTTGAGCATGAGTGTCCAGTAAACTGCTGCTTCATGGTTAATTTTTTTCCTTTGTTTTTAATACAGGCAGAGCCATAAATCTTGTGTATTTCATTGGACTGATAGCCCAGCAATGTCAGAGCTATAGCCATAATGATGCAGAGCACATGTGATGATGTTTGAACTTTATGTGTCTCTACCTTAACTTGAGACAAAAGCTCTTGTGGCAAAACAAAACAGACAAACACAAAAAAGTTTCTTTCCTAGACGAGGGTTCATTTTTCAGCCTCTTTCTCCTGGATCTATTTCAAGGATGCCATATCTGAAAGATTTTCAGATTCCACTATCTATGAGCTTTGATTTAGTAGGCTTACTCTTCAGGATATCAGGCTGCCAGATGTCAGATCCTGCCAATTTCTCTTTGATAGGCTATTCCCTTGCAGTGTGGAAACTGTATTGTAAAGAGTCTTTTTTGTCAGGGGACTCTTATAAAAACAATACAAAATTAAAACAGTAACCCCTTGAAATCTGTTAGAGAGGTACAGCAATACAACATCTGACATAAGATCCAAACTTCCTTCTTTACTGATTTAGATGCTGTGTTGCTCTGCCCAGATCTCCCCTCAGGACCAAGACATTCATTCCCCAGCCGCAGGAAGGATGTCCGCTCAAGGCTTGCATATGAGTTCCTCCCTGGGAGTTGCCCTGGTCTAGGAGGACCACCTTCCCAGGTCACCCTGCCTTTGATGACTGGCAGACACAGAGTATAAAGGCTGATCCTCTCACCTCAGCTGAGAACACCAGTGAAGGCTATGCCAGCTTGAGGGCTTCCTGTGGAGTTCACTGAGGCTTTTGTTGTAGTTGTATCACAGACTTCTCCCTCGGCCCAGTCCAGTCCTGCTTTCCCCTTTGTCCCACAGGTGTTAATCCCAATAGAAGGACCAGCTACATAATTTGTGGCACCCAGTGCAAAATGAAAATACATCCCCTTGTTCAAACAGCAGGAAAAAAAGTTCCATTAAATGTACCAAAATATAAAGCTTTTACCTTTTTTCCATGGTCTCTCTCTACTTGTCTGAGTTTTTAAAATTTGCTACTTGATGTTATTCTAAGTAAAAAAAATTAAACATTTTAATTATTACAGTGAATTTTACTGTTCATTTTATATTGTACAATGTCTGTTTTAAATGCAAACATAAGAGCATTTAAATCACATGCGAAATCACTGAAATTACACAATTCAATTTTTTATTCCTCATGCATACATTCTAGTCATCTCTTCCTTTGTGCTCCCTTTGTATCTTTATATACTTCTATGCAAGGACTTTGTCCCAGCATTACATAGGATAAAGTAAAGGCATAATTTAGACAGTCATGGGTTAAGAGGTATGGAAAGCTTACTAATATATTGTTCTGGAAAGTATTTTTTATCAATATTTCTTTCTTAAATTTTTATTAGCTATGATTCCATAGTAAGAAAAGCTTCCCCAGAGAAGAGAAATATTGGTTTCCCTTTAGAAATTCCATGACAGGCCATAGTATTGTTTATAAAGATCATTTAAAACATCTAACGCTTTTTGATTGAGCATAATATTTAGGTAATGTGATCAGTAGTGCAAGCAGCATGCCTTCATATCAAAGTAATTCAATTTGGAGAATAAGAATTTTAATTATTTATGGGTTAGATAAATGAGACTGGAACCTATTCTTTAGGAGGTAATATACATCTTTGCGAATTTCTTTTACAAGTCTCAAAAATACTGAGCTATATACATTTGTCACCAATTATATGAATCAGAAATTTATAAGAGTTTTCACAGTTTCAGTGCTACATACTTTATTTCCAAGGCATATTCTTAGTGTATATATCACTTCTATTATACTTCATTAATGGAAAATAGAAATATGTTTATTAAAAGCATGACCATAACAACTTTAGTGGAAATAAAATATATGAATATAATCTTTTGAGAAATATTTTGTTATATTATTTGGAAGGAAGTATTGATATTCCACTATTTAATTATGCTAAGAAAGAAAGTACAATAATTCTCTGTTTATAGATCACTACTACTTATTACTGAATTAATTAATTAAGGTCATATTTATATGCCTTTTTTTTACTAAGTTCAGGAGAGATATTATATTTGAGTTTTTCTCTAAAGTAAAAAATATTCTTCATTTTACTGGTCAAAAAAGGGAATCCTTTTAAGAAGTGTTTCACAACCAGTGCACACATATCTCTTGGAAGGAGACAAGCCTAAACACACTAACCCTTTAGCACTGTTTTTTATCTTCCCCAGTGTGCTTGAATTTCAATGACAGTTTTCACCACCCAAGTAGAGTCTTACTTTACCGGGTCTATGGACACTTATTTTTCTCACTGGAATCGCAATTGGGATCTTAATTACCTTAGTCATAGATGTTTGCTTTCTATTGAGAAACATCTACACGGTTTGTTTGGCTTTAACATATACAAAGGAAATTTTTCAGGAGATGGTTTTTCAATTTTAATCTAATGCTTTCTTCAGCAGGCAGCTTTATTTAGAGGTTCTTAGTATGGTATCATTGCTCTTTTCAGAGCGTTAACTCTGTTTATTCTTTTTGATTTCTAAAGTTACCTATTGCCTTAAGTCATAGCACCTTAATATAGTAGGGGGCCCTGAGGACAAGGTTACTGCAGGAGAATTGGAATATAATATCCAAAATCTATCCGCTTTCCTATCTTTGATAAATCTTAGGCCTTAAGCTACCCATCATTACAAAAACAGATCTATTTATGGATGGGGAAATAGGACCAAATTCAAACCTTTATAAATGGACTTATAGAAAAGTACATTTGAAAGTTCTCATTTGGAGTAGGCCCCAAATGAATCAAATAAATTATTTCAAGGTGCTTTGAAGTCATCAGGCCATGAAAGTTTTGATTCAGTGTCATGTGGAAGACCACGTTTAGTGCCAGATGCAACAAGAGAAGGAAGAGGACAATGGGCCAGAACAAAAAGCTGGACTCAGCAGACGGAGCAGAGCTATAAAGTATATCTCATCTGTATCTATACCTATAGGGATAGATACAGATGAGATATACTTTATAGACATTGATATATGTATATCAATGTCTATGTTTATACCTAAATTCATTACCATGGACAACAATAAATATAGAATGAGAGGTTGGTAAATATTATGCATAAATAGAGCCAATCCAAAGTAGGGGCTATCTAATCAGACATGAGGTGTTTGAAACCAGCAAGCCAGCTTTACTTCCCTCAATCAGCGAGAGGACAGAAGCAGAGTCTGGGCATAAACAAAACTTTTGTACTGGGCATGAAAGAATAGACGGTGGCAAAGTTAAGATAAGAATAAGATTTTACATTCAATATAGGTAAAACATTTTATTAAAAGTATAATCACAGTTGGATTATTTCTATTATTTTAGGAGCTACCTACTTCTGGTTATTAGTAACTCATTTGGCAAGTGTGTGCCAATACTGTGAGGCATTCTCCATGTGAGGTGTACTCTAAGATTTAGGATACCCAAGACGAAATGGCCACACAGTTCCAACGTACGGAAATATGGCAAATCTTGTTTATTAACTCAATAAGAGTTAATAAACCTAACGGTCCCAAGTGGCCTTACATTACCCTATGAATTTGGAACAGGCCACCAAACCTTCTTTAATAAATTTAATCAATTTTGTAATGGGAAAGTTTCTGCACACAAGATATAAAATGTTTACAATGCATAGGTAAATTCTCAAAGAACTTTTTGTTACTAGAAGAAAAAAATATCAATCTATCTTTCAATTTAATACAAGAAAGACAAGAAAAAAATAAAACATAGAACAATAGATATAAAACACAGTAAAGAACAAGGCAATATAATAATCAATCAAGAAGGTGGAAAAAGACAAAACATATCAATAGTAAAATAATATAAATGGCTTAACATTTCTCATCAAAGGGATACACTTCATAATGGAGACATTTCATTTTATTAGTTTGAAAAAATTTTTAAATATCATTGTTGTTAGAGGTTCCATAAATTTATCATTCTTGTGCTACTAGATGGAATTCAAATTGTTTTAACCTTTCCAGAGGACATTTGGTGAAGAATATTGTGATCTAGAGGTTTGACATGTTTTACTTTAGATCTCATTCTCCTTTTTTTCTGAATTTGGGAGCAACTTTTTAAGGTTATACTCTATACTATAGATTTAATTTTGGTCATATCATTTCTAACCTTTATGAACATGGGTCCTGTATCCAAAGTGCAGAACTCTGGAGGGTAAAGAATATTTAATATGTAATTTTATACCCACAAAAACTATAAAATGGCTTCATGTAATACATTGTGAATAACTTTATTTTGATGCTAATATTTTAGACACACATGATTTATGTAAATAAAATATTTTAGTCCATTATCTTAAATAACTCATTGATAAAATGCTCTTTTTTTACTCAAGACAAAAATCACATGTATCAGTTGGTTTGAGACGTGCCATTGTCAGAATAAAGTTAAATAAACCACTATTTTAATTTGTATGATGTTTATGTGAACTTAGTAGAAAATTTTAGCATTGGAAATTAGAAAAATAATAATAGTTGCTTTATTTTGAATTATCATGTGTAAGATAATGTACTAAAAGACATATGCTTTCCTATTTAATTTTCTAATAGGTAGATGTAATTATCATTGTGTTGGGTTGCAACCTTGGGAGCTTCCCCAGGTGAAATCTGAAGCTGGCCCCCAACACAGAAGGCAGGGAAGAGACTAAAGAAAGAGGCAGACAAACCACTCCAGACTGGTAGGTGGAAGGTTGAATAAGCCAGGGAACATACCTATGAGGCTTGTCTTGGGCAGCTGCAAGACAAATAGATCTCCTCCCCCACCTGCTTTGTATCAGGATTGTCTGACATTAACTACTATGTTAATCTGCCTCAGAGGAAGTAAAATTTGAGCTAATTATTAACAAATAAATAGGGGACAATAAAATAGACACAGAGATAAGGAGGAAAGGAAGGGTATTCCAGGTAGAGTAAATATCATATGGTGATAAAGATGTGTTATTAAAGTAGCGAACTTCTAGCCTTCCCACAGAAGTGCATGATAAATTAACAGGAATATATATATAGATCAACATCACTCTTTGAGAACAGAAAATATTATTATAGTGATGGAAATACAATTAAGAGTAGGCTAATCATTTCAATAAAACATTAATTGCTGTCTATTATATTAATATCATAAAACTTCTTTAAATTAGATATGCAAAATTCAAACAGCTCCTCAAATATCTCCCCCCATAAAAGAGGGTAAGTATTGCCTAAAACAAAACGTGATGTTTAGTTCACCTCACTCGTTTAACATTTTAAACTACTCAATGTGCATTTTTTATGTTATTTGTAGCTCTGGAAATTATATTTGTATTTTATAGACTCCATTAAACATCTATATCTGTGCCTTCTAATATAGTAGCCTCTAGCCACGTATGGCTGTTGGACATTTGTAATGTGACTGGTTAAACCAGTTTAATGTGACCAGGAACATAATTTTGAATTTTACGTAGTTTTAATAAATTGAAAGGTAAAAAATGAAGCAGTAAAAAATATTCATCCATTAAACACAGCTTTATTGTTTCAGTAAGACTACATGGCACTTTAACCTTTGCATCACATAAAACATTATTATTGTAGTGTACATTGGATATGTACTTCATTTTTAGTATTACACATAAACACATAGCTGATCTAGTTGGTTTTAACAGATTGATTGTTTGAATGATTATTTCTACACACTGATGGAACATTGTAATATATTTAATTGAACATTTTATGCAGAGTTATAGTGATACCTAAGTAAATCATAATTATTTTAAAAATGGAAATACTTATTATCTTAATTATAATATATTGAATTTTTAAATAATTAAAAAATTAATTTAGAATAAGTATGCACTACTAATGCAGAATCAAGTGGAGATGTAGAAACTGATAGTTACAGCTAGAAAACATCAATGGAAAAGAGACTAGTAGAAGGTATTGTTATTGAATTGGTCGACAGGACCCACGCTGGGGTCCTAGCCTGGGCGGAGTGCAAGACCCCTTGTCTCTGCCAGGGAGGTTCTTTTTCCAATCAGATTCATGTAGCCAATAACAAAACCAATGCTGAGACTGGAACAGCACAAGCTTTATTCGATGGCCAAAGAATGGAGAAGTGGAAACCTAGCTCACAAATCAACTTCTCAACCCAATTCGGGCAGAGACACCAAAAACATACGAGGGTCCAGCTAAAAGGGAGGGAATTGGAAAGAAAGGGAGGAATAGTCATGAGTTATCCAAAAACAGGGGTGTGGTTTGGACCTGGAATTGATGCAACTCTTCTTTTCAGTCCTTTTTGTATGGGATTGTCTGGTTGATGTCATGGCAATCGTCAACTGTCATGGCACTGATGGGTGTGTCATTTAGCATGCTAATGTATTACAACGAATGTATAATGAGGCTCAAGGTCTACTGGAAGTCAAATCTTCTGCTATCTTGGGCCTAGCTGGTTCCAACCAGTTCTTGTTTTTTCCTCTTTGCAGCTTCCTCCTGAAACTTAGATAAGGGTACAGTAATTGGTTTCTATTCAAGGTAGGGGCAGGGGTATGATTCTGGGCAACAGCCTTGGCAAGAGTATGTCACAAATCTAATGATGAATGGCAGTGTGATTTGCAGTGGCAAGAGCAAAATGAAAAAGCTGTTTGTTGTGTAAAAAAAATTTAATGATAATAAAGTGGACAATAAGAGTTAATATCAGAAAACAGTGAATTTGATAAGATGTTTTCTCTCAATAGTCTAAAAAGAATCAATGAAATTATTCATCAGAAATCAAAATTAAATTCTAAAAAAAATTTAAAGTACTTATAACAGGATGTGATCTTTCAGCTTTGACCAGTTGTAAAATTGCTTAGACTCTTGCATGTGTACAGACACAAAAACATACACACACACATTTTTAGATCAAAAGATGGCAAATTATTATTTTAGTTATTAAAGTTTTCTTACAAAATTATAAGAAAAAGATTAAAATCTGTTTTGTAAAAAGTGAATGATCTTAAGTTAAGCCACCAAACATTTGCTTGTGGGATATAAATCCTTTATAACCATAAAGAAAATCAACTGATCTAAACAATTAAAAAAAAAAAATCAAGTACCTGATGAGTCATGCAATATGAGCTACAGCTCAATTAATATTTTGGTTGTGTTTTGTCTCAGAGGTCTGACAAATGTATGGTGGCATGTAAATTTATAGCCTGAAAAATCAAATTGTGGAGTAAATGTTTTGAATCTTCAACATAACAATGAAGAAGTTTACCTAGATATGAAAAAAAAAAAATTAGTTCCACTTTGATGGACAGAGTTCTAGCTATGTTAAGTTCAAAAAAAAATCAAATTTATTGGTATTTTATAACAAGAGACTGAAATATCTTTTATTGCTTTATTCTATTACATGATATACATTAAAATACTGGAGCTCAGTTTTCTGAGGCAGATCCTAAGAAAAGTATCATGGTTACAGTTGTCAAAAATTGTTCAGCATATGTGAAGGCTATGAATCTTCACCAGTTTATGGAACTGCTGAAAGAAATAGAAAACAAGGACTTTAATGATCTTGTTATTTGTCAATGTTATTGATTGAACTATGGAAAAGTTTTACAATGAATTACTATGCTGTTATTTTTATTTCGAGATTTTCTTAACAACAAAAGGAGTAATTGAAAAATATTCAAAAATGGCAGCATGACTTATATTCTCTCACTGCTTATCACACTATATAGGAACAAGCTAATTTCAAAGCTCCAAGGAAAGGAAAGTTTATTCATCACCTAGAGAGATAATGTTGACAGAATTTATGTTGAATTAAAAATTTTTCATAATACAACTCAATAATAAAGATTTTACATTTTCTACCATGAATCTATGTGGAGATTTAAACTGTAATCCAGTGTTATATAAATTGACTGCCAAAACGACAAGAAAAATTTGAAGAACAATTTTTAATATCAATACATTTAGAATTGCTTTTCAACTTATTCAATACTCTGAATTCAATATTAATAATATTGAATTGACACAAGACTTAGTGATATAGGTTTGAAACTAATACACTTTTGCTTCACAGCAAAATCAATTCTAAAAATGATAACACTTTGAATATATTTGGTTTAGTAAAATACTTAAATTTCATGTATCTACTTTTTCACTGTGGCTACTAGAAAATTTTAAATTATATGTGTTCTTCACATTGTATTTGTATTGAATAGCACTACCCTACATAAGCTAAAGAAATTTTGATTGTTCTTCTAGCATTGCTGATGAATGGATTATTTTTCCCTCTTTTATATTTGATTGGAAAATCAGACAGGATTATGCAAATTCCTTCCCTATCTCACTATTTTTAAATATTCACTAAGCAGGAAGAGTCATTATATAGCTCAGGCTCTGTATTGAATAGTCATTCTTTGGTCTTTTTCAAAGTACAGCATACAAAAATACAAACTGAACAACATGATAGATACATTATGAGACTGGAAAAACTCTATACTTATTTATATGTGGACTTACCATAATTGCTTAGGTCATTTTCATCAACTTGTCTGATTCTCTTGTGGACAGTTTTCAATGGCAGCTTTCCAAATAAAGTCATATTCCTTGCCTCAACACCTTGTCTCCAATTTATTGGCATGTCGTGTAGCAAGGAGAGCAAGCTTGGACTTGGTAACAGTTGCAGTAGAAGTAGTAGTAGTAGTAGTAGTAGTAGTAGTAGTAGTAGTAGTAAGAGGTAATATTTATTGAGTAGATACTATGTTCCAGGCATGGTTCAGGTGCTTTGCAAGTATTTACATGTCTAATCCACACAACCACCTGTGGAGAAGGTACTATTACTGTCTGCATTTTATATACAAGTAAACTAAGCACAGAGAAACAAATTGACTTTCTGGAAGTCAAACAGCTAATAGGTAGTAGGAGTTTACTCACTAATACTCTGTGCCCTAAAAAGTAAGAATATGTTAATAGAAAGTATCAGTGATATTAAGGAATGCAATCAATAAAGACCTAAATGTAAGACTGCACACTATAAAACTTTTAGAGGAAAACATAGGAAGAACACTCTGACATAAATCACAGCAAGATCTTTTGGACCCACCACCTAGAGTAATGGAAATAAAAACAAAAATAAACAAATGGGACCTAATGAAACGTAAAAGCTTTTGCACAGCAAAGGAAACTATAAACAAGACGAAAAGACAACCCTCAGAATGGGAGAAAATATTTGCAAATGAATCAATGGACAAAAGATTAATCTCCAAAATATATAAACAGCTCATGCAGCTCCATATGAAAAAAACAAACAATCCAATCAAAATTGGGCAGAAAACCTAAATAGACATTTCTCCAAAGAAGACATACGGATGACGAAGAGGCACGTGAAAAGCTGCTCAACATCACTAATTATTAGAGAAATGTAAATCAAAAATACAATGAAGTATCACCTCCCACTGGTCAGAATGGCCATCATCAGAAAATCTACAAACAACAAATGCTGGAGGGGATATGGAGAAAAAGGAACCCTCTTGCACTGTTGGTGGGAATGTAAATTGATACAGCCACTATGGAGAACAGTATGGAGGTTCCTTAAAACACTAAAATAGAATTACCATATGACCCAGCAATCCCACTACTGGGCGTATACCCAGAGAAAACCGTAATTCAAAAAGAGTCATGTACCACAATATTCATTGCAGCACTATTTACAATAGCCAAGTCATGGAAGCAACTTAAATGCCCATCAACAGACAAATGTATAAAGATGTGGTACATATATACAATGGAATATTACTCAGCCATAAAAAGGAATGAAATTGGGTCATTTGTAGAGACATGGATGGATCTAGAGACTGTCATAAAGAGAGAAGTAAGTCAGAAAGAGGAAAACAAATATCGTATATTAACGCATATATGTGGAACCTAGAAAAATGGTACAGATGAACCAGTTTGCAGGGCAGAAACAGAGGCACAGATGCAGAGAACAAACGTATGGACACCAAGGGGGGAAAGTGGTGGGGGGTGGTGGTGTGATGAACTGGGAGATTGGGATTGACATGTATACACTAATATGTATAAAATAGATAACTAATAAGAACTCGCTGTATAAAAAATTAAATAAAATAAAATTCAAAAATTCAAAAATAAATAAAATTAAAAAAATAAGACAGAAGAAAAATTAAAGGTAAAATATTTCCTTTCAATTCTTTTTAAATTTAAAAGGACACCGTGTTTATATTTATTTTATATCAGTACACCTTTTCTGCTGGTTAGGTTACCTGTGACAACCCTCCATTTTACTATATTGAGCATTTTTTCCCAGATTAAAGATTCACAATTGGAAAACACCTTGAAAGTGTATTTAGCTATCATTGTGCTCACTCACCCCTTTGTTTCTTTATTTGGTTCCCAAGTCAAGAATCAATTTTTGACAGGTATACTGCTCAATATGAGTGTGTGGGAAAGGTGACAATTTAAGGTCATGGATCTTGCTTTCAGTTGTCTTCAGCTTATAAGTAGGCTTCTTGGCCAATATATATTTTATACGCACACACACACACACTCATACAATTTATACAACTCAAATCCTCTTGGGTCCTCTTGTATTGGCCTTAGGTCATTGATTTCCAATTATGAAACATTCCTCCATTTTAAAACATGCTTTGCAAAACCAAGCTGACACTTGGGAATTTTAGGCAGAGCTCCTGCTGGAGGTCCGGTAACATTTTCCCTCTGAAGCCTTGAGGATGAATTAAATAACATTCAAAAGCCATTTCTGAAAACAAAGTTCTATTCTGAGAGCAACCAAATGATTGCCCTCAAATAGTTTCCTTTAATAAGAGTATGCAAATTTTAATTACGTTTCTAAGGAGACTATGCCTAGAGTTCTGAGAGAAATAACAAATATAGTAGTATTTGCATTTACATAGTACTTGCTTATCAAGAGTTTAAAGTATTTGAATAAATGCCATTGTGTTTGTTCAGATAAAATCCTGAAAAGAGGCGTCTGAGTAATATTATCAGAGGGGTTACTTTTATCTGTTTGTTCTCTGTATTTGTTAAGGAGAGATTTTCTTTTCCTTGTGGGTCTCAGAAACTGAATCATTCTGCCTACCAATAAAGAAGAAAAATGAATTTTATGTCAAATATCATAACGTAATAGAAAATATTTACTGTCACCATCTAGCTATTTACCATCATAATAAAAATCATTAGACAATAATACACTCATAACTGTTCTTAACAGAAATGTACTTACTTGATTTCAATCTTTGAGCTTTCTGCTCAAAAACAATGTTTACTAGCTGTTTTCAATTTTAGCTGAAATAACATTATTCTGAAGTCTGTACTGATACATACATGTTCACAGTTTTGTAACCTCCTCAGGCAGGTCATCATGCTATATAACTTGTGATTCATCCAATCATTTCATTAATATAATTACCATATTGTTATAAACACAGAAAAATCATGACAGAGTCCTTTCCCTGTTAGATTTTTTATCATCTCTTTATATCTCCCATTTATCCCTATGAGTATATGAACATTGTGGCTAAGTTGGATATTATTTTCTCAAATATACTAAAGAAGAAAACCTTTTGGTCACAAATGCTGCCATAATCCACTTTATGCATGAAGAGAGGCAGATAAACTATAAAATGATATACCTAAAAAAGCAATCATAAATAAAACACTGGTTTCTAATAACTTTTTTTTCTTTTTCTTCAACTACATTACTCTAATTTTAAATTTGGGTACAAATCAGTGTTGCTGATTGAATACATTTTTTTTGAAAGTGCCTAGTATTCTTTGTAGCCAAACAATAAATGTGAGTGTCATTCCTTTTTGCTTCCAGAAGAAAACAGATTAGAGAATAAAAGTTGAAATATGCTCTTGGGATTTAAACTGCTGAACTATAACTAAATTCAAAGCAAAGAGATATATCATAACACAGATATTTATCTCTGTATAATGAATCACTTTATACCTAATTAACAATAGTCATGATGATCTTTGAGGAAACTGGAAGACAGGAAAAGTTATGAAAAATTAGCATAGGAAAAATATCCTTGTTTGTGAAATAAGGAGTCAGGGAACACTACACGGATTATAGAATAGATTCATAAAGGGAGGCTTTGCAAGCACCTAAACAGATTGGAGAGCATTCTTCAAATTGCCTAGGTGTGTCAGAACATTGTGGGCAGTTACAAATTGGAAAAGTTGCTCCCCACTTCCCTCTTATGACCCAGCATCTAAGTAGCATGAACACCTGGTGGGAAATAAGTGCATGTAATAAAAAGTATTACTGCTTGAAGTGCTTCCAGGTACATTCAATGTGATGAAGTCTGAAGGTACTGTTGAATGTGCTGGCAAGGTGATTTTGACACATCTGCTATCTTTCTACTAGGTCTTAGACACCATAATCTGAGATATAGGGGCCAACTCTGACTATAAAACTATAAGAAAGAACCCCCAAAACTAATGATGACAGAAAAAAAACATAAAAACCTCTATGACCAGAATTTTAGTGGTGTTGCATCTACTTCAAATGAACATCAGATATCTTGTTAATTGTTAGTCACCATAGGTTTTAATGTTCAAGATGCTAAATGTGAGAAAGTAGCATGAAGTGATCTCCCACAAAAGCTAATGGTAATTTGGTCTGTAGTAAGATAATTATAATATTGAGAACAAGATAATGTTATAATGCTCTGGGTTGCATTAATAAAATATGTTAAATACATTGTTTTTATTTACTTTTAAATTTTTTTATGGTAAAAACACAACATGAAATCTACCCTCTTAATACATATTTAAGTGTGCAGTACTTATTGTTAACTATAGGTATAAAGTATATAAGTATATATAGGTATAATACAGCAGATCTCTAGAATTTATTCATAGGGTTTAACTGAAACTTTATGCCCATTGATTAACATCTCTCTATTACCCCTCCTCCCAGACACTGGCAACCATTTCACTCTTTGATTATATGAATTTGACTGTTTTAGATACCTTATATAAGACAAATCATGAAGTATTTGACTTTCTGTGACTGACTTATTTCACTTAGCATATTGCCCTCAAGGTTGATCCATGTTGTCACATATTGCAGAATTTCCTTCTTTTTTAAGGCTGAATAATATTCCATTGTATGTTTACACCAGATTTTCTTTATCCATTCATCTTTGATGGACATTTATGTTGCTTCAATGCCTTGGCTATTGTGAATAATGCTGGAATGTACATAGACGTGCTCATACCTCTTTGAGACCCTGATTTCAGTTATTTTGGATAAATACCAGAAGTGGGCTTGCTGGATTATATGGCAATTTTATTTTTACTTTTTTGAGGACCCTCTATACTGGCTGCACCATATGTTTTCCATGCTGGCTACACCATTTTGCGTTCCCATGAACAGTGTACAAGAGTTCGAATTTCTACAAAGTTAGAGGCATCACACTTCCTGATTTCAAAACATATTACAAAGCTACTATAATTAAAGCAATATAATACTGGCATAAAGACAGACATATTGACCAATGGAACAGAATGTTAAGAATACAAATTGGGGGAAAAGATAGTCTCTTCAACAAAAGGTGTTGGGAAAACTGGATATCCACTTGCATAAAAATGAAATTAGACTCTTGTCTTACAACGTACACACAAATAAGCTCAAAATGAATTAAAGACTTAATCACAAAACCTGAAACGGTAAAACTCCTAGAAGAAAATGTAGGAGAAAAGCTTCATGACATTGGTCTGGGCAATGATTTCATGGATATGACATCAAAACATAGGCAACAAAAGTGAAAATAGACAAGAGGCTTACATCAAACTAGAAAAGCTTCTGCATAGTGAAAGAAACAATCAACAGAGTGAAAAGGCAACCTACAGAATGGGAGAAAATATTTGCAAACCATACACCTAATAAGGTATTGCTTTCCAAAATATATAGGAAACTCCTATAACTCATCAGCAAAAAAACTAATAACCTGATTTTCAAAATGGGCTAAAGATTTGAATAGACATTTCTCCAAAGAAGACATACAAATGGTCAAACAAGTATATAAAAATGTATTCAACATCTTTAATCATCATGGAAATGCAAATCAAAACTACAATGAAATATCACCTCACATCTGTCAGGATGCTTATTATCAAAAAAAACAAAAGACAAGTGTTTGTGAATATGTGGAGAAATTGGAACCCTTGTAATTCAGTTTTAAGTATTTCACTTTAAAGTTTATATATACAAGCTATAATATACTTATATGACTGTTAGTAGGATGATGAACAATGTTGATGGCCAAAACACCCTAATTTAAAGACAGATATTTACAGAGTGGTTAAAATGCAAGACCCTACTATATGTTGTTTGCAAGGCACTAATTTCAAATATAAAAATAATGTAAATATAAAGTTTAGATAGGTTGAATGTAAATAGATTTAAAAAGGATATGTCATGAACACTGTAAATATAAGAAGGCTGGAATAAATATTTTAGTATCAGATGAAATAGAGTACCAAACAAAGGATTTTGCCAGATAAAGAGAGGAAAAGTTCATAATAATAATAGGGACAATGCATCAGCAAGACATAATAAATATAAATGTGCATATGTCTAATAATAAAACCTCAAAATACATAAAGAAAAACTGACAGATTTAAAGGGAGAAATATATAAACCCATAGTTATAGTACATTTAACATCCTTCTCTACAAAATTGACAGAGAAAGTAGTAAAAAAAAATTAGTTAAGTCACAGAAGAGCTGAACAACAATATTAAACACTTTTATTTAGTTGACATTTATGGAACATTACTTTCAACAACTAAAGAATTCATGTTCTTTTAAGAGTACATGTTAAACTCACTAAAATAGAGCATTCACTGGACCAGGAAACAATTATCAATAAACACAAAGTGACTAAAGTTTTACAAAGTATATTCTCTGATCTTAATGGTATTAGGAAATCAGTAATAATTAGATATTTATGGAAATCTGAACATATGGACATCAAACAACACACTTCTAAATAATTCCTAAATCAAATACAAAAATAACAAGAATGATTAATTTTGAACTGAATGGCAATGAAAATGAAACAAAAATTTGTGGGATGCAACCACAACACTTATTAGAGAGAAAGGTAAACATTTAAATGCTTATATTTGAAAGAAAGGTATAAAAAAATAAATTAACAGAGTTTTCTTTGTTAAAAAGATAGAAGATGAATAAAGAAACCCAAAGCACATAAAAGGAAATAAATAGTAAAGAGTGGAAATCAATGAAATAGAAAACAAAACCAATACAGAGGAAAAATAACAGGGTTTAAAGTTTTTCTTTTTTTTGAAAAGATCAGCATAATTGACAAACTCATAGCAATACTGAAAAAGACAAAAACAGAGAAAACATAAATCACCAACATCGTGGATGAGAAAAAGGTCACAGCCACAGGTTCTACAGACATTAAAAGAATAATGAGAGAAAAGCATGGACAAGTTTATGCCAACAAGTTTGACAGCTTAGATGTTATGCACAAATTTCTAGAAAAATTATCTCACCAAATATGATACAGGAAGAAACAGAAAATCTGAATAGCCCTATATCTAGTAAAGCTACTGAATTTGTTAATAAAACCCTTTCCCCAGTGAAACTCCTGGCCTAGGTGGTTTCTTTGGTGAATGCTATCAAATATTAAATAATGAAACAGCATTAATCTTACACAAGCTTTTCAGAAAATAGGGCAGGAGTTTCACTGTCCAACTTGCTTTAGGTGGAGTTACGAGGCCAGCATATAACCAAACAAAACAGATAAAGTACAAATGAGGAAATTATGGATCTGTATTCATCATGAATTGAGATGCAAAATTCTTAATAAAAAATTAGCAAGTTAAATTCAATAGGATGATAAATCACAACCAAGCATGTTTTATCCTGGGAATGTATGTTTGGTGTAATATCCAAAAATCAATGTCATTCACCATATTGATACAATAAAGGAGAAAAAACACATGATAATTTTAATAAATGCAGCAAATGTATTTGAAATACTCAACATCCACTAGTAATAAAAGCTATTAGCACACTTGAAATAGTTGGAAACTTCCTCAAATTGAAAAACGGCGTGTAAGAAAAACCTAGGGCTAACAACATATTTGATGGTGAAAAACTTGTTTCCCCTGACATTGAGAACCAAGAAAGGATGCTGGTTTTGGATTCCTTAGCTATCATAATAAGACCAGATAAAGAAATAAAGGCTAGAAGCCAAAAAAGAAAACCTAAAACTTTTCTTATCATCGGGCAATGTTATTGTTTACATGGAAAATGCTAGACAATCTACAAAACAATTTCCAGCAAACAACTGGAAAAAAATTTCTAAATCCATTTATGGTAGTTCCCAAATGGTTAAAACACCTAGAAGTAAATCTAACAAAATATGTCCAAAAACTTCCACATTGATAACTACAAACCATTGCTGAGAAAAATTAAACCTGATCTAAATAGTGGATACATGGATTGTAACACTCAATATTGTCAAAATGGCAAATGTGGCCAAATCGATCTATGGATACAATATAATCTCAATTAAAATTGCAGCAGTAGTTGTTTTGTAGAAATCATCAAGCTGACTCTAAAAATTATACGGGAATGCAAAATATCTATAATCACGTAAGCAATTTTAAAAGAGAAGATCAAAGTTGTGGGTCTTATTCTGCCTGATAGATATATAGCCCACACATGTATATTTATTTTGACAAATATGACAGGCAATTTAATACAGAAAGGAAAATCTTTATAACAAATAATATAGAATCAATTAGATATCTATGCAAGAACAAATGAATATCAATTGTTACCTTACTTACAACGTATGAAATTAAGTAAAAATGGATAATAGACCTAAATGTAAAATCTAGAATTGTAAAAATTCTAGAAGAAAATACAGGAGAACAAATTTTGAGACTGGTAGGTTTGAAACAAAGAAAGGAAAGTTGATAAGGTGGACTTCATCAAAATTTTAAAACTTTTGTTTTCCAAAGTCACTGTTTAGAAAAGAAAAAATGACTGTGACACCCTGAAAGACAATATTCACAACAAAAAATTAATAGACATGTATTGTGACTTTATAAAAACTCTTACATCTAAATAATAAGACGAACAACCTGATTGACAAATGGACAAATAAATTGAACAGACTCTTGGCAAGAGAAAATATATTCATAGCAGCTAAACACATTAAAAAGATGCCTATCATCATCTCTCAGAGAAATGCAAATTAAAACTCTTTAAAACTACAGTGAAATACAATGAGATGCACCTATTAGATTGGATAACATTAAGAGGGCCGAACACGCCGAGTGTTAGTAAGGGTATGGAGCAAATGGAGTTCACCTACAATGCTGATGAGGTTGTAACATGGTAGAGCCACTTTTCAAAACTATTTGGCAGCATTTTAAAAAGTTAAAAATTACATCTTCCTTACTGTCTAGGCATTCTGTTCATAGGTACTTACCCAAGAGTAAGGAATATATGCCCCACAAAGACGTGTTAAAAAATGTTTACACCTTTATTTGTAATAGCCAAAACCTGAAAACTACTCAAATGTCCATCAACAGATAAACGGATAAACAGATTATGATGTACCTGATCCTTGAGAATTACTTGGCAAAGAAAAGGAAGTAAATGCTGGTAAACAAAATGACATGGGATAAACCTCAATATTGTTATGCTGAGTAGATGAATTCAGGCAAAAAAATGTGTACATTCTGTGTGTTTTCACTAATATAATGTTTTAAAATGTAATCTAAACCATAATGTCAGAAAACAAAACAGGTTTGAGGGGAGGAGGGATTACCAAGGGGTAGGAGAAAAGTTTTGGGAATAATGGAAATACTTTTTACTTTGATTTGACAAGTGTAGCTATATGCCAAAACTGATTATACAATTTAAATGTGTACAGTTTATGATACTTCAATTCTACCTTAATAAAATTTAGAAAAATACACCTATGCATTTCATTTGAAGACACATAGAGTTAATAAATTTTTACAGCAATTAAAATAGCACAATCCCTTTTATAATTTTATTCTTAATCTGATGTAATTTTTTCATTGAAATCATTTAATCATTTTATTTCTATTTGTTCCATTTACATTTGGATCTAATGTACAGTTTATTTTATAAATGTATATAAATATTATAAAAATCTAAATGTTTCTTCTTTGCTTCCTTCTTTCATTTTCCCTCTCTTCCTTCCACTCATTATCTTCTAGATGATTTTAAATTATATTGACTAATTTTGTAAGCTTAAAATTTTCAACTATTTTCACTGGTCTCTATGGATCATGCTTTTGGTATCCTATCTAAAAATCTTTGCCTAGCTCAGGTTACAAAGATTTTTTTCCAATATTTTCTGCTAGAAATCTTAGAGTTTTAGCTTTTATATTTAGACCTATAATCCATTTTGAGTTATTTTTTGTTTATGATTTAAGGTATGGGTTGATGTTTGTTTTGTATATGGATACTCAATTGTTCCAACACCATTTGTTGAAATAGTTATCATTTTTCCACTGAATTCTCTTTTCATCTTTATAAAAAATCAGTGACCATTAATATGGCACCATTTCTGGGCTCTTTATTCTCTTCTGTTATCAAGCTGTCTATACTGACACCAATTCTGCATTGTCTTGATTACTGTAGCTTTATAATAAATCTTGAAATTTGGATAATGTAAGTTCTTCAAATTTAAGTTTCTTTTTCAAAGTTGTTTTTGTTTGCCAGTTTCTACCCCCAAAAAGCCTACTGACATTTTCATTGCAATTTGGTTGAATCTGTTGGTCAGTTTAGGGATGCCGTAACAATATTGAATCTTAGGAGCCATAACACAGGGTATCTTTCCACTTATTTATTTCTTTAATTTCTGTCAGCAATGTTTGTATTTTTAAGTGCAAATACAGGTCTTGCACGTATTTTGTCAGATTTAACCCTAAATATTTTATTAAAAATGGAATTTAAAAAATTTTATTTTATGATTTCTTATTGCTATTATATAGAATTAAATTGATTTTGTATATTGATCTTGATTCTTACAAGCAAATTTACTCAAGCAATATTCCTCTAAAAGAAATGCAAATTTATGGCCATACAAAGATTTGTACATGAATGCTTATAAGACTTTATTTGTAATAACTCCAAACTGGATATGACCTAAATGTCCATCAGCAGGTAAATGGATAACCAATTTTGATATATCCAAAGAATGAAATACTAATCAGCAATAAAAATCAATGAACTATTGTTACATTCAAAATACATGGACAAATATCAAAATATTTATGCTGCATTAAAGAAGCTAGAGAAAAAGTACATATTGTATCATTCCATTTTGATTAAATATTAGAAAATGCAAGTAAATTTCAAATGACACAAAGGAATTCAGTGGTAGCCTGGGGATGGGGTGGGAGGAGAAGCGGGTGGGAGAGATTACAAAAGAGCAGGAGGGAGTTTTATGGTAACAGATATGTTCAATATATTGATTGTGATAATAGTACTCATGTGCAAAATTTTATCAGATTGTTCAAGTTAAATATGTGAGGTTTATTGTATGTCAATTACATAGCAAAAAAAAAACAACCAAAAAGATTCTAAGTTTCTAAAGATGTCTCAAAATATCAGGGCTGTGAAATGTAAAAATCTAATAGATGTCATAAAAAGAAAAAGAAAGCACCATTAGGATCTTGGTTACTTCTCTACTCAATCATTAATTTCTTGAGCCAATGAAAATAAATAGTTACTGTAAAAATCAGAATATTATTATAGTTTTGTTTTAGCAGAAAATCTTGTTAATTACCTCTTTCTGATCGCTTTTTCATGTTAGTGAAATATTAATATAAGATACCACATCCAAAAAAATCAGGGTAGCTCATGGAAAGCAGAGCCCCAATTCATTTTTTTCTTTTTCTTTTTTTTTTTTTTGGACAAACGTATAAGATTAAGTCATACTTACTGCATTATTCAAGGTAAGTGTTGGTTGAGCAAAAGGTTTCTAACATTATATTGTATACATTATGTGAGTCCCTGCCTCATACTAAATTTACATACAAACACCTTGAAGTTATCTACAATGAACTATATCAGCCATTTGCATTTCAAACTTAAAAATAAAGCCAAAACAGATTTGTATGATAACCTTAGTTATTTCTATTCCTTAATTACTCTGATAGCACCATTGATAGTGCCAAATTTTCTATGAGACTATTGGTGGAAATAAAGACTTCAAAAAAAATTTTCAGAAGCATTTGGAATGTGACTAACTGAATTATATATATATATACACACACATATAAATTCAAATGTACATTAGTGAACAATAATGAAGTAAGTATTTAGGGGAGAGCACATTCAGAAATATTATATATTGTACCTTCCTAGTATGTTTCTCTTGGATTTTTGTTTTTGTTTTTTACAACCAGTCCCTGAGGTATTTTAATTTTCCTCTTGCAAATTATAATAGAATTTGAGTCTAAAAATGTGCTTTTATTATTGTTTTGCAGAAAATCCCTCCTTTATGAATAGAAGGTATTCACTGTACTCAGTATATACTGAAAAACAAAACAAAATGAAATAAATGTATGTATGTATGCTTTAGGCTTTTCATTTCTAGTTAAAATGTATTCTTTCTTGGGTAGATATAATTTTTTTCTGAGAATAATGATTAATCATGGAGTATTTTTCATAGAGGTACACAAAATGAATTTTAAATACTGAGGCACGATGAATGTGGGGACATCTTCATGGCTGTAAATCGTTGGGTACACTGACAAGTACTTAACAAACTAACACAATTTTACTTAATTCCCGTAATTATAAAAAGATAAAAATTCATTTGACTAACCATGCAATAAGGGGCATTTTGACTTACATTATTGGTTCAACTCCAAGTTAATGATTAAGAGTTTTAATATTCATGTGGGGTGGAATATTTTAACATAGTAACCCTTCTGAACGTTTTTCACTGCCAGATGTCAGTTTTAAGAAGCTTCAGATCATTTGAACACACAGATTTTTTGTCCTCTTTTCCCAAAGTCTAAGCCTTAAATTAAATTATCAAGGAATGACTTAATAAATTTCTGAATAAATGCCCTGTGGAGAGATGTCTTTTAGTTAATTTTCATGCAAAACAGACTTACTTTATAAATAATCATTATTCTGTCAGAGCACACATTTAAAAAACATCTGAGAAACCCAGTATAAATTGTTGAAAATAAATGACATTGAAAAATTAGTGTTAAATTGATTTTTGAGACCATTAATGTCTTATTTTCCTCTGAAATGTAAAAAAAAAATGGAGACGTCAGGGCTTGACTGCTCATAGAATATTGCAATTTTTGAGTTTGAAAATATTACACAGGATTGAACATTTTCAACAGATATACAAATATGCAAGAATATTTTGTCACGTTTTCAGCAGGATGCAAAAAATACTTTTTACTAAAAATATCCATATTGCTAGCATTTAATATTACTTGTAATTTTAACATAAACTTTTAAATATAATCTATGATAAATCTTTCGTGAAATGATAATACATAAAGTACTACATCCTTTTTTCCCTTTGAAGTTTTGAATCTGAATGAGATAAGCATACTATGCAAACATTAATTTATAATATTGTAACACAGATAACCAACTGCACAAATATATTATCTAACATACTGTGGTTTAAACACTTGGGAGGATTCAACAAATTTTCTCCGTATCACATTCACTGGAAGTGTATATTGCGATTACCACTTACCAGGCATTGTGTTATTTGCCTTAAGTGTGTTGCCTCATTTTATCATCGTAACAACCACATGGGACAGGTTTTAAGATTCCCAATTTAAGAATGGGAAGTGAAGAATGAGTAGTCAATGAATTTTGCTAATACTCCACTGTTTGTGATTTAAGCCCAGTCTGCTTTGTCTCCAAAATCCATACTCTTCCATTTTTTTACTTCTATTAGGTTCTGGGGATAAAGACTACAAAACATGAATCCCTTGCTCTCTAGGAGCTTACAATAAAGTAGTTGATCCAGATAAGCCAATAGATGAAAAAAACGAGAGTTTAATATATTATAACCTAGTGGTTAAGAGAAAAGAAATGCCTGGTGGAATAGCCTAGAAGAAGGACGATCAACTCAGACACCACTGGAAGATTAGAAGAACATGGAAATTTCCCGGGGTAATTTCCTAAGGTACGAGGGAACATTGGCCACTCTAAACATAACAAAAGGGAACCGAGAGGTCTTTGTGTAGAAGAACCTCCTTGTAGATGTTTAAAATTTAAGGAGCACAATCTACAAGTTGGTAATATTAGAGAAACGTTTTAGACAGTGTGCCTAGAACTTAATTCAAGGCTGTGAAGAGCAAAAGAAATGCATGGGCCTGAGGGTGAAAGTAGGTAGAAAGATGACTATGGGGAAGAACATTAAGATACACAGTGGTATCTATAGCCATTTTGCCAACAGCTAGCCTGAAAAAAAAAAAAAAACAACAACGTTATGGGTCTGCGATTTTACCCTACTATGCAAGCTAACATGTTAGCTCTTCACTATTTCATGGATGCTGAGAGAGAACATAAGACTCTTGGGTCAGAGGCTATAATCTGTTATCCACAGTAATAGCAGTAGCCAGCATATTAGCATGTGGGTGCTTGTTCTCTGAGCCATGGTTCCCTCAAGGTAACACTAAGAGGGCAAAGTGACCGCTGCACATGCAGCGGTTTGCATCACAGGAGAGGATCTGGGAGTTTAGTGAATCTGAGTCTTTTCTAGTGTGCAGTAAACATGCTTACGCTTTGCTCCTGAAGGAAGAACTATCTCTAGCTTTCAAGGAAGTTTGCTATATATACATCTTTGAAAAGATAGTCCTGAACAAATCTAGTCAGTGCCTCACTCACAAGATTTGGAGAAATGTGAAATACTCAGAAAAATTGGCTTGCAACTCTGCCAAATAATAAATTTAACTGTTTTTAATCACTATAACTTATTGATATTTCTAATGGCAAATGGATACATTGATTTAAAATAGAATATATTTATTAATATAAAATGAGGTGTACAATTATTTAAAAGAACAAAACAGTAGTGGCAGTTAGTTTTTACATATTTTGAAATAATTTTCTTAATTCTGGAATGCTGTAAAACTGAACTTAAAATAATATCTGTAGTTAATACTTTTTACGGCTTGACTACTCCCCCCTTTTCATGTATTAAAGTTTTACTTTTATTTAAAGAGCACCTTTATTTAAAATAAAGTTTTAATTTTTTTAAAGTTTTTAACAGCACAAACCAACAACCTCACAACAATGAACTCAGGCTTTTCCCATTTTTCCTCAGTCTTTTTAAAAGCACTTAAATTCATTCTTTTAACTTAGTCATCAGATTTGACATCTCATTGTTAAGTACCTAAGACTCAAAGTTTTCATAACTGGCTTTGCATATGTTATGTATTTACTATGGATGGAAGAATTTTAACAGTAGTTATTACTCTACTTACACAACAGGAACTAAACAGTTAGAAACACCATACATAAAATGAAAAAAAAATCAGTAAGAGGTTTAGAAACAAACCCTTTTAAGGGCCACCACCAGGTCCTTAGATACTTTTGAGAAAGTGACACAGTTTTAACTAGGAACACACATTGTATTTCAGGGAACACTGACACTTCATTTAACACTACTGAAAAGACAAAGCAACTTATTGTATGACCTGATGTCTTCATAGCTGGGTAGCGACAGTAGAAAGACTCTTACATTTTACAGTGAATGGGACTGGTGTTCTTCACTTAGCATCTGATTTCTTTCATTGAGCAGTGGGTCAATGGCTCCAATCAAGTACAACATATACTGCTGCTGGTGGTAACTTCTGAAATAACTTATTATAATAATGCTATATTTAAAATCACCTTGCAAACAGAAGGGTCTCAAGGCATTTTGAAAAACTTTGACAACTAATTTACAATATACATATTATAGAAATCACATTGCTTGCTTCTGGAATGCAGACATTTCGTGAGTGAAACATGGCAAGTGATTAACTGAGTACAGCAACGCTGCACAAGTGGTAAAGAATTCTCCACGTAGTGGGAGTTGGGGGCAGGAATCTTAAGATCATTGACAGAATACATATTAATAATTAGTGGTTGGCCTAGGCTGTAGGGTTAACATTCTTATTTTTGAAAAGTTTTAATAAGCACGAAAAGATCTGAACATTAGAAAAAGAGAATCTGTAGTAGAACATTGTACCAAATAAATAAGAGAAATACTACTTCACTGAGCCACTACAGTATGGAGGCATATATTTAAATTTAAATGTTTCCTTCTTTAGTTTTCAACCACCTACAAGATCCCCTTTTGTTGATGTGCATTTGTGAGTACTCTTTCTTATAAACAATAAAGTTTGTCAGCAAATATTTTGGGAGCATTTACAAAGTGACAAACACTGTTGAAGATACTAGGATACAGACATGAACAAGGCTCAGAGCTTGAGAAATTCATCACACTGCTATATTTTATGGGAAGTGTTTAGTGTCAGGATTTCCTATGTAAGATGTTAGAAACATTTGAGAGAAACATAAATTACAAAAATGTATTCAATTATAAAATATTAGTATGGATATTTTCAGAATAAAATTTAATTAGCTTCACTTTAAAAAATATAGCAATGTATATTTTTGAATGATTTTGGTGCATATTTTAAAAGATTAAATATAAACAGTGGCCTATTTTGATTCTCTAGTAAGTACTTCAGTACTATACTTTTTAAAAATTTCAGGATTTGAGACAAAATTAGAAGAGGCTTTTGGTTAATCAACTATTACATAAAGTGGGAATTATTGGTGACACTCATCCTGGGTCTACTTAAAGATAAAGAGCATACATGGAATTGAAATAAATTATTTTAATGTGTGAAAATGTCAGAAAGGAATGTACTTTGCTAAGGCTCCTTCTGTAAAGGTTAATTCTGACTCAGTTTGCCCATTCTGCCTGCTCAGTATTTGATGGTGGTGATGTGCTGGACCCATTTGACTAGGTAGGGGGATCTTTTGCATAAGATTCCATGAAATAATTCTTATATAGCTTATTGGAAATGACTGAACCTACATTTGGATTGAAATGGAGAAAGTTAAAAAAATGTATCCATGTATTAATAATATTTGCAACTTGGAGAATGGTCAAGACTTTAGCTGCACCTAACTGTTCTCTGTTCAAGTTTTTTTGTTTTGTTTTCTTTTGCTTTTGTTCCCCCATTTCTGCATCAGTTGGTAATCCTCTTCTGTGTTATAGTAATGATGATGATAATTTGATTTAGGGTTTTTATACTAATTGTAAAGATTTCTTAGAATTTATCAGAAATCACTCATTAATCAATGGAAGGAAAATATTCAAACCCCTCAGAGGAAGGAAGGATCTTTTAGAATTCATTCCTCTGCCTCCTTTTACCACCCTAAAACCAACTGATATACTATATGAATGGATGCTTTTATATCTTTAAGTCATGTGCTTTTGTTTGGCATATTTAAGAGGAGAGACCAAAAGTGAGCAGAAGGTTAATATCCGTGTGATGGCAAGTGTGCAGACAGAATGGCCCATTTAATTCCCAGAACCTATTAATATGTTACCTGACATGGCAAAAAGGGACTTTGCAAATGTGATTAAATTAAGGACCTTGAGATGGGGATATCATCCTGGATCATCTGGGTTCGCCCAATGTAATCACAATGGTCCTCTTAAGAGAGAGGTAGAAAAGGCAGAGTCAGAGAAGATGATATGACATGTGAAAAAAGATGCAGAGGTTGAAGTGATTCAGCCAAAAATCAAGGCATGCTAGTAGCCTGTAGAAGCTGGAAAAGACAAAAGAACACCCAAAGTGAATCTAGCCCAGCCAGCACCTTAATCCTAGGACTTCTGACCTCCTGCCATATAAGATAATACATATGTCTTATTTGAAGCCACTACATTTCGGCAATTTGTGATAGCAATGGTAGGAAACTAATACATCAAGGGACACTCTGGTTAGATATTCTTTATTCCTTATCCTGAAGATTTATTTAATATGACAATCATTTAAACAAAAATGGGGTTAGAGCTATTTCCCAGAAAAATATTTATTATACAAGATTAGTCACTAAAGGACATTCTTTGTTTTTAGATGAACAGAGAACTGGACCTACATTGCATGTGCGCGTGTGGTTGTTACTTTACACACACCTCTCCCAAGAATGGCATGTGGTCTCATGGAAAGGTATTTATCCATCCAAACCCATCCGGCATCCTTTGTGAAAAATTGTCCTGATAGTTTAGGACTTAAACACTTTTCAAGATTATATTGTTCTCCTGTCTTCCCCTTGAAAAATCCAGGTAGTATAAAATAAAGTAGCTGCATAACTACTGGAATAGTTAAGCTCAAAGTCATAGTCAATTAAAATATGACTCAAATAGGAAGAATTATCACAGAGCTCGGTTAGAAAAAGAACTTTAAAGGCAATAACTTCACTTTTTTCTTAGCTTAGCAATATTAATATTCTAGAGTTGGACATTAACATGCCAAAATCATCTAAAAGATTAATGAGCAACTTCAAAGAACTGTTAATGACAAAATGAAATCTCTCGTTATGTTTTCTTTCTTTCCTTCTTCCATGTTTTTCCACATCACACCTGTGAGATGCTCAGATGAGAAAGGGTATACACATGTCCAGATGTTTTCAGTTTTGAGTCCCTTTGTTTTTGGGAACAGCAGATAGAGGTGAGATAAAAGAGTAGTAAAATTTAATGCCTGCAACACCATTAAATGTCTTTTTTCATGTTCCCTTTGAATAATGCAATGCTTGAAAAATATAGACCATTTTTGTTCTCTGGACAATTCAACGAATGACTTTCTAAATCACTGAGTAGTTTATGTAAGTAAGCTGAAATTCTGAAGGGTAGGCTCACTAAAACTTTCAAAATTCTTATGAAAGCTGGAAGGCATTTTGAAACCTCTCAACATGAACGTTCAGATCTGAAGATTAGATTAGTATCAATATATTATCAGTTATCTATTGACTAGCATGCAATGTGCTAGAGATGGAAAAGGGAGGTGAACAGCATCAAAGAAATCCAAATGCAGTGGGGAAAGCCTGCAAAAGAAAAGTGTGGTGAATTCAAACAGGCCGACTGATATTAGATGAGTAATCCTATTATTAAGTGGTCTGGAGAAATCAGTGATGATACTGGAGGGGATAGAGGCTAACACAACTCCTTTTGTTTTTCCTCTTCACAAATCCTGTTTCTATAATTAGTGGAAATAACTAGAATGTAGCTATATTATTGAATACGAAATTGCATACTTTTAATATAAAAAACAGCCCATTTGAAGTATTAAATAGAAAGTGGTTTTATAGCTTATATGTGTAGTATAGTAATACAATTTATAAGGCGATAATATGAAAGAAATTGGTATCATTTTTTGCCTTGCTCTTATGTGTCCTTTGGTATGTGCTTTACACACACAGTCTCATTTGATCTTCACAGTGAAACAATTATTTTAAAATAAATACATTTAATGACATAAACACATAAAATATATTTAAATAAATTTTTTTTAAAAAATTAAAAGTTATTGAAATCTGTATTATCATAAATAAATGCTCAGAAGGAAAAGGGGATTGGAACTGTTTCTTTGACGTGGGAATGTTCTATATGAATTAAAAGAGAGAAAAAAACAATGTTAGCTGAAGGAACAATATGAATAAAACTTGGGAGATGGGAATTAATAAGGTGTTGAGTGAATATGGATTAGGTAAAGCATGAATTCTCAGTGGGAAAGATATTATCCCCAAGAGGACAAAACTGAGTTGGGTGGGGTGAGGAGAAGGTAGGAAAAAAATCTTATTACAATGGTTTGTGGTCCTCCAAAGCTCAACTATATTTGACAAGATCTTCTTTCTTAATATTTAATTTCTTTCATTAGGTAGATAGTAAATTAAATTAAAATTAATTAAATGAAATAGATTTTCTCCTTGGGACATGACAATGAAAAATAGGTTGAGAAACACTGGTTAAAAGTCTAAAAAGTTTGAAAAAAAGTCATAGTATTTTTCCAATTTATTATAAATTCAAGAACAAAGAATTCAAAGAAAAAATATTTATTTCAATTTCCTTGGTAGCAAAAACATAGGTATGAGTATATGTAATGAAACTTACTGTAATGTACATTACATTACTATTGTTTGTGTAAGTGTCTATGATACAAAGGACCCAGTCCATTGGTTTTATAACGTCCTAGAAGCTAATCCAGTTTAGGCCCCCAGTAAAAGCTTGCTGAGTGAAAAATTTACTATAATAGCACTGTCAAAGGATTGTCTAGTCCATGCCTAAACCTACAATCACTGATAAATGATTTAACTTGTAAAGGGCCTTCTTGAAGTGGACTGAACACTGAACTGAACACAGAACTCCCACCATGGTCTAACCAGCATAAAGTAAAAGGAGGTTGAGATCCTTCTCTTTCTTAACTTTCTATTTTGACGGCAGCCTAAGGTATCATTGGATATATCAGCTGTGACATCCACTGTTAATTCAAATCTCACTTAACCTCAAAAATTACTCTTCAATCTATCTTATATGTGCTGTGGAACTATATTTTCAGCAGCCAAGATAGAATATTTAATAAATAAAAGAAGAATACTTAAAAAGTACTTTAGATTTCCTTGGAAGCATAAACATAGATATGACTATATTTAATGAGACATTGCAATCTACATTAAAAAATAATAATGAAATTTTATCTTACTGAATTCAGTCCAACATTCCAGTCTGGTCTGAATTTTTTTTAATGTGAACCTTCCACCTATATACCTTCTTTAAAACATTATGCTACTTGATCATTTGATAAGATTTCCATTCTTGTGAGCATCTGAGTGAGTTATCAAAATGATGTAAGAAACCTAGCATTGCATATCTTACTCTGGGTTTACATCCCTTCATTAGTCATCAATCTTGGTTAGAAACATTTAATAATGTTTAATGTTTCAGAGACACTGAATCATATTATTGTCTATCTCACTTTTAACCTTCTAAAGCTCAGTGATATAATAGGATACTTTTAAAAATACATTCTAATTGCTAAATCCAAAACTCATGTTTAAAGCAGCCTGCTGATCTACCTATCCAGCAACATCAAAAAATAAAAATAAAAAAGAAAGAAAGAAAGAAAAAGAAAAGAAAAGGAAAACTGTTGGAGGATGGTAGAGTAGGAAGATCCTGAGTTCACCCCTTCCCATGAGCAAACCAAAAATAAAAATTATCAATTATTTTAGAAGACACATGTGTTATTACTATTAAAATGCAGAGACTACCAAGTTTTGTTATTTTCACCATTTTCCCAAAATATGAATTATCTGTGGCTCTATTATGTTTACAAAAGATATGCTCAAAACAAATTGTGACACAAAGGCAAAAGTAAAGGAATTTTTAAAAATCACAAAAAAGTAAAAAGAAAAAAAGCAATGAAAAATGCATGAATGGCAATACTACTATAAAATTAAAGATAATTCAATGTAAGAAGAGTCATTTATTTTTAGAACGAAAAGGTTTATTTAACTCATATATATGTTAGCGTATATTTACTCCAACAAGAAAATCTACCTGTAAATAATCTTTATACAATAATAAAGCGCCAAAATACACAAAAAAGTCTGTTTCTATGTCTCTGATCAAATGTTTTTCAACATTAGTCTTGCTTTTAACATGTTCATTTAATTCTCAATATTGTATTCTTAGATTAATCTGCACGACTCCCAATCCTACTCATCTGTTTTACTGGGCTACAACCCAGTGTACTCTGGGTCCTACTGAGACAGCAACCCGCTCCACCCCCATCTGTTTCTGCACTGATAGAACTCTTGTCAAACCACGATTTCATGCATGCTCAGCTACGTGATTCCCTTTCTCTGTCTCTGGTCTACAGTGCTGTATATATGGGGATTACATTGTCCAGAATATACACGCTCATTGTTTCTCTTCTGGTGATTTCTGTTCAGATCTTTCCTGTCTAAAATAGTGTAATGATAGGAGAGAGTACACAGGATCAGAGCCTCAGAGTAACTATCTACCTCACGGAGGTGGAGAGCCTAACCTTTTGCTGGTCTGTGTGCCATTTTCCCCAGATCATGAAAAGATTTTGGAAGTGGTATAAAGCCGATGTTTCTTACTCAGAATTCTGGTTACATTTTGTCCTGTCCAGTTCAAAATGGTCAATTTTCTCCAGAATTTACTTCTTATTTAACAAGTTACATTATACATTAATATCCTAAAGGCTCTGAGGATTTCGAATATAAAATAAACAAACTTCATTAACAAACTTCATTTAACTAAGAATTTCTCAACTATATTTGCCAAAGTTCCTTTGAATTAATAATATGTATTAGCATCTTAATTTTAGAATTCATGGAGCTCACTTTGAACAATTCTGACTTAGAAGAATTTCTTTGTTAGAAAGTAGCTTGGGCTATTTAATACATTTCTCTTTTTACCTGACCCATGGTTTTATTATTGAAAATGTCAATATGTGTACCATTAAAAGCTCATTTCATAATTTTTCCTACACATAAGAATTTTTAACAATATCTGACAGATGGCTGTGTATCTAGTTAGGAATGTTTTCCTGAGAAGCTATTCCATAATCTTCTCCAACCACCTGTTCAAATATCCAGCTGTCCCTCCTAATCAAGAAGTGTTTATTTAGATTTAATGAAAGAAGAAAATTAAATGTTTAAAAGTGAAAAAAAAAATCACAATGATTCCTTGACATGTCTGTTTTAGCAACTTATTCGAGGAAAATGAGGGAGACATAGTTATTTTCTAGGAGATTTAGAGTCTCTAGAGCTATTTTGAAAGTTCAGGTTCTGATTCTAGCAGTATTAATATTGAGACAAAAAATGTTCATCTCTCTCTGAATTAGGCCTGTCCAAAAATCTATAGTCCTCAGTGAAAAGTTTTGATATAATTCACAGAGTGGTACTTGACTTAAAGGTCCACTGAGAACTGCTTGGTATACTTCTTTGTATAAGATATTACTAGTTTCTTCCAGTCAGTGAAATGTAATCATACCAAAGGCTCTTGAACCATTTTCTGGAATGAGTGCAGCTCTGACCAAGGACTCGGGAAGTCTGAGTTGTGGGAACCCTTAGAGTGTGAGGAAGAAATGCAGAGATGTGCAGTGGGTTTTCCAGCACTTCTTTTATTTGTGTTGATGACATCAATGTTTCACAGTTCCTTGAGAAATTTTATTTATCCACATTCTGAGC
Organism: Balaenoptera borealis; assembly: GCF_965194805.1. Taxonomy (NCBI): domain Eukaryota; kingdom Metazoa; phylum Chordata; class Mammalia; order Artiodactyla; family Balaenopteridae; genus Balaenoptera; species Balaenoptera borealis. The sequence continues at coordinate 42,429,627 of NC_138863.1, read as the reverse complement.
AGAGAAATGGTACTATAAAATAATACTCTTCGCCCTTACTCAAAACTCTCAACCTAACCTGTCTCCAAGACACGTGCTTCTGATACATTTGCTTAGGTGTTTATGAATTCTCATTTGAAAATACATTTCTTAGAGGGTAGGCATCTCCTTTTGAATGCTGGATCTTAGGCCTCTATTTAGCACCTTATAAAGCATTACATATGTTCAGGGATTTAACATATACCATTTTAATTGTTTTGATTCTGAATTTATCTTAGTCATTTTAAACAATTTATTCTTTAGTCTCTGGAGATAGAGAAGATTAAGACTGCTCTTCAATTCAATGAACATTTGTATAAGCTTAATATAAGCTTCTTGTATTTTAACCTTTATTACTCTCTCAACAAGAATTGAATGTGTTATTCTTTTCTCAGACCTTTTCTTTTAATCAGAATTTTTACCTTATCTTTCCAGCAGTTAAATCATCTCTCCTAAAATTCTGGTACAAAACTTGTATCTGCCAAAAAGATTTTCCAGATTAATTTTACCAGCTCCAGTCATCTTATGCCATTTTTTTAGCACCTATATAATTTGCTAGCCTGCAATTGTTATCCTTCTTAATATGTAGTTTATATAATTATAATTTATAACTTTATCTTAGCAGGAAGAAGAAAATTATTACTGTCTCACAGGTTCGTATACAGTGTGTTGAGACTAATCTCACGTCTACATGTGTTACCAACAGACACTGTACTTACATCTCCCTGAGAATATCTTAGCATTTCTTCACTTGCTATATAGTCTCCTAGTTTAATTATTAGAGCAAGGGCTGGTCCAAAAATGGAAGAACAAATGAATTCTGAGAGGCACCTCATACCCATACACCATTATTCATGGAAGATGATGTATTCTCAACTGAAAATAAATGTCCCGGAATTTAGGAGTTTACAAAAACTCATTGAGAATTATCATAAGCATCCATAATTTAGCCCCTTTTGTCCCTAGCTCCCTTTTCATCTCTTTTAATCAAATAAGGAGAATAGATAATCTATATTATCAAGAATTTCAAGGTTTAAAGGAAACCTAATTAACAACCTTCTGATTTTTAAAATTTTATTTTTAAATTTATTTTTAAATTAATTGATTCTGAATCAAATAATAAATCAAGAATACAGGAGGAAATTTAGTTAACATTATTTTTTCCCCCTGGATTGAAGACCAACTTTGGGCCCAAGAACTAAATGGCCCTATTGTTACTTACCCAGTTGAATTGCTTTTATTCACCCAATTGCAGGAAAAGCAGCTGGAGAGCTACAGAGGCAGAGCAGTGCCAGGGAGCATACATTATAGAGGAGACTTGCCATTAACAGTGAAGTATGTCTCAGAGATGGAGCTACACAAGCAATAACTTCTAACACATTAATCTCACTTGATGGAGTGACCAGAAATGTCAGTGTCTCTAGTATTAATGAACGTTGGGTTGATTGAAGCAGGTGGACAAAGAGCCCAGGAGTTTACATTTTGTATTGCCTCTGCTGAGAAGTCTGCTCATGAAAAAATGAGAAAGCAAGAATAGTGCTTCTTCTAATAAAGTGCCAAGGGAAGACCCAAAGAGTATTCAAGGATATTGTACTCACACTGTTTTTGGAGAAATGGTCAATGTGGGACAGGATTTTCCATGTTTAATGATAAACCGTAAGGAGAAAAAAACCACATACATGGCACCAATACAAAACAGAGTAAAGTATAAGAAGTAGAATATCACACAAAAGAGAGTATTCAGAAGACTGTTTCTAGAAAGCAGTTGAAAATAATATTCCTAAATAAATTGTATTTGCAAGGAAACAAAAGAAAATATAGACTAAATGAGACAGGAATTGAAAAAGCAACGGAAAGAGATGAAAAATAATTTCACAGGGTTATGAAAAGAAATAGGGAAATAATGATACTAACAACTTAAAAACATTTACATGTAGCAAGATGCAGAATAGATATGCAAAAAAAACAAATAAGCAAACAACAACAAACAAATCAGTGAACTAAACCATAACTTCAAGAACAATCATGGGGAAAAGCATAAACTACAAAAAAGATGAAAATCAACAGAGGAAAGCAAAAAGACATGGCAGGTGGTGGAGGGAAGATGATAAGACACCTGTATGTTTGCAAAAGAAATCCAAGCAAATGAAATGGACACAAGTTCAAAAATAAAATAACATTTTTATGTAATGAAAGAAATGTAGTTAGTCTAAAGGAAATCACTTTGTATATTAAAAAGATCAATTCCAAGGCACTTTCTGGTAAAATTTTTGAACCTGAAGACAAAAATATCAGTTTCCATAAGTGTTCAGTCCTGTGCAGCAGATCAATACAAAGGAAATAATTAAAAACACAAATGCACGCTTACTGCAGCTAGAAGGGGGTTTAAAATATAGACAGTTCTGAAGGAAGAGGGCACTCTGAGAATTGTGTGAATGGTCAATTTACATACAAAACTAACAGCAAGATGTTCTTACATGTGCGAGAGCTCAAGATTTTTCACTAGCACTTCCAGGGGTGCCACTCGCATTTGTTATGTGTATAGATGGCCCTTGTGAAGCTGTACCTCACCAATCTGTGGGCCTGCCTGTGCTTCAAAATAAAATGAAACAAAAGCAGTAAGATATGATTCAGTTAACCAAAGAAAAATCAAAATATAGTATCCACAAATGAAAAAGCCTAAGACTTAATAGTTGTCTAGAAAATAAATGCAGTGAGGATATTAAATATTATTATATAAAAATTTACAGCCTTCATGCTTTTATAACAAAAAAGTTAAATAATTAGAACAAACACAGATCAGGAAAAATTTTTATTTAGGACAGAGAATGAAGACATTAACATAACCATTGGAGATTTTTTTAAAAAGTAAGAAAACACAAAAACCATCAGTTTAAGAACTAATTCTTTAAAAACAATGAAAGAGATTACTCCTTGGATTAATCAAGAAAAAGAGAGAAAATACATATATTTGTAATTAGGAATGAAAAAGTACACAATCACAGAGGAGAAATAAAAACTATTATATTAAAGTGATTTTTACCAACAATATGCTGCCCGAAATGAAAATCTGGATAAATATATCCATTTTCTAGAAAAGTATAGATTTTGAAAATTGACCCAACACCCCAAAGACATTAAATAGAACTGTATCTATTTTAATACTCCTTATGTATAAGCTCCTAAACAAGTGAAAAAAATCAAATTTTCAAGTTCAGATAGTTCTAAATATTTAAACAAATAAATTTTCTGCTGTTTAAATAATATTAGAGAATAGGAAATGAAAGAACACTTTCCACTTGTTTTAGAAAGGCTAAGTAACTTTTAAATGTGAACAGTATAAAAGATAGCATAAAAATCTTTATACACAAAATATTAAATGATAAATTCCAGCAGTATATCAAAATCAACTTCACCTGGTCCCATCCCTACCCTGATATCCCTGAGAATTATATGGTGCCTTAATATTAGTGAATAAATTATTGTAATTCACCATATTAATAGGTTAAATGAGAAAAGCTGTATTATTAAATTTTTATGCCAGAAAGACATTGAAAATCGTCCTGTCAAAACTCATTAGTGAAATAGGACTAGAAAGATTTTTTTTCCTAAAGGAAAGTATTATGTTTAATAGGAAGTAATAGGAACATTTCTTTTAAAAGCAAGACAATATAAGAATGTCAGTCTTTATCATTTCTAGACATAGGCCATTAAGCAAAATGAATTGAAATATAACTAGCCAAACTGAAATAGTAAAATTTAAATCATTTGTAAAGAAAATCAACTAAAAAAAACTATAAATGTCAAAGGAACTCAGTAAAGTAGCTTATCATGAATTAACTATCTATAACCCCAAAGGTTCTTTTTGTTTTTGTAGTTTATTTTCATTAAAATTAGATGCTTATATGATTTACAAAGTGCAATGGATATACAAGGTCTTTTAACAACAACAAAAAAATAAAGAAAACAGTAGAAACAACCAATTTGACTTATAGTAGTTGATTACTGAATATTTATCTCCACATCTCTATGGAGTGTCATGCTTTTTTTAGTTTTAAGTGTACTTTTTGAATTCTTAGTAGGGAGAAAAGACTTAGCTCTCTTTCCTATTCTTGTTGCACATGATTGTTCGCTTTCCATTCCATCATCTTCCTAACAGAGGTTTATGGTAATTTTGGTTAGATTGATATCCAGTATTTTGATTAATATTATTATGATTATATAAGTGCCATTTACAGTTGAGTGATCTACTAAACCATTGTTACTTTTCCCTATACAAACCTTGAATCACAAAGATCTTTCTTAGTAGGTGACAAAAAACAGAAATCATAAATTAAATGTTTGACTGATTTGACTACATAACCTGGAATGACAAATCCATGACACATAGATGTATATATCTCAAGCACATCCTAGAAACACTTTAAAACATATTACAATCAAAGGTTTTATTTCCTTAATAGACTGTGATCTTTCAAATCAATAAGAATAGGTGAATCCTTCACTAAAAAGGAGAAAAAAAATGGACTAATGCAAACCAAAAAAGACACATTTGAAAGGAACAAAAAACAAGAAAACATATGAACTTCTCTAATAGTTTTCTAAATGCCAATAAAATACTCATGTATGTACTATTATTCTTGTCAAATTACCAATAATTAAAAAAAAAAGTAACATCCATTATTGAGGACGGTTTTGACATAGACTGACACGATGTCAAAGGTGTGCTCCTCTAGAAACCACGGAGGCAAGAATTTAAGTACAAAGGGATCACTTTGGGAGAAAACAACCCCATTCAGTGAGGCAGGGAAGACAGTCAGGCTACCAGTACACGAAACTGAAGCTCATCTCTGCTGAGAGCTCTGAAGGACTGTGTACAATCCATCTCAGTTTTCCTGTCTAAGGGACCAGGAAGCTGGGATATCTATCCTCCCAATCTCCATCTCTCATTGGCAGAGAACTGCCCCAAAGAGGAGTATCTGTCTGGCACTACCATCCTGCCCCATGTATATGAGCCTAGGGAAAGCCCTGGCGTGGAGAGTCACAGATGCTTGCAGTTGAATGTCACTGACAAGTGCTAGACCAGTGAGTGTTAAGAAGGTGTGGATGGGACTCCAACAGTGTCACTTTTACACAGTCATGCTATGAAATGGGCTTATAAATTAATGTGGTGTAATTTTGCCAGATGATGTCCATTCATCTATCACTTTGTCTATTATCCTTCTATCTATCTATCTAGCTAGCTAATTAGCTATCTGCTGGCTATCTATCTGCTAGTTATCTATTTACCACATATTTGTCAAATATATGCCCATTTTATAGTCATATATTTGGGTTCATTACACATTATTTTTTCCAAAATTTTCTCTCTGGATTTGTTATCTCATGACCTATACCAATAAGTCTGATTCGTTGTTTCTCTATTATCATGTTAGTGGAATCATTTCTTAAGTCTTCACACCAATTTTTCAATTTTCTGCTTTCTGTATGTATGTGAATATGTACCTGTTAAACTAGCAATCATCATTCAGTCACACTACCTGCTTCCCAAGGGTAGGGGTTATTTTACCAGGATTATTTGGAACTGGTTTATTTAATTCATGTATTTCCTAAGCCCATGATACATACATTTCTTGAAAACACATATATTTCTATTTTCCTACATTTTAGATTTGGGAATTCCTTTCCAGTTGTAAATTACATTTTGATGAAGTTTCAAACTGACATTTCTCGAAACCCAAAATTATTCTTCTGTGTAACCATTTTTTGTTTTAATATTATGATCTTGAATCCCTCTTACCTACAAACTAGTTTGCATAATTTTAAAACAATTTGACACTTTAAAACAGATAATTTATTAAAAAATTGATACATTTATAATGTATTCAACAAATGATGTCCTGTTCATAAAGTATTCAGAGATCTTAGACCCTCATCTTTTAAAGTTTTTGATCTCAGATTTTGTATGTAAAAAAATAGCTGCTTTATTTTTCTGTAGTTGGCATTTTCTTTTCTTGAGTTCTGTTATTAGCCTTCTCTCCTTTGAGTTGTTTCCTTGCTCTTTATTTTTGCAAGTTGCATTTAAATTTACTTTTGTCCTTTCTTGTTCTTTTTATCAAAATAGTAAGCTTTTCTTCTATTTATTCCTAGTAACCTGACCTAATTACCTATTGATGTTTCAGGCTTTAATAGCAACAACTTTCAATTTAGCCAAGTTGATTTCTTCTTTTATTTAATAGTTTCTCTTATTTATTAGTGGAATGTTTTCTTGCACCCAAGTCCTAAAGAATATCTTACTTCCCTGAATGAGTTTGTCTCTCAGACTCTCTTTTTTTGGAAACTGTCTGCATAGTTTCCTAAGCTTCTCAATGGTTGGCATAATTAAATGCACTTTCTTAGTGTTTCTGGTTCCCTGTCTTTTTCTTAAAATCACAAAATTCATTAATTTGTAATTATGTTAATTAAGCTTATTTCCTTCGGCTTTAATTGGCATAAAGCAACACAAAAGAGCAATATCCATAAAGGAAATCTGGGACAATAGGACCTAGAAACCCAGTTCACTTTACTCCTCCCTCCCAATATTTTTCTATACGATTAAATTACTGAGATATTCTGCCCTAAGAGAACATTATTTCAAGTTTTTATATCTTGTCTCTCCAGTACGTCTACAAACTTCATAAGGAAAAAATATCTGCTTACAACTTGTTCTCCTAAAACATTGCTACTTAAAATTGTACCCAGATGTGCATATTTGTCTTCTCCAGAAAGCTTGTTAGAAATACAGAATCCCTGGCCCACTCCAGATATACTGAATCAAAATTTGCATTTTACCAAACACTTCATGTGATTTGCATGCACAGCGTATAAATTGAATTATATTGCTATATATCGTGGCTTACACATGATAGGCACTGGTAAAATCATTGTTGTAGGTTTTTAGTCATCTCTGAGCTAATCAAGATTAGTAATCAAGATCTAATGATCTTCATAGGGTAACTAAAATGTTTGCCTTCCAAATTCCCAAACCTAAAAAAACTTTGGGTTGCAAAAGTAAATCTATAATTTTAATAAAAAACATTAAATGTTTAATACAGGTTTATTTTTAAATTTTCAGTAGTCAAATTTGAAGTTTGATGTTGCAGAGTGGGAACATGAATTTCTCAGCACTTTCAACTGGTACGTTTATTTTGTGGTCACTTTAATGAATATTTTTGATTAAATACTGGCTTACTTTCAAGTGATATCAATTGCGAAGCATGATATTTTGGGGATACCCTATTTTCCCCAAACATTTCCTTCTTTTTTTTCTGTATGGTTTATGTTCTCTATTATGTCTAGATTGAAAAAGGTTGATCATGGATGTTGTCATTTACAATTTTGGGAATTGTTTTTTTCTTCTTCCCTCACTTAACTCATGACCTAAATTTCGTTAAATTACTAAATCTAATCAGTTCTTATAGATCATTTAAATTATTATGTTGTAATAGTAGAATAGACAATTCTGCAAAGATTTACATTATTTAATATCTGTTTTTTTGTCTTTCATTATTAATTTTTTTTACAAGTTAAATCACAAAAGCATTATCCTTAACTCATTTCACATACACATTCTCTTAATACTTGTATTGTCAATCTATTACTCTATTTAACTATTTTAAAGTGATTACTCATGGTTTTGTATACAAAATTAATAGTTTTTACATCATCATTTCTTACTGCATTTTATTTTTGCAATAGCAATAACTAATGTTTAAGAACTGTATTTTTATTGAACTTTTATTGAGATAATTATTGATTCACATACAGTTGTAGGAAATAGTATAGAGAGATCCCATGTACCCTAAAACCCATTTCTCTCAATGATAATATTTTGTGAATTATCTGACAATATCACAACCAGGATATTAACATGGATACAATCCACCAATCTTAGAGTTCCTCAATTTTACATATACACATTTGTGTGTGTGTACATTTAGTTCTATACAGTTTTATCACGTGTAGCTGCATGTATCTACCACAACAGTAAAGGTACTGAAGAGTTCCACCACAACGAAGATTCCAGTATTGTCATTTTATAACCTCTCTGTTATCCTCAACCCCTACTGTTTCTAACTCCTGGGAATCACTAATCTGTTCTCCCATTTCTAAAATTTTGTCATTTCAAAATGTTATATAAATAGAATCATCCAATATATTACCATTCAGGATTGGCTTTATTTATTCAACACAGTTCTCTGAAGATACATCCAAGTTGTTGCATGTATCGATAGTTTGTTCCTTTTTATTGCTGAATAGTGATTCCTGGTATGGATGTACCACAGTTTGTTTAGCCATCCATCTGCTGAGGGACATCTTGGCCGTTTCTAGATTTTGGCTGTTTCAAGTGAAGCATCTATGAACATTTGTATACAGTTTTTTGGGTGACTATGTTTTCATCTCATAAGTTTTAATTTAATTCTTACTTTAATTGGCTGATAGTCCCAACATGTAAAGTACATAAGATTTTTACTCTAAGTTATACTTATAATTGAAAATGTACAATCATATAATGATAATTCTGAAGCATGTCTTGTCCATATTACTCATTAAATGGATTACATAAGATGGTAATCAGTGTGATTACATGATCATATGTGATTACATGATCATAGTCTTGCACAAGTTTGCTGTTTAATATGACTTTGGTTATTTAACCTTTCATAGGCCAAGAATGAAACTACACTAAATAACAGATTTTATACAAATATTGCAGCCAAATGTTAGTGCATTCCTAACAATGTCTAGAACAAGCCTAACTACTGCACCTATTAAACTTTGAACAGTTGCCACCATTCACCTGGTAATAGTTATGCACATTACATGCTTAGTTCAAGTTAGTGAATAAGGAAGAAAAAATGAATCTCCTATATGACAGATACTTTACAGACTTCCAATAATTGTGTGTGTGTTTGTATATATGTATGTTTGTCAGTATTTGTGTATAAAGCTTCTAAATTTAACTCATCCATTAACCATCCATTCAACAAATTACTACTAAATGCCTGTTATATGGCAGACCTAAGGCTAATGCTTATAATTTAAAGGTTAAATAATATGATCTTTGGTATGAAAGGGTTCATTGTTTAAGACATATATATATATATATATATATATGGCTGAAATAAAAAATGCCATGTTTTAGTTATGACTAATTAGTATTACTGGAAGGTGGTAGTGAATAATTTTAGTGAACTCACAACTATATAGAGAAAATCATTTTTTTAGTACTGTGCAGAGAACCAGAATTTCTTTGTGTGCAGAGAGAAAGAAAGACCAATTTTTATTAAACACATTTTTTTCTGGATAGATCCTATTTTGAGATATTAATTTGTATTTTAATTCTTCCTCCTTGTTTTCTTTCCCACATAAGTAGGTGACATTTTTTACTTAACTCCCTCAGTTATGTGTCAGGAATAAAAACTGAGATAATCTGCAACTTTTACTGGATTTAATTTTCTAAAATTAAATTCCCAGGGAACTTAGGTTTGCCCAAATGGAAGAAGAGGCTCCTTGGGTAGAGACTGAGTCTATTAAGGGACAAGAGGATTGGTTGATGAGTTAAGCTTTTTTCCCAAACTGAAACAGATTCTCCTGTACTGGAGGAGATGTATAGAGAGAGCTGCCTTTCCCTGAGTATTGATAACATGTCTTGACGTCTTGAGGTTAGCTTTCTGGCGGGAGCACCAAGGATGTGGGAGACTATGAAACAAGGAGGGCTACCTGGTGCATCTAGGCATCAGGGTTATAGTGCCCATCGCAGATTTCTTTTACTCATAGCGTAGCATCCCCAGACCTGAACAGTCACTGAGGAAGGAGTGAGGGACATCTCAGTGACTATAAAACTGCCTCACTAATGTGGTGTAAGACCTTGACATGTGGCATAATGTGGACAAAAGGAAAACTTGTGCAATGATGGAGATTTATATTTCCTCCAGCTTGGGAGAATAAGACACAAAAGTACAATTACAGTGGTTTATAAGGTACAAAGAGAAGCAATGTTTTATTTGAACACTTGAGTTTGTGGCCTGAGATCACGTCTGCTTATAGGGCCACTCTGGGACAGAAATGAGTTTCTCTGTCCTGGGTATTGGTCTGATGCTCAGGATTTTCAAGGAAAAGGGCTGTGCTCTTTTCAGTGGAGAAGAAGGAGGAGCTGGTGGAGACAACCACAGCTCAGGGGAAGAGCTAAAACAGAGGAGGAGATAAGCTTGGTTACATTGAAGAAGCAGAGCAAGGAGACCAGAGTGTCTAAAGAGGAAATGGTAAATGTGCATGATATAAACCTCTCCTCGTCTTCCTTAACTGATCTTTAATAAACCTAAAAACAAAAATCCTGAAATGATGAGTGTGACAGGACTGAAAAATAAAACAGTGAAGGGGCTGATGTTTGTATAGTGATTTGAATGAGCTAGACAGAGACAGGCTGTGAGGCTAGGGAAACACCTGACAAACATCGGGGGTACAAACTGATTATTAAGGTAGCTAAAATCCAAGTTCATCATGATCTCAGTAATATAGATATATATATAATAAAAACATAATACACATTGTGTGTGTGCATGCATGTGTATGTGTATGTGAGTGTAAATTTCGAAAACAAATTTCTGTCTGCTTAGCGGTTGCTGATTTTGTTTTCTACGGCATTGGCTTTATTGGAAAGGCTATATGCTATATAGACATTTTAGGAAGGAACCAAGGTAATAAAAGTAGCTATGTATTTTGGAATTCACTACTAGAATAATCTATGGAGTCTCCTATCACTGTACTAGACCCTTTGATTGTGTGCAATGATATTAAAAGAAACTGCAATTGTTTTCAATGTAGTAAGTTGGTTGGAGACCAAGCCTTGATATAGTTTTCATAGTATTATCATTTGTGTTATAAACAGATGTTTTAAAAAGCCCAACAGTGTGTTACTGAGATTTCTCTCTGGGTTTAGAAATAAAGTAGAAGAACATGAACATTTCCTATGCTGCAGGATCTAGTTACTATTGGTCTTATATTTTTCTTCTCCATTCATCACCTGGAGAGTTTGACATTTACAGTTTGCCAGTGATGAGTCTTAGAGGAGAGAGATGGGTCCGTCTGATGCTAAAATCAGCAGAGGCTATAACATTAACACCAATAAAGTCAAACGATCTTGATCTTGACACTCTCCTTCTTTGTCCCTTGGTTTTACTTTTCCCAGGAGCACCTGGAAGCTGACAGATTTGTGCAGTGCAAGGCTGGGAGTCACTTAATGCAGGCACACTTCGCAGCCACAAGTTTCACATTATAGTCATGTGATGTTAAGACAAGTGGAAAAGAGCCTTCTGGGTGTGTTCTGGGACAAAAATTTGCTCTTTGTTACCTCCTAAGAAAGACTCATCCGTGGTGTAACTATCTCTCTTGTTCAAACTTGACTTCAGGTTAAAACCTCGCCCAATCTCTAATTTTACAAAATAGCATGAAATAATCTTGTCCAATTAGAAGTTGCACAGGATGGCAAAAGAATAAATTGAGAGACAAACACAGCAGAAAGGTTTTAGAATTTTAGAGAAATTGCTAGGAGAAAAAGTCAATAATTGTATTTTTGATTGATGGAAAATTATATAAAAAGAGTAGAAAATAAAACATTTGCTAATTAATCAAGTTCTTCTTTTCAACTGACAAAGTCCAATTCACCAGTTATTTACTACACTTCTACACTGAACTGAAAACTTGTCCTTAAATAGTTAAAATCATGTCAGGGAAGTGAAACATTCACAGGCTAAAGAAGTTAAATAATGATTAAATTCATATAATTACAACCTAAGAGTAGTGACAGAGATAATGAATTAAGACTTTGAAGGGGCAAGAGAGAGTTTGGAAGGGTGAGCATCAGCGCCCTCTCTCTGCTGGGGAGCAAAGTGCAGAAGAGCCTTTGATAACGAGTGGGTAGTCTGAATAAAGGCAAAAACGTTCAAGGACTTTTTCCACCATAGAAGGTAGAATACTACTGTATATTCTTGAACATGGGCAAACTAATGAAAGAAATGACACTTTAGGAAGATTAATTTGACAAATATTCAGGAGAGATGGAAAGGGAAGAGACCGCATACTTTATACAGAGTAATAAAGCCAGTTACGTAGACTGCAACACATGAGAGGGAGGAGAAAATAATGTCGTAATTATCTTTGTTTGCTAATAAAAGGGAAAGCCATTCCTACGTTGTGGTCTCATTGCTGAATGCTAAACTTGAATCTGTACTGATCTGAAACCACCTTTGGGATCTTCATGGCTTCTGATCACTAGAGCTTCCATGGGGCATGAGTTTCCATCTAAGTGAATTCCTACACCCTGTATAAGGCCCAAAGACACCTGGAATAATCTGTCCCCAGGTACAGGACAGAGCACATGTGTCAAGTCCTTAGAATAGAAAGCCACCTCATTTGTGCTGTCTTGAGTTACACTTATCTCTATCAGATGATGAGGTTTAGTTCATTTTTGCTGTTGTGTTGTTCTGAATTCCCTTTATCACTCAAAATTTAATGCCCAATTTCAGTTATTAGATGTTCACCCTGATATGCCGCTACCTCTGTATTCATGTCCTGTCTCTTCTCTGGACACCAACTCCAACCCTTGGATTCACAACCTTCTTTCCCAGTTGACTCCTTAAGGACTTACACTGGCCTGAATGAATGCAAAACTCTACTTATTCAGTTGAGTTTACCCTGAGCTCAATATCTCTGAACGTGCCTTTGCCCTTGGGAAATGTGCTATTTTCATATTCACTCTTTCTGTATTTGATTAATTTCTACTTGTCTTTCTTGGCTTGCCTGCCATGGTACCCAACTCTGTTTTGGATATTCTTTGCTGATTTTGAACCCTATCTTCTATTGGGGAGGGGGAAATTTCCTCCCCTACGCCTCTTGAGTTCTTGTGGCTGGACCAGTAATCAAACTGACACAAGACAGATTAAGAGGGGAAAAAAAAGACACAAGTTTAATTCGTGTGCATGGAGGTCTCATAGAAATGGGACCTAAGAAGTGGCCAAAGCAGGCAGCTTTTATACTTTTTAAGACAAAGAAACAATACCTTTGAGAGGAATTGACAGGACAAAGAAACTTAGGTTTGGGTGCTTAATTAGTAAGGAATTTAAGCAAAGTTTGGGCTTGGGTAGTAAATTAGTAAAGAAATAACAAAGTTTGTTTACAGAGGCTTCTCGGCCCTAAATTCCCTATCTCTGGTGATAAGGATGTCTTTCTACTTCCCAGTACAGGGAGGGCACATTTCACTTGGGAGATTTATTTCCTGCTTTCAGGGAAACAGGGAGGAAGGTCAAAGCCTCCCTCTTGTATCTGCTGGCCGCATCTTAAATAACTTTAGTTCAAATAATCAAAATGCAATTGAAGCATATTTTAAGGTAGCCTGCCCTGGGCCCCAACACTTCTTTGAACCCCTTCAAACTGCTTGCTGTCTTTTGACCACAACTTGATCATGCCCATCTTTTCTTCTGCAATTGCCTTGTTTTTTGTTTGTTTGTTCTGAAGGGCCTTTCCATATTTTTACCATTGTGGGTCCCTCAAACATGTCAAAATCCATTTCAAAACCCACTGATTATAGAAAGCATTTTTGTCTGTTTATTCCCCACTATTATGCATTTTATTTAATTTCATTATTTAACACATCTTAAATAAATTTAAAGTACACATTTACATTCATTTCTAACCAAATTTATTCCAAAACTGGTTTAATGATTTGTGTATTCAGCAAAGTAAAATTAAAATATTTTCAAATTAAAGCATATGAAAGAAAGGAGCACAAAATAAGATGAACATTATTATGTCCTAAACTCTTGGCTAGAGATTGGACACACAAACAATAAGCAAGAGACAAACATACCAGTTATCAGAATCAGAAACTGATAACATATCAGTTATCAGAATTTATTTCTAAAAACAAACTTTTCAGAAAAGAGATTAGACACTCATATTTGCATCTTCTCATAGAGAAAATAATATGCAATATAAGGCTAAATATCTTTAAGAGTACCCTTACAGTAACCATCTGCAAATTCTGAAGAAATAGCATAACTAAATCTTATGAACTGTCATGCATGTCTTTAATTTTGTAAGTACAAAAATGGGTACTTCTTTTTTGGAAAATATGTTTAACCATGCATTATATTATAGACTATTATTTTTTATTCAAAAATTGAATAATAAAATATTATTTTTATTTCAAGAAATGAAAAATAAAACTTCAAAATTAAGATGCCAAAGTCTGATTTCAGAACAACTTTAAGCTGAAGACAATCCAAAAAAGAAAAAAAAAAGAAAGCAAGCAAGGCCAACTCTTAGAAAATGTCTTCCAAGACTAGTCCTAAAGGTTTCCCTTTTGCATATTCTTTCTTTTTCCTCTGGCTGATTCACCAAAAACTAATGACTTGATACATTGACCCAGTGAAAAGCCAACTCTGAAAAGAAGAGTGCTGACAGCCCAGGGTAAAACAATGAATTCATTGGTCAGCTTCTCTGGCAGCCTTCTCATTTCCTGTAGGCTTCTAGGCTTCTCACTGGTTGTGATGTTAAAAGCCAGCAACCCCTTGTTTATTAGAATCCGAAGCTAGAGAGGTGTCCTGGTTTATACATATCTACTTCCTATAAACACACAAATTCACATACACATGCATTTTTCATTTTCTTATACAATATGTCAGGATGGAAACCCTCTACTTTTAAGCCCACGGGAGTTGTGCAGTGAATCATTATGTGTGAATCTAGAAACAAGTGTCTTTCTGAAAACATTTTTAGATGCCTTTAAACATCTCTGGATTCTTGTTTCAGTCAGATGAAGGATTCAAGTCTCAAAATCTACAGATTTTTTTTTTTTTTTTCCAGTGCTGCAGTTCTTAGCTATCACAGTTTCTCTTATCGGAAATACAAAATTCTTAATATCTGCAATGGCCCAAACTGATCATTTAGTCCTAGATATGGCAAGAAATCACCCAAGTGAGACGGTGTGACTTGCCCAGATTTAGCTTAATAGTTAATAGAAGAATCACACAACCAGAAACGAGGAGTGATTTTCTTTTTCTCTTCCTTGGGGAACAATATCCAAAATTTGGGTTTTAGATAAATATTTGGAGAATATTTTATTTTTTTTTATTCATTTATAGCTTTCAGTGGCTTCCTATCTAACCTTGAGTAAAATCCAAAATCTTTCCTACCATCTACAAAGCAGGACTTGACCACCGCACACTACTTCTGTGATTGCACTTTGAGTCCCCTGAGCTTCCCTTACTCACAGTGCTTCAGCCATACTGGCCTCCTTGTAGTTTATAAAGAATGACATTATCTCTCAAGGTCTTTGAACTTCTTGTTATTCTTTCTGGAATGCTCTTTTCCAAATACTTGCATGTATTTTTCATTTCTTTTATGTGTCTCCTAAATATCATCTAACCAGTGATGAGTTCATGCCACCCTATAAAAAAAAAAACCCTCTTAGCCAATGTTAGTTAGTTTTCATTCCTCTTACCCCACTTTATTTTTCTTCACAGTTCTTATCTCGTCTCAAAATATTAAATATTTGTTGATTATTGTCATTGTTCTTGATAGAATCCAAGTCCCTTGAGAACAAGGACTTCATCATTTATTTTTCATTGCAGGTTCTCAGTACCTAAAGCAGTGCCTGGCACATAGTAGGTTTGCATCAAGGATTTCTTGAATGAGTAAAAACTGTATTTATTCATTCATATAATTAATCCATACTGAATACTTACTTTGTGCCGGGTCCAGTATTATGTAGGGACAAAAAATAAAGCAGATAAGATCCCCATTATCAAGGCAAGTGGGAAGACAGATATTACACATGTTAAAACACATATGAAGATAAAGAATAATCAAGGAAAAGAGCAGTTTGTTATGGTAAGTAGTAAAAGGGTGTGATCTAATTTAGATTGGAATCAAAGAAGAAATCTCTGAAGATATAACATTTAAGTTCATATTTGGATAATGAGGAAAATAAAACCATGCAAAGAGTGAGAGTAAGAATGCTCTATGCATGAGAAAAAAGAACTTAGAATATTGGAGGGACAAAAAAGAAGGCTGGTTTCACTGTACTGTGCCAAGTGAACTAAACTATACAGTTAGATATGCAGGTCTGGAATCCAGAAGAGACATCTGAGTTCTATATAAATGTGGGAATTATTAGCATAAAGCTGGTTTGTAAAAGCCTGGTAATGGATAATATCCCCCCTAAAGAGAGCACAGAGAGAAAGGGTCTTGACCAAGACTGAGGAACTACCACATGAATAATTAGGAAGTGAAGTGTGAAATGAAGGAGAGTGCAAAGAAACAGCCAGACTAGTTGAAAGATGCTGTGGCTTTCTAAGATTATGGAAGACAAGGAGGAAAGATTCTCAGAAGACACTATCTGACAGTTTTGAATAGCTGAAAATTCCCAGGAATAAACTCAAAATTGACAATAGATGTGACAGAACAAAGGCTAGTTTGCCTTTCCCCAGAGCACAGTTTTGCAGTGTCATGGAGAAGAAAGACAAACGTTCCTGAGAGAATGAGAAAGCAGAAGTTGAAGAAAAAGAGACTGTGTGTTTATAAAGTCTGTTCCAGGAGTTTGATTAGGAAGAAAATCTAGAAAATTAGTGGGAGAGTAAAAGGGGATGTGTGATAAAGGAGACTTTTGTTTTGTGTTAAGAGGGAGTTATAGGAATATGTTTGCCAAATGGAAGAAGAGGGAGAAATTTCTTTATAAAAAATTCACATATACACAAAATCCTGCCTTGGATTTCAAGGAATTCATGAACCTTGTTAAATCCTTTTAGATTTCATGGATCTCAGTTTAATAGCAGATGAGCAATGTGATATTGTGATTTATAATAAGAAATATATATTTGGTCTTTGTCCTATTTGTGGCACAGAATTCCTAAAAATCTTTTGAAATTTCTGATACAGGTGTCTTTTGTTATGTGAATGAGGTGATTTTTGGGACCCATTTAAGGATGGGGGCTGGTTGTCAGGGGAACCAACCATGTGATTTGAAGGTTGGAACTTTAAGTCTCACCCCCTGACATCCAAGAAGGAGGGAGGGGTTGGATTCAATTACCAATGACAATTGATTTACTCAATCATGCCTATGTAATGAAGCTTCCATAACAATCCCAAAAAGACAGGGTTTGGAGAGCTTCCGAGTTGGTGAACACCTGGAGATTCAGGGAGAGTGATGTGCTGGGAGACGGCTTGGAAGCTCTGTGCCCTTTCCCCATGCCTTGCTCTAGACATCTCTTCCATCTGGCTTTTCCTGAGTTACATCTTTTTATAATAAACCAGTGACCTAGTAAGTAAAATGTTTCTCTGAGTTTTGTGAGCTACTCTAGCAAATTAATCAAACCCAAGGAAGGTGTCACTGGCACCTCTGATCTTTACCTGGTGTGTCAGAAGCATTGGTGACAACCTGGACTTGTGACTGGCATCTGAAGTGTGTGTGTGTGTGTGTGTGTGTGTGTGTGTGTGTGTGTATGTCTCTGGGTGCAATCTTTTAGGACTGAGGCCTTAATCTGTGGGATCTGAAGCTATGCTCTGGGTAAACAGTGTCAAAATTGAGTTAAATTGTAGGACCCTCAACTGGTGTCAGAGTACTGCTTGGTAGTCTGAATCCAGTTCCACACATATGTCAGAATTGGATTCACAACGCCTTTACTCTAAGATGTACTTAGTCAATTTTTTAAAAAATGATGTTTTCACATATAATTTTGAAATATGAGATTGCTGAATTCATTCTGTTATCTCTAGTGGATATTTATTTATCAAGAGATCTACCTTGTCTCCTTTTTTACATTTCCCTTCTTAGTGTTACTTAGTTACCCAGTTGGAATTCAGCATGGTACAGTAGAAAGCTCATTTCTTCAAATGGGAATAAAATACTTATCACAGAGGCTTATTTGAAATAATAATCCTTTCACCAACTTTGGTCTCCATAGGAAAAAAAAAATGCTGACCCTACATAGGTGATCAAGTGACTGCTGGTATTTCTGCCTATTTCTCTAGTTCTGGGAAATCTGCAGAGAAGGGTTATAAAGTTTAAGGAGGTGCTCTCTATTTTTAGAAGAATGACTTGGGGTGCACAGTTCAGTATCATGCTCATTTTAAAAGGATTTCTTCTGGTTATAATGGCTGAACTGACTGTAAATTGAGAGTGCGTATGGCCCATTGGTCACCTCTGTGCTGAGTAGTTTTGTTTCTGGGAGTGTAATAGGGAAACTTGAGTACACCTGTGTTCTGTTGTAATACGAATCCAAGCTTTCCACACCCCCGCATCCAAGAATGATACAAATTAAGTGTAAATGAGAGGAAATATGCTATGCTTTCCAATATTAAATATAATGAACTATTTTCCAATGGAAGACAAAGAATACTTTCATGTCAGTATCAATAATGGAAGAATTCTTTATTTTAAATGCAGAAATTCTTATGTGTGATCTACCCCAGCAAATGGGGAGAAAGAATGAAGGTTTTACTTTGCTCTTTCAGTCCCAGTGCCTTCCAGTATCACTCTGCTAAAAACTTCATGCCTATTTGAATGTGGCTATGACTTCATGTTTGGAGAAATGGTTCAGAACACTGTTTCAATAGAACTAGGAACCAAAGTATTGTACAATTTTGCCAGTGTTCTAAAGGTGATGACTATGGAGAATGCAACGTGGCAGGAGGCAAAACTGGAGACTGGAAGAGACCCTCGAATGAAGTGCTCTGGCCCTGTTTTTAATTCCCTATCATCTCACGTGTAGGTGAGATGTTAGTAGGGACTAAGGCTTGGCCAGGTTATATTAAATCCTTCATTTATCAAACACATTATTCTGCTTCTGTCTGTGACCAATACCTGATAAAAATTCTTATCATTTACCCAGAACTTTGTATCTTCAATGTACTTTATAGTTATTAATGATACATGAGTATCTCCATGTGAGGCGCAATTTGTATTACATCCATTTTACTCTCTACTCCTAGCCTGTACTATTTTACTGATAAACAAGCCTATCTCAGTAAGGTTTATTAATGAAGTATGTTCATCCAATAAATATAAGACAGTCATTAAGTCTCTAGCAATTTAAAGAAATCTCTTTATAGGTAGATACTTCAATGTATATTTATTTCCACAGGAATGGGATCATACAACACAAACACTTTTTAAATCTACTTTTCACTCAATTAATTATGGACACCTTTTTAAAGATCCATTTGTATAGTACATATTACCTACAAGATTTGACATGAAGGACAGTAGTTTTTTTAGCTCTTTTGATTGTCAGGAATACCACTAGCTCTTGAAGTGTCTTTAACCTCACTTAGCCCCAGAAATGAATGCAGGGCCCCAGACAACAGCCTGGGAGGGCTTTTCATGGACATACAGACTTGACATGATGTGGTTGATAGGTTACACCAGTAAGGCAGATGTGAAACCCTTATATCACGCACATATCTAATTACTAACTCTCTGATGTAGGTGTTATTTTCCTACTTTTATAACTAGGAAACCAAGACTCAGTGATGCTGAGTAGTTTGCTCATAGTCAAGCAGCTAACAAATACTGGAAACTTAGATGTGAGGCCAGCCTTTCATACCAAAACCCTTGTAATGCATACAACCACTACTTTTATGATTATCATCAATAGTTATTTGGTCCTGTTAACTGAATCGACTTGAAAAGTCATGAACCTAATTTTAAAGAGTAAAAATTCCAAATTCTAGGGCTTCCCTGGTGGCGCAGTGGTTGAGAATCTGCCTGCCAATGCAGGGGACACGGGTTCGAGCCCTGGTCTGGGAAGATCCCACATGCCACGGAGCAACTAGGCCCATGAGCCACAACTACTGAGCCTGTGCGTCTGGAGCCTGTGCTCCGCAACAAAAGAGGCCGCGATAGTGAGAGGCCCGCGCACCGCGATGAAGAGTGGCCCCCGCTTGCCACAACTAGAGAAAGCCCTTGAACAGACACGAAGAACCAACACAGCCATAAATAAAAATAAATAAATTAAAAAAAAAAAAAAAGAATTCCAAATTCTAAATTATCATCAATTTTGAACAGCTAGATATTAGCACTGAGTTAACTGTTTGCACTATAGCTGTGCTCTTAATATATGAAATAAGAAAAAGGCAGAGAAGGATGGATGTGCAAAGTGGTTAATCAATACCGGTTATTGTTTTGTTTTAAATCTTGACTTTATAACCTTGGATAACATTTTAAAGTAAGAAGAAGAACTGACTATATGGAACAGGAGAGCTGTGAAGTAAGTGCTCAGGTGATCTGTGGTCAGGTGCTGGCCCGCAACTATCAGTCACATTGTAAACAAAGTAAGTATGGAAATTGAGAGTAGGCACTTAGAAATGTTTATAGCAATTTGCAGAATAATTCTGTGTTTGTTAAAGCTAATAATTAAAGAATAAATTTGAAATTTTGTCTTTACTTTTAAATTTCATTTATTTAGTAATTTATTTTAATGTATATTATAGAAGTTTTAGTTTTCAATAGAACATTATTAGTTCAGTTTGTAATCTCTTTTATTTTTTAATTTTATGCTTTCATTATTTTATTTTAAAATATATTACAGAACTATTAGTCTTCAGTGCATTGGGGGAAAAATCATCCTTCACTACAAAGAGTTTAAGGAATACCGATAGAAGATTTTGTAGGTGCTGTGAATCCTCAGGACAAAATCATGGTCAGCAATTAAATTTTCAAATGAATGAAGAGACTGAGAAGATAAGGAATTAGACCAAGAACTCTGGGGATCTACATCATGAAGGAGAGCACAGGCAGAGGCTGAGTACAGTTGCAAGAGGAGGCCAGCATCCAGAATTTCAAATTAGGTGGAAGGACACAGAAAGGTAATAAAATATACAAAGTGTGGAGAGAGGGAAACACACATGCTGATGGCAGGCAGGTCACCCAACAGTTTGAACAACGTAAGGACAACTGACGCATCTTATTGTCCTCACAATTTGCTCTTTCCATGTAGGTGTGGTCAGAAAAAAGCTGGCCGGGGCTACTTCTCTCCTCAGTGAGACTGGGCCAACCAACTTCCTGGAGTCAGAAGAAAGCACTTTTCTCTGGGACATTCCATAACTTTACTATCACCACCACCACCACCAAAATATTAGCAAAATCCAATCCTAAACAGAATGGTGAATTGTAGGACTTGTGAATACAATCACATTTTGGAAGAATGCTTATGCTTAAATTGAAAAATATTTTGTCTTTATGAAAGTATGTGTTCCCAAATTTAAAAAGAGATATAATCCTACAATCTAGAGATAATCACATAATTTTAAGTGTTCCTTTGCTGTCATTTTCTCTGCTTGTATACTGTTCAACATTTATATATGTCTGTCTGGACTTTTGCCTGTGTAGATTTTCTACCACATATTATATTGTAGTTGTATTGGTTTGCTAAAGCTGCCATAGCAACGTATCACAAACTGTGGCTTAAACAGCAGAAACTTATTGTCTCAAGCTCTGGAGGCTAGAAGTTTGAAATCAAGGTGTTGGCAGGACTGGTTCCTTCTGAGGGCTGTGAAGACTGTGAGGGAGGATCTTTCCATGCCTCTCCCTTGCTTTTGGTGGTTTTTCTGGCAGGCAATCTTTAGCATTGCTTTTCTTGTAGATGCATAATCCTGGTCTCTGCCTTTGTGCTCACATGACATTCTCACTGTGTGCAAGTCTCTGTGTCCAAATCTCCCCTTTCTATAAGAACACCAATAATATTGGATTAGTGCCTGCCCTTATGAATTCATTTTAACTTGGTTATCTCTGCAAAGACCTGATCTCTAAATAAGGTCATGCTCTGAGATTCTAAGGGTTAGGACTCCAACATATCTTTTTGGAGGGAGGACAAAATTCAACCCTTAACTGTCATCCTTTTTATCAATTCTGAAACTGTTCTTTGAAAATCTCAGTTCTAATGACTGTATAATATTTTTATTGCTAAGATAAAACATGTTTTATTTAACCATAAATAACCCTTTTATTGGACATCTATTTTTTAACGTTTTTCAGCTTTATACATAATAGTGCTATGAATATCCTTACATAGGAATATTTTGTGTATCTCTGAGTTTATACTTAATTTAAATTTTTTATTTTTTAAATTTTATTTATTTATTTATTTATTTTTGGCTGTGTTGGGTCTTCGTTTCTGTGAGAGGGCTTTCTCCAGTTGCGGCAAGCGGGGGCCACTCTTCATCGCGGTGCGCGGGTCTCTCACTATCGCCGCCTATCTTGTTGCGGAGCACGGGCTCCAGACGCGCAGGCTCAATAATTGTGGCTCACGGGCCCAGCTGCCCTGCGACATGTGGGATCTTCCCGGACCAGGGCTCGAACCCGTGTCTACTGCACTGGCAGGCAGACTCTCAACCACTGCGCCACCAGGGAAGCCCTAAATTTTTAAAAATAAAAAGACATAGCATAAGAGTGTGAATATTTATGAAAGTTTCGATATTTACTGCCTAATTTATCCTATAAAATTGTAGGTGTTAACAAATATTTAAAAATCTAGTCAGCAAAAATTTAAAAGTCATTGTTGCTTTAATGTGAATTTTTTTTGCTTTTAATGAGGTTGAATATTTTTTATGTTATTGTGCTATTGCCCTTTTTTGTATGGGCCACTCAACTGCTCTTCCTATTTTAGTATAGAGGTATGTTAGTTGTCTTCTTGCTGATTTATAGGAGAAAGTTTCAATAAATATCACTTTCGTATAGAGAGAGCTTATTTTAGTTGCCATGTTTGGATATACAATAAAAGCTCAAATGCAAAATCACTCAAAAATATATATAGGTTCATCATTTCATCAACAAAATTAAAATAAAAAAAATTTAGTCCATAGTAAATAATCTTTAGGAAATATTTAGGATTTTCCATTCTGATAGGAAATATAATTCTAGTTATCCAGTTGCTGCAGCAAAAAGCTTATACATCAATGAAAGTTAATTATAAGTTTTCTCTGACACAGAAAGGTGAAGTGACTTTCCAATGTCATTAAACTAGAGAATAGCAGAAGTGGGAATAGAATTCAGGTCTACTGAATCCCAGTGCAATACTTCAGTGAGTAGACAACTATGATTTGTTGTGAAATAATAATTGCTAATTACTTTGGGTATTCCTTTCATCCTTGAAAGATCTAATAATGCTCACAAGTTCATAAAGGTGTTTTATCCAATGGACAGCAATGCCTTATAAGAGAATTTTTCCTTTAATATTATATCAAATAAACTTTTAAAATTTGATGACAGTTCCAACTGAATTCTCTAATGGCATGTGTTGACTTTCTGTCTAAAGTGGGTGATGGGAGTATACAGGGTCTCTCCACCAAACACGCAGAATGCTGGCATTTATTGTGCTCTTTCTCAGCGCCAGGCATTTACCTTGGTATTTAATTTATTCCCCATAAAATTCCAAGAGGTAATAATTTTACAGATTAGATACTGAAGCTGAAATTGGCCCCAGGTCAAGCAGAGCAAATAGGAGAGTCAAACTTCACACTCAGATCAAACTCCAAAGATCCCATTCTTTCCATGACACTACAGTCTTCCTACTCTCTACGAAAGAGCACAGGTAGTTTATCTTCTATCCTGACTAACCACTGAAGAAAGCAGAGACAGAAACTCAGATGGTATAATGAATTCTGTGGGAATACAGTTTCTAAACAGCATAATTAGACAAAAAGCAAAGGTGAAAGGAAGTCACATTTATTAAAGGTGTACAAGGTATCATTTAATCTTCACATTCACAACTTTATTATGGCTGTTTCATTCATGGGGGTGTTCATTTTCAGAGAAGTTAAATAAATTGTTCAAGATCATAAAGCTAGCTAGTGGTAGAACCAGGATTGAAAGGACATATGTCTGGCTCCACATTCTGAGAACTTTCCATAACTAACTTTTTGATATCGCCTCCTTTGTTAGAACAGTTTTTTTCCAAATTGAAGAGGATATATAGACGGTTGATAAGAGTTACCTCTGATTAATGGATACATACATGATTTTACCTACTCATCAATACCGTTACTGTGCAGTTTGGAAAATAGTTTTAGTTTTTTTTTACTTTTTAAAATGTATATTTATTAACAGACAATCAGAGTTCACAATGCGTGAGCAAATATAATTAGTCTACGGTAAATCTTAAGAGACAAATGTAACTGCGACTTTATCTCCATAATACTTGAATTTTATTTCTTTTAAATCTCTTGCTTAGTGCTATCTATTATGGTAATGGTACTTTAATATCAGTATGCATAAGACTTATCCAAAAAGAAAACATGCAGATACCTTGGCTCCAACTTACATATTTGGCTTAAGTATCTGGGGAAGAGCTTCATATTTTTTAACAACTCCCCCTAAATAACAAACATCGCTGTATTGTAGGAAAAAAACCCTCTAAATAAATTCATATATAAGGCTAAATTTTAGAACTTCATGGAAAATTTTCAACGGAAAATCCCACCTTAGACAAGTAATTCTCAGACTTTGGTGTACATCAGCATCACCAGGTTTGTTAAAGGTTTGGCTTCTGGAGATATCAATTCAGAAAGTCCTGGAAATGGACATGAGTGGGTTACACATATTTATTGATAAAAAGCTCACCAAGATATTTTATATTATATGAAAATTGGGAAAAGGTACTATAGAATTATATAGATTAAAAATTACTTATGAGATTATTGATAAAATGACTTAGGAATACTAATATAGTTCCTCTGGGTGGTTTTGGTAGAAAGAATTGTGCACTAAATTCTGTCTAGTCACATCAGATTGGTGATATCTGAAATCTATTAGGAATGAAAACTATGTATACTGACAGAATGAGGATTTTTAAATGCAATGTATTCTTGGGGACTTGGCTACCAAATGTTAGTGGGCCTTGCATTACCCATTTCCTGAAGTAGACACACAGTTTTTATCTGGAGTGTTCAGAATCCCATCTCCCCAGAAGTGTAGAATAGTCAATACAGGAACTCTTCATTTCCTGACTTCAATTTTCATGTATCAACTATGGATGTCAATACCAGGTAAATTTTTTTAAATGTGAATTCAATATAATACTTAAAAAAGGGTCTAAAATACCTTTCCTGGACTGAGTCAGAAAAATCAGAGCCCAGAGTACAGAAACTGCATAATTTTAGAGCATCATAGAAAAACCGACTGAACTTCATTTAGAGATTATGTAATAGGGCCTCATTGCATTTACCAGAAACATCACTAAACAACTTATTGGTGACTTTTATTGTTGACGTTAAGTATGATGATGAATGGGTTGTTCACCAAACAAAGTGATGTTGTTATAAAGAAACACGAGGACTTTTCCTGTCAAGTATAAGAATAAATATTCTTGACCAGATAGTTTACTTTTATTTTATAGACACTAAGAATCATGAGTGATTGAGTTTCCCATTTGAGTTAGCCTCCAGAAAGCTCAGAAAGTTATAACCCACTTTTTAGTAAGAAATTACGTGCCCTAATCTCACCCCTAGATATACTGTACTTTTTCTAGACTTATTTTCCTTTTTGTCCCATTTCATTTATTTTAAATGCAAAATCAAACTTCTTGTAAAGCCACTACAAATCATATATTATGACATGATCAGGTAAAAGTAAATTAAATAAACTTATGAATAGTAAAAATATTTTTGATTAAACTAATTAATAGTTAATTTTTTTGCATGTTTTGTTGCTTCACATTAATCTAAAGATTGTTTTTTTAAAAAGACGATATATTAACCATGGTTCCATATTGTTATCAATATGCTCTTTCTACGATGAATATGTGTATTTAAAATGTGTGTCTTTACTGTCTTTATCACTTCCAATTTCATAATATTAAAGAATATTTGTCATCAATTATTTATCTGCTTTTAAAGAAGTAACAAAAATATCACTCTCAAAAATTATGATCAGATTTTTTTTTTAAAAATCACTTATGATTAAGAATAGCTTTATTGTGTAGACTGTGATAAATGTACTCAATAAATAATTGATAGCCACTCTTCTCACTGCTAACTTCAGAAAACCCATGATGGCCCTCACCTGAGCAGGATAGCCCCTGAATTCCTACGTGTAAAAACAATTATCTCCTGGATATTACCAGACCAGGTTTCTTCATAGAGGTGTGGAGCAAAGGGTAAGTTTAAATAATTTTAACGTGGGAGAAAATTCGGAAAGGAAGCTATAATGTGTAGGTGCGTGTCATAATAATTAAGCATTTGCATAGCTGACTGCAACCCTTATTAAGCAACGTGCCAAATGCCAGGCTGTTTTACATAATGGATGTGGGAGAAGAAGTGACAAACTCCAAAGTAATGGAACACATTAATAAAAGTTTGCACAGTGTGTGTCCTTCATGCAGGCTGTGGCGACAAATATCCATGCCTTTACAAACTACATGACATTATGTTGTTTGGTCCTCTGGGATTCGCCTGCCAATTTGCTGTCTATCATTTATTTTCCGCTGTGGTGTGTATGCTTTGAGTGATCTCAACAGAAGGTCACAACCAGTGAAGCTTCTTTACCAAACATTTCTTTTATTCCTGTCTGGGGCTTTGAGTGGTTCATTTTTAAAGTTTATCATACTTCATTTTAGTAAACGTCCCAAGGAGGTTCAGAGTAGGTCCTGGAACCCAGGTCTTCCATCAATGTGTTTGCTCTGTGTGCTCCTGTGGTCTTCCCAATTCCCATTTCTATAAATAACTGCTGAAACATTTGCAGTAACACTTTTATTGTCCTTAACCTTATCTCTTGTTACGTTTATGGTTCTTATAAAAAGAAAAAAAAAAGAAAGGAAGAAAGAAGCTTTTCTCAGTCTCTATTTTGATGCTTATTGGCTATAAGCAGGTGGGCAGCAGTATATAATACTGCTCTTAAAATTGCATCTGTCTCCATCAAAGTTCTCCTCACTCAGGCTCAGCCATCAAAGTAGAGGTGGGTGACTTACTGATAGTTAAATAGCATATCACCAGAGATCAGGATACAGTGTTCTCACTACATAAAATAACTTTGCCTGTTTTAAACTGAACAAGCACAGCAAATTATCTTTTTCCCTCCAATTTTATTTCCAAGCCAGTGTTTAACGATGGACCTTTACAAAGGGACGTATTAAAACATCACCCCATCATCTCAGGTTTTAGTTGTCCAATGGCGAAATTGAAAGAGGTGCACACACAGGGGGAGGACACTGTGCCTTTCCCAGAAGAGACAACCCTGTAATCTTGTCTAAAGCACTCAATTATAGCCCTGTGATGGGGGTAGTGGACATTAACACCAGGGCTGCTCTGAGCACCCCCAAGGCGCCAACACCTGGATAGTCTTTTATCCTCTGCCTCATCATTTCCAGTGTAGTATTTTTAGCACCTCACAAAGCTGGCATGCTGGGCATCTGTCCCTCCTAGTTCACTATCTCTCACCCTCTCTCATTCTGAGGCAGGCAGGCACTGGTGTAACAGCTGAATAGTAAGCTAGCTCTGGACAGATGCACTGTTTCTCTACCTTTTATGCAAATATTCTGAGCTTGGCCGGGAGAAGAATCAGAACAGAGGAGAAGGAGAAATTTGCTCATCTTTGGGCCAGACTTCAAGCCTTTTGAGTGTGGTATTCATTTCATTTGGGAGGGGTAATGATGTGGTAAGCAAGTCCTTGATAAAACCCCATTATTTGCGATGTGTTTGAGGCTTTTCTTTCTGGGAGCAGAGGGAACCATGCTACCTGTGGCAATACATCATTTTAAAATATACCAAATATGCAATTATAAGGCATGAATTCTGAATTAAAGGGCTTTATGTTATTGAATTTTTTTAAATGGTGCCTACCTTTTGACACATCTTCTATTCAACCCATTCCAAACCTGCAGCTCTCAGTCATGTTCTATTTTCAACATTTTCATTAATATACATTTTAAGTTCACGTCTAAATCAACCAACTGTGAAACCACATTTGATCTGTGCTTTCCAAACTACCAAACTACCGTCAACATGTTTTTGTGAATAAAATTCTTATTAGCGTGCTTATTTCTTATGCAGTAAAAAAAAAGAATATCTAATATTAAGAGTATTACACCTATTGCTTCTTCATTACTGATTGAAAATATGATTTTAAATTGAGGGTGTCTTTCATAAAAACACATTTTATCCTCCCAGTAAAGTGGACTAAGTAACTTGTAGGCACTTGATTATTTTGACGATCATTGTACTAATTTGTCTGTTAATTCAGCATAAGTCCAAGATTTTTTAATCCCATGATTTGCTGTGCCAATCCTGGGCTGGTTCCCTCCCAAATCCATTGCTGACAGTTCCCTGATCTGCTCTGTACTGCAGGGCTCTGACCCTGCAATATCCTCAGTGTCCCTTGCCAATAGTTTACATTTAAGTTTGTGCCATGAGAGGTATTGGAAGGAGACGAGAAGAAGGAAGGAAGGGAGAAAGCTCCTCTTTCCCTCTGCTTTGGTCGATGTCTCTGAAGTCTCTGCTGTGAACCCAGCTTTCATCAGGCAGTCCTTCCCTCCACCATATCAGCTCTCACCAGACCAGAACCTGGTCCTAGATTGTGTCTGGTGGCCCCAGCTGCTGGTCTCTACTAAAACCACTGCTTCTCTTGACTCCTGAGGGTGTTGGTAGCTTCCTGCTGTCCTCATCTCTGGTTTGCTTCATTATTTCAGCTCAACCAACAACTTTGTAACAAATCCAGTCGCATGGCCATTGGAGTGCTCTTCAAGAGAACCCACTGTGGGGAGCATAATTGGCTGACAGCTTTCAACTGCTGCATGTTTGGATACACTGTGGATTTCTTACAAGTCTACACTTATCCCAAGCTACTCTCAGCCAATGACTACGAATGATGGGGTAATTAGAATCAGGCCATTACTGTACAAGGCAGGAGTCCTGTAATGGGCAATCTTTGCTTTGGGGCCTATGACAGTTCCCAGAACTGTACTGCGATCTGAGACTTTTCCTACCCAATCGTCCTTCCTTCCTTCTCTCCTCTCATAGTCGTAGGCATGCCTCATGATTTGATGGCTCTCTCCAATTACTCTTGCTCCTTCCCCCTTTTCCTTAGTATTATAATGTATACTGTGAATCTGTAAGAAAGAGGATATAGAATTTTTCAAATGTACTTATTCATAGAACCCTATTTTAGAGAACTTTTGGGGGATATTATTCTATGCAACGTTCTTTGGGGGAATAGTCACATAATTTTTAAACATAGTAATTTATCACCTTGAAAATTTGCTACTTCTTTTCTAATTAATCAAGATGCGGAAGGTGAAACTGCAGAGTTTACTGCAATTAAGGCAGGAAGGAGTTCTTGCTGAACTGATGTTAGATGGCAGTGTGGGGAGATGACTGTGTTTTAAAAGGATGAATGTGGTCAATTCAAAGAGAAAGGAAATAATTATATTGTTAAGTGTCTCCAGTGTGCCAGGTTATATAGTAGGCTTCCCCATAACAGCAAGCTTTGTCTGACCCTAAAACCTTTCCATGAAAGCTCTAAACCTGATTATTATCAAGACAATCATTGGGTATTTCAACCTTGTGTTGAACACTTTGATGAAAATATTATATTTTCCATGAAACATTTTGTTCCTATCATCACTGTATCTTGATTTGATTGATTTCTATGTTACTATAAGATGGAAATGAATTTAAACATTTATTTTAACTATGTGGAAATAAATCAGTTTTATCATGTATGTCCTTCGGAAATGTGCTTTTTTGTTTTCTTTTTGCTTTTTCCTTTGGAACCTGATTATGAATTAAATGCATTTAAGCATTTAGTTTCCTGAAGGATCTAGATAATAACCTCTCATTTTCTTTCACAATCTCCTTTTTGGTTTCTTGTGATGTTCTTATTTTTATATATCTAAATTGAATTTTTACTATAGGCCTATTAGAGGATGACAATCTGATATTTATTTGTCTTTATTTATTGGTTGAACCAGTACATCACTAAGGTTGTTCTATTTAAAGATCAGAGCACACTGAGCACACTGCTAAATAGCTGCTTAATTATAGTCAACAATCAAAATTAATGTTAAGCAAAAGTTCATGTTCATTAAAATAAATGTGCAAATAAAAGGCTTTCCAGTAAATAATTTATTTCCCCATGAAGCTTTTTGATTTTACTTATTTAGTAGCCACATAGAGATTCCCAAAATGTCATTCATTCATTTATTTGTTCATTCATTCTTTCATTCATAAGTAAAAACAGATTGAATGACTCCTTTGATCTTATATTGAACAGCTAATAGGGGATATAGAATATCTATTTATTCACGGATTAATTAATTCATTCACTATGCATTTAATTCCTACTATGCACAAGATACCATGTCAAGTGACTGTGGATATACATGTGATAAATAAGAACTAGCCCTGATGGCCCTACTATTTTTCCAACCGACTTTCCTGAAGCAGACCAGCTTGGATCTTTTGATGTTGTTTTGGTTTCCTATGATCGTATTCTCTCTAACTCTCCAAATGACTTCCCTGTTCCTAGATTGACTACCTCGTTATGCCATACTTTTTGCCTAAACAGTTGGATTTCTTCCCATCAAGATCATCTATAGCCTGTTGAAAATTTTTTCAGAGCAAATAGTGCAATTATATTCCTTAAAAATCCTAACATTTTTAATCAATAGAACACAGTCAGTGTTTGAGTGATTGCAAGTATCAAAGGAGGTAATGTATGTGAAAATTATTTGAAAAAATATACTGTGAAATTAATATTTAATGAGGGTTTGTAATTGTGCTGGGCACCTTCCCAAATTGGGATCTCAACTAGTCCTTCTAACGAACCTGTGAAGTAAGCAGCAGAAGTGGAAACTCTCACACAGCTCATATCTGGCACAGCTGAAGTTCCAACCTCAGACTTCTGGTGTCACTGGAGCACAGTTTCCCTGCACCACACTGGAGCTTTAGTAGCAGGGACTTTAAATAGCATCTGATAACTTTGTGTTAGGCATGTGTTTTCATTTCTATGTTTCCTACTGACTTCCATTTTGGAGAAAAGGATGAAAGGATATTTAACTTGTCAAGATACTTTGTTGTCAGTATGGTTTAGAGGTGCGTTGAGCAAGGGACGCTACTGGTAAAAAAGTGATTGAGAATAAAGCTACTGGCAGTGACATCAATTCAAATCGATTCTCTTCCTATAAAATGCCAATTATAAAGTAAAAATGAAAAATATCAGCTGGAATGATGTATTAGAAGTACTTTTCCCTTCTTTAAGATTTAATTATTATCATTATATTTAATAGGGATACGTCAAAAGGAGACTTATTTTCTGACTGTGATGTGCAGGTAGAAGTTTTGCTGAAGATTTTTTTTTTTTTTTTGTCAAAAGTGGTGAATAGAGTAGGAGCAATTCCTTTAGTCATTGTAGGAATATATTATTATCTTAGATTACACAACATACAGTCTTGTAAAACATTTAAATAATTAGCAACTTGTGTCTTTGTGAGCTTTTATAGTTAAATTGTTTTTTTGAAAGATATTTCAAGTCATAGCACATTCTCCAGCCTTGATGACCATCTGATTCTTTGCCCAGTCTTTCTCTTCCCAGTCTGGTGAGTAATGGCCAAGAGAGACACTGACACTATGCTTTGCACAAAGCATAAATGGGCATAGGAAAAATAGAAACATGTGCTTTCCTCTGGGAAGCACATAATGTTTCCCTAGATGCTATAAAGGAGTGCAGAGGTGAAAAAGTACTCAGAAACAGACACAGAGCAAATAAAATGAAATAAATATATGAATGAATAAGCAATTTAACAGGAAATTTACAGAAATCTAGTGGATTAAAGGAATCAAATCTGTTCCTATTTGCACTGGAACATATCTCCTAATTGGACTTGTATCTTAGCTTCTTTGTACCTGTGGGAGATAATAGTTAAAATGAGCATTTTGTCAAGTTAAAGGAAAAAGAGCCATGGATAGATGGGTGGACCCATCTTTATAACAGGGATGTTAAGGTGAAAAAAGGGAGTACAGAATGCAAAGAATATGGACATGTGATTAGAAAGAGTTGGGAAAAAGAATTCTAAAGAGAGTTATAGATAATTTAGTAATGATGCTTTTATTTCACCAGTGCCCACTATATATAAAAACATTTTTTCTATGTATTTTGGTGGTATCTTAGTAGTTTCCCCTAGTAGTGGTCAAAATCCATGCAAAATAGATTGTCAGTATAAATTACTGCTACATTGAGACTAAAGTAAATTACAAATCCTTCTTAGAAGTTTTATTTTTTTTTCCGTACACTACACAGTGATTTAATAAGCAGTTTTCAAGCATAAATTTATTTCAGTTTCTTCAGGCTCAATTTGGTTATAACATTATTGATCTATGACAGTGTATAAGCAGCACGTAGCCGCTGAACAACAATAGAGGCAGCAGTAAAAGCAAATAGTTCTGAGCCATAAAGAAAAGAAAAGGAAAAAGAAACTTCTAATAAAACCTAATATCATTGCAATTTAAAATAACCAAATATGATAAATAAAAATATGAGCACTTTTGAAAAAGAAGATTCACATTTAAATCTTATTCTCAGTCTAGAGAAAAGATGTAGGTAACTATGTTACAGGGTCTGGTGAGGGTGCAAAGTGATGGTACAAGTGCAAGTGCTTGGTAAACTAAACTGCTAAATCAGTGGAAGTACTTCTATTGTACACGAACACATTGAATCAAGTGGTGAAATGAGATTGGTCTTTTCCTTTGTAGATAGAGAAGTCATCCTACATTGGGATGACCAGATTGAATTTACACAGGCATGGAGAAAGAAAAATTCCTCTGCCCTAACAAATGAAGAGTGAGATCATATCTGAAAGCTTTCAATTCATATAAATAATCTGTGGACGGTTGGGTTTGGCAGGAGACTCAGAGGCAGGAAATATACTAACTTTGTGCCAAGTAACTGAACACTCTTACTTTCTATAAGTCTGTCTTTGCAGAAACAGATGTTTGGACAACTGGGAATCCTTCAGCTAACTGAAGCATAAATCCTGGGGATGGGATGATGGTGGTGGTGGTATTGGTAAGATCATTCAACCCGTCAGAAATATAAACTATCTGAGATAAGAATACATTTATGCTTGACCAATTTGGGCGTTATTTGGTTTGGCCATCAGTAATTCAAAATAAGAAATATTTTATGAATAATATTCAGCAGAGAGAGCATTAAATGCTAAATGCCGGTATTGTTCAGTTGTCAAAAACTATACTCATGTCACATTTAAAAACACTGTATAACTCCAAACCCCTATGCAAACATAAGGTATAAGTCTCAGTTTGTAAATTATGAAAATGTACTAAACATTTTACATTTCTTGGCAAAGTGTCTCAAGATCTACTGGAAAATTATAATTGTATTTATTTTATTATCATGGGTTTTTCATGGGTGTCATCACACTTTGAGCAGCTGTGAAAATTTACTGCTGGAATAACTCCATCCCAAAATTATTACTGTAAATTGAAGTCCTATTTTTCCATCCCAAGAGTATTCTTAATATTAACAGTTGGTAATTAGTCTGTCCTCTGGAGAGACTCTGAACAGTTCTGAAGAGCATTCTGTACATTTAATCAAGAGAACACTTTCCCTACAAAGGCAGACAATAAAATATAACATTAATTGAATTGTGATAGTTTTCACTAATTGCTGATGCTATCTCTATTTGTTGCTTTTAAAGTATGTTCTTTAATAGTCTAAGGATAACATTTGTTTTGACTGTAATTCCTTCTCGAAAATCTGAATTTAGAGAAAATACAAGATACTTATAGACGTAAAAGCAAAGAGTAAGTCATTAGAAACTGTTCTTTAAAGAGGCAAATATATATGAAATATTTCTTTTTGAAACCATTAAACAAACTGGTCATTCATTTTAATAACATTTACCTTCTTGGAGCATACGCAAGTGAGCACATACTGTTTTTCATACCAGTCTAGGCAGTTGCAGTCTGGTTTTAGATAGCATGCTTTGGATTTAGACAGCATATATGAAATAGAGTTATCAGTTCAGAATAGTATTATACCTTTAAACATCTTCATTTTGTTTTACTTGATGTTACCTTGCTGTTTCCATTCAATGCTGCCATGAGACTTAGGAAGTAGATGAATATTTGAAAGATTTTATTAAGTTATTTTATGTCATTGAGACAGATTGTCTTTATAATTTATTTGATTTTTAAATATGAGTGCTCCTTCCAAACCCATGCTACTTATAACCAAGTAAACTAAAGCATCATCAATCTCTTTATTAAATTTTAAATTAAAATTTTGTACCAGAGGAAAATGGATGGTTATGACAAGTTAATGGGTAGAGTAAAATAAGATAGTGAACAAGATATAAGAATTATTTTTAAACTTACCATATTAATAGATTTAAAAAATTGATTTCCCTGCCTAAGGACTGAAATAAATTTTGTTACAAGTAAAATTAAAATTTGGCTAACTTATTTTCCTTATCTTAAATTTAGATACAACTTTGCTTTTTTATGAGGTTTTATTTATCTGTAGGCACCATATTTATGTTTGGCAGTTTTCTTTTGCAGCTACTTTAAATGGTCATTAGTTACAAAATTGATAAGGTTTTATCAAGTAAACTCATTTATGTACTTTTCTTTTTTATAATCACAGTTTAGAAATATGTGAGAGACTTAGAAAATTATCTCATTAAAATAGTTGCATATAATGAAAAGGCACATCCTGCTGGCACCTTAATAGATCACTCAAATGCATATATCTGTGCTCACAAATTGGAGAATATACTTTATTTAGAATAAAAGAACTATTAATAGACCCTTCTGCAAGGTCTTATTACAGAAATTTAAGAAATTTTTACTAAACCAACCCAGCAAACTTACAGATGAAGAAATCATCCAAAGCTTGTCTTGAAGTTACTGCCATGTATATATTACTAAAATAGGTTTTACTGGAGTCAAATAGAACATATGGGCTATATGGTCCAATGTAAATTATACATACACTGTTTCATTTATGCCTAACCATTTTAATAGTAAATTATTTGGGTAGTAGTTAATATCTCCTGGATATGTGCCAGAGAGAGAGTGATTATGATAATACATTCGGTTACTAAATAGGCTGAATACTTCCAAGCTTCCCATGATACAGCTGTTAACGACAGTGGCTTTGCTAGTTAATCAGATGTTTTGCCACTGGGGATTGCCCATGTGAATCCAATCTGACAGAGGCTTCTGCTTCACCTCAAATGTAATGACACAAGTGTGTCACTTATTAGGGACTCCAGGAAAAACGCACATGGCATTCACCCTCAAGCAGCTAGAGCTCCTATACAAGTATCATCCCCATTTATGGTATGATAATAAGTCATTCATTAATTGAATATTGATTCAAGAGTGAATGCAAGTGCTTTGCATATTTAATAGCATATATTTTTCTTTTGTATATGCTTCACTTTGAGTTATTAGAATTTTAATGTCTAGCAGCACAGACAACATTATTTAAGAAACTGAGTTTGATTTGTTAGTATTTCCCAGAAGTAGAAATGAAAAACTCATTTGTAAGTAAAATGTGAACTATATTATCCATGTCTTCTCAGCCAC
Source organism: Balaenoptera borealis (assembly GCF_965194805.1). Lineage (NCBI taxonomy): Eukaryota > Metazoa > Chordata > Mammalia > Artiodactyla > Balaenopteridae > Balaenoptera > Balaenoptera borealis. The sequence continues at coordinate 42,393,975 of NC_138863.1, read as the reverse complement.
AGTGCTATGAGGTGGAAAAAAATTCTGGCCTTAAATCTACTTCATATTATATGAACTATTTTATATTTCAGCTGACTTTTGGTTTACTTTTTCTGAAAAATTGTGTCTGTTAATTAACCTGAGGGAGGCTTTAAATAAACACACTTGTGACCTTTTTATATTGAGCAAGACTGTGCTCTTGGTGGTGTATCTGATGCATTGATTTTTTTCTAGTAAATTTCAAGGTTGTGAATAAAAAAAAAAGGACAGAAGCTGCATTTTGCGGGCTTTACAAGAAACCAGATCCTCTTCCTCTTTCAGTAAGAGCAGTTAGCTGCCAGAATATTGACTGTTTTGATGTGAGAGGTAGGACTTTGGGTTCAGGGCTGTCCTTAGGGAAAAGAACAATTTGGGGTCAAACAACACTTTTCTGTGGTACAGCATTTGTAAGGCCATGGTAATAAACAATAATCCACAGACACGAGAGCATCAGCTAAGGATTTGTTAATCATATGAAAATAGAAACAATTCTTTAAGCATGCTTTTGAAAATCAACAAGATTAAAGTTCATTTTGAAAAATGAATCACATTTCTCTTCATGACTAATGATAAAGAGTTACCATGCTCAACAATTCAAATTTTAAAAGAAGCCTGAAATGAGATCAAGAAAGTTCAAAGGAAATGATTTCTATGTTTGTAGGGAATCAGTGATGAAATAAAGCATCTTAAAAATAGCCTTATAATGGTATAGGGCAAATATCACCTACAAGATTCTTCCTCTTTTCCATCAGTTAGATTGATTGCTGTTAGTGACCTGTTAGTCTCCCCTGGGACTGCATTATTCATAGACTAAGCCTTATGCAGGCATAACTAGGTCACCTTAATTACCTTTGGAAATAAGGTGTAGTTGTGAAAGTTTCACAATGATAATTACTCTAAAATGCCAAAATAGTATATGCAAACCTTGGAGGTACATACTGTAAATTATCGTACAACCAAAATCAATCAAACCAAATGGTTCATTTTTTTTTCCAGTTCCCCAACATTCTTCAACACCCTTCTTTTACCACAATAGAAATACAATCCTTGCTGAGCAGCACATTGATTGTACACCTTGTGAATTAGTTGTTAGGATTTTTTCTTTTCTTTAAATTCCTTTGCAGCATTTAAGAAAATCAACAGGCTATTGTAAAGGAACAAAAGAGAGCTAATCACTTTTTTAAAAAAATCTAAAATGATAGCATGGAACCCTTGCTAATCAGCATGTTTTTTCTCTGCAGACATTTCTGTACCTGTCATTTTGTCATAGAAATAAAGTGAGGAAGATTAGAAAATGTATGGTCTTTTTAAACAGTGAGGGAATGAAAAGTAGAAATGTTTTGCATTTTCATATGAATAGTTATAAAATATTTTAACCATCTGTTCACCAACGTATTTAAAACAATAACAATTTCATTGAAGATTCAAAACCCTTGTAGACACCTAGCAAATGACACAATGTGACAAAGACCAAAAGTAACACTTCTGTTTGAGTAACACCAGCAATTTTGTTTTTTGTGTTTATTTTATTTTACTTATTTTTTTATACAGCAGGTTCTTATTAGTTATCCATTTTATACATGTAGCAATTTTGAATTCTGAAAATTCCTTGAAATTTTTAATGAATTAATCTTTAGAATTGATGAATAATATTGGAGATCATTATTTTTAATAGGAATAATGAATAAGAAGTAATTATTCCACAAAAAGCAACTGAGTATTTTAAAGCCAATCAACTTTATATAAAAGGAGGGACGATTTTTTTTTTTTAATTAATTAATTTATTTTTGGCTGTGTTGGGTCTTCGTTTCTGTGCGAGGGCTTTCTCCAGTTGTGGTGAGCGGGGGCCACTCTTCATCGCAGCGTGCAGGCCTCTCACTGTCGCGGCCTCTCGTTGCGGAGCACAGGCTCCAGACGTGCAGGCTCAGTAGTTGTGGCTCACGGGCCCAGTTGCTCCGCGGCATGTGGGATCCTCCCAGACCAGGGCTCGAACCCGTGTCCCCTGCATCGGCAGGCAGACTCTCAACCACTGCGCCACCAGGGAAGCCCAGGAGGGATGAGTTTTATATTTGAATTATAACATATTTCCTGAACTTTAAAAAGGTAAAATAGCATAAACATTTTACAAAGAATTTTGAGGAAAATAGAAGTTTCTGAAAGGATTTTTATTTTTCACCTTGAAAGTGAGTGGATTATAAGGCCAACTAGCGAGTATTTAAAGACCTGTGGCTACTGTAGGTAGTCTGAATTGATCCATAGAGTGAACTTTATGAATTTTAACCTTCTGATATGAGACAGGAGACCAGAGAATATTTCAACTGGTTTTTTTTCCTTAAGTGTTCCTATGCTGATGAAGGTCCCCAAAACAGTGTTTTGTTTTTGTTCCTTTCCTTCACCAGAGTCTAAATTGGTAGTGATATAACACGATTCTCCTGAAAGAATATATTCAGTGAGAATTGGTGCTGCATTGGGTGGATCTTAAGGAAAGTACATAATTTGATTTCTGGGATTTTTCTATTTTAAGAGCCTCTTCACACTCCCCCCTACTCAACAGAGAGCTTTACACATATTTAACACTTCTTGCAGCACTGTTTGTTTATGTATTGTCTGCAAATCTAAACTGTGCTTTAAGCTCCAGTGGCCTTATTAATTATTTTTGTAATATTCGTCTATCAAGTAACTTCATGATGCCATATTAGAAACTTCCTAAGACTCTAATCCCAGCTGCTCGCTTTTTTTTTTTTAATTAATTAATTAATTAATTTATGGCTGTGTTGGGTCTTTGTTTCTGTGCAAGGGCTTTCTCTAGTTGCAGCAAGCGAGGGCCACTCCTCATCGTGGTGCGCGGGCCTCTCACTATCGCGGCCTCTCTTGTTGCGGAGCACAGGCTCCAGATGCGCAGGCTCAGTAATTGTGGCTCACGGGCCGTTGCTCCGCGGCATGTGGGATCCTCCCAGACCAGGGCTCGAACCTGTGTCCCCTGCATTGGCAGGCAGATTCTCAACCACTGCGCCACCAGGGAAGCCCCTCCAGCTGCTCTCTTAAGTGTTAACACTCATTATGGAAAAGACAGAGGGGAGCTGTACTGAATATCATCATTTATAAGAAATTGTAATTGCTAACATTTATCAAGCACTTATTCTATACTTTATTAATTTAACCTTATGAAGCTCATACTGTCATTATCATCATTTTACCGATCATGAACCTGAGCCTCAGAGACAAGAAACACATCCAAGGTTGCTTAGTTGTGGATGGAATTTGACTTCAACTCTCCCTGATCTAGAGTCTATGAGTTTAGCCTCCAAAGGCACTGACATGTCAGCAATTGCACAAGGACAACAACTCTCAGGCTGCTCACCTGCAGTTTCTCTGATTGCTTGGGAAGCTGGGAGGAAGCTATTTTCACCAATGATTGTGAGAGGCCATCCCTTTGGAATCATTCACTGTACCATCTTAGTTGTTGTTTTTCCTCCAATGTGAGATCCCAGAAAATGTTCTAATAGAGGGCCCGCTGAAATGAAAAAGTCACCAGTTTTAAGTCACCAGTTTTGCTACTGGGATTTCATTTAGGTCTTACTCTGTGAGTAATTTGCTTGCTAGCGTCTAAATTTTTATGTTCCAAAGCCAAGAATCATGCAGGTGTATCATCTAAGATTGTGAAATGGCTCACAGGAGAGTATGGCTGCACTTTAGTGATGTGATATAGTTATCATACCTTATTTGACTCCTTTTACAATAAAGAAATTTACTCATTAATTTCTCATATTATAATAATGCCTTGTATTTCTGCAGTGCTTTTATATACATTATCTCCTGTGCACAGCTCAGCAATATTATGAGGCAGGAATTATTATCCCCATTTTAGAGATGAGGACTTTAAAGATGAGAGTTGTTGATGTGATTTGTCCAAGGTTATAAAACTAGTAAGTGGGGGGGCGGATTCAAGATGGCAGACTAGGAGGATGCAGATTTCGTGCCTCCACACAACTAGGGCACCTACCAGGCACCGGTGGGGGACCACAGACACCTAAGGGGCCAGGAGGAGCCCCCAGCGACTGGGTAGGACATGGGGTGTGGGGGGAGTGAAGGGGGAGGAGAAGTGGAGGAGGGATGGGACTGGCACCCCTGAGGGGTGTCTGTGGGAGGGGAGGAGTTCCTACATCCAGCAGGACCCACCCATGGTTAGGGGTCCAGCGGTGATGGGGGAGACCCTGGGGAAGACAGTGGGGGAGGGGCGCAGAGGGAAGGGAACGCGGCCAGCGCTTTCCTTGTACACTTAGGCACCAGGGAGCCTACTGGGCTCCCAGGCCTAATCCTCTGCCCTCAGAGCCTCCCTCCTACCATGCAGGGCCCAAGCCCCGCCTCTACACCCCCACCCAGGGCCCCACCTCTACACTCAGAGATGCCCTTTGAGACCTCCTCCAAACAGGCTGGGCCTAAACCCCACCCACACACCTTCACCCAGGGCCTTACCTCCAAACTCCAGAACTCCATACTCTGGAGGCCCCCCCTGCTTTGGACATGCTGACTCTCCCCTTCCATGCAGATCCTAAGCAGAGGCTCTGTCCCATGCTTGAAAGTCACCCTGCCTAGATCCTGCCCCAAAGGCCTTTTCTGGCTGCATGGATCCTGAGCCTGGGCCCTGCCCCAGGCTCAAATGTCACCCCCCACTCACCTAGGTCCTGCCCCACCCTAAACCCCGCCCCTGCCTAAGTTCCACCCCCACCTAAACTCCACCCCCCATAGCCAAGGCTTTTTTTTTTCTTTTTTCCTCCTTTAGATTGAGGTTCTGTTTTACCTTGTTGATTCATTGATGTTGATTCATTTATATTTTTATTTTTCCTAATAAGTCTTTTATTTTTCTAATTTTATTTTATCCTTTACACTTTGTTAATGTTCTCTCCATTTGGCTTGTTCTCCCCACCACCCTCTTTTTTTTTTCTTTTTTCTGTTGAGGTTTTATTTTACCTTGTTGCAGTTGTTTCAATTATATTTTTATTTTCCTAATATATGTTTTATCTTTCTAATTTTATTGTTTTTTATTCTTTGATATTGTACTGCTCCTTTTTTTCTTTCTTTCTTTCTTTTTTTTTTTTTTTTTTGCCATGCCACGCAGCTTGTGGGATCTTGCTTCCCAGGCCTGAGGTCAAGCCCAAGCTCCTGTGGTGAAAGCTCCCAGTCCAAACCGCTGGACTAACAGAGAACCTCAGACCGCAGGGAATATTAATCAGAGTGAGGTCTCCTGGAGGTCCTAATCTCAGCACCAAGGCCTGGCTCTATCCAACTACCTGCAAACACCAGTGCGGGATGCCTCAGGCCAAAAAACCAGTAACAGAAGAATACAGCCCCACCCCTCAAAAAAAAAAAAAAAACAACTTAATGATAAAAAAATATGTTACAGACGAAGGAGCAAGGTAAAAACCTACAAGACCAAATGAATGAAGATGAAATAGGCAACCTACCTGAAAAAGAATTCAGAGTAATGATAGTAAAGATGATCCAAAATCTCAGAAACAGAATGGAGAACAAGCAAGAAACATTTAACAAGGATTTAGAAGAACTAAAGAGCAAACAAATAGTGATGAACAACACAATAACTGAAATTAAAAATACTTTAGAAGCAATCAATAGCAGAATAACATGAGGCAGAAGAACAGATAAGTGAGCTGGAAGTTAACTGGTGAAAATAACTGCCAGGGAGCAGAAAAAAGAACGAAAAGAATTGAGGACAGCCTCAGAGACCTCTGGGACAACATTAAATGCACCAACATTCGAATTATAGGGGTCCCAGAAGAAGAAGAGAAAAAGAAACGGTCTGAGAAAATATTTGAAGAGATTATAGTCGAAAACTTCCCTAACATGGGAAAGGAAATAGTCAATCAAGTCCAGGAAGCACAGAGAGTACCATACAGTATAAACGCAAAGAGAAACATGCCGAGACACATATTAATCAAACTATCAAAAATTAAATACAAAGAAAAAATACTAAAAGCAGAAAGGGAAAAGCAACAACTAACATACAAGGGAATCCCCATAAGGTTAACAGCTGATTTTTCAGCAGAAACTCTGCAAGCCAGAATGGAGAGGCAGGGTCGATCGCCGGGCTTATCCCGCCCGTCCCGCCATTCTCGCTAGTTCGATCGGTAGCGGGAGCGGAGAGCGGACCCCAGAGAGCCCTGAGCAGCCCCACCGCCGCCGCCGGCCTAGTTACCATCACATCCCGGGAGAAGCCGCAGCTGCCGCAGCCGGCCCCAGTCACCATCACTGCAACCATGAGCAGCGAGGCCGAGACCCAGCAGCCGCCCGCCGCCCCCCCTGCCGCCCCCACCCTCAGCGCTGCCGACACCAAGCCCGGCACGACGGGCAGCGGCGCAGGGAGCGGCGGCCCGGGTGGCCTCACATTGGCGGCGCCTGCCGGCGGGGACAAGAAGGTCATCGCAACGAAGGTTTTGGGAACAGTAAAATGGTTCAATGTAAGAAACGGATATGGTTTCATCAACAGGAATGACACCAAGGAAGATGTATTTGTACACCAGACTGCCATAAAGAAGAATAACCCCAGGAAGTACCTTTGCAGTGTAGGAGATGGAGAGACTGTGGAGTTTGATGTTGTTGAAGGAGAAAAGGGTGCAGAGGCAGCAAATGTTACAGGCCCTGGTGGAGTTCCAGTACAAGGCAGTAAACACGCAGCAGACCATAACCATTATAGACGCTATCCATGTCGCAGGGGTCCTCCACGCAATTACCAGCAGAATTACCAGAATAGTGAGAGTGGGGAAAAGAATGAGGGATCGGAGAGTGCTCCTGAAGGCCAGGCCCAACAGCGCTGGCCCTACCGCAGGCGAAGGTTCCCACCTTACTACATGCGGAGACCCTACGGGCGTTGACCACAGTATTCCAACCCTCCTGTGCAGGGAGAAGTGATGGAGGGTGCTGACAACCAGGGTGCAGGAGAACAAGGTAGACCAGTGAGACAGAATATGTATCGGGGTTATAGACCACGATTCCACAGGGGCCCTCCTCGCCAAAGACAGCCCAGAGAGGACGGCAATGAAGAAGATAAGGAAAATCAAGGAGATGAGACCCAAGGTCAGCAGCCACCTCAACGTCGGTACCGCCGCAACTTCAATTACCGACGCAGACGCCCAGAAAACCCTAAACCACAAGACGGCAAAGAGACAAAAGCAGCCGATCCACCAGCTGAGAATTCGTCCGCTCCCGAGGCTGAGCAGGGTGGGGCTGAGTAAATGCCGGCTTACCATCTCTACCATCATCCTGTTTAGTCATCCAACAAGAAGAAATGAATACGAAATTCCAGCAATAAGAAATGAACAAAAGATTGGAGCTGAAGACCTTAAGTGCTTGCTTTTTGCCTGTTGACCAGATAACTAGAACGATCTGCATTGTCTATGCAGCATATGGGGTTTTTATTATTTTTACCTAAAGACGTCTCTTTTTGGTAATGACAAACGTGTTTCAAAAAAAAAAAAAAAAAAGCCTGGTTTTTCTCAATACACCTTTAAAGGTTTTTAAATTGTTTCATATCTGGTCAAGTTGAGATTTTTAAGAACCTCATTTTTAATTTGTAATAAAAGTTTACAGCTTGATTTTTTCAAAAAAGTTAACAAACTGCAAGCACCTGTTAATAAAGCTCTTAAATAAAAAAAAAAAAAAAAAAAAAAAGAATGGAGAGGCAGGACATATTTAAAGTGATGAAAGGGAAAAACCTACAACCAAGATTACTCTACCCAGCAAGGATCTCATTCAGATTCTATGGAGAAAGTAAAACCTTTAGAGACAAGCAAAAGCTAAGAGAATTCAGCACCACCAAACCAACTTTAAAACAAATGCTAAAGGAACTTCTCTAGGCAGGAAACACAAGAGAAGGAAAACACTTACAAAAACAAAGCCAGAACAATTGAGAAAATGATAATAGGAACATACATATCGATAATTACCTTAAATGGAAATGGATTAAATGCTCCAACCAAAAGACATAGACTGGCTGAATGGATACAAAACAAGACCTGTACATATGCTGTCTGCAAGAGACCCACTTCAGACCTAGGGACACATACAGACTGAAAGTGAGGGATGGAAAAAGATACTCCATGAAAATGGAAATCAAAAGAAAGCTGTGGTAGCAATTCTCATGTCAGACAAAATAGACTTTAAAATAAAGACTATTACAAGAGACAAAGAAGGACACTACATAATGATCAAGGGATCAATCCAAGAAGATATAACAATTGTAAATATTGATGCACCCAACAAAGGAGCATCACAATACATAAGGCAAATGCTAACAGCCATAACACGGGAAATCGACAGTAACACAATAATAGTAAGGGACCTTAACACCTCACTTACACCAATGGATAGATCATCCAAAATGAAAATAAATAGGGAAACACAAGCTTTAAATGACATGTTAAACAAGAAGGACTTAATTGATATTTATAGGACATTCCATCGAAAAACAACAGAATACACTTTCTTCTCAAGTGCTCATGGAACATTCTCCAGGATAAATCATATCTAGGGCCACAAATCAAGCCTTGGTAAATTTAAGAAAATTGAAATTGTATCAAGTATCTTTTCCAACAACAATGCTATGAGACTACATATCAATTACAGGAAAAAAACTGTAAATAATACAAACACCTGGAGGCTGAATGATACACTGCTAAATAACGAAGACATCACTGAAGAAATCAAAGAGGAAATCAAAATACCTAGAAACAAATGACAATGAAAACACGACGACCCAAAATCCATGGGATGCAGCAAAAGCAGTTCTAAGAGGGAAGTTTATAGCAATACAATCCTACCTCAAGAAACAAGAAACATCTCAAATAAACAACCTAACCTTACACCTAAAGCAACTAGAGAAAGAAGAACCAAAAAACCCCAAAATTAGCAGAAGGAAATAAATCATAAGATCAGATCAGAAATAAATGAAAAAGAAATCATGGAACCAATAGCAAAGATCAATAAAACTAAAAGCTGGCTCTTTGAGAAGATAAACAAAATTGATAAACCAGTAGACAGACTCACCAAGAAAAAAAGGGAGAAGACTCAAATCAACAGAATTAGAATTGAAAAAGGAGAAGTAACTGACACTGCAGAAATACAAAGGATCATGAGAGCTACTACAAGCAACTATATGCCAATAAAAAGGACAATCTGGAAGAAATGGACAAATTCTTAGAAAAGTACAACCTTCCAAGACTGAACCAGGAAGAAAGAGAAAATATAAACAGACCAATCACAAGTACTGAAATGGAAACTGTGATTAAAAATCTTCCAACAGGGGCTTCCCTGGTGGCGCAGAGGTTAAGAATCTGCCTGCCAATGCAAGGGACATGGGTTCGAGCCCTGGTCTGGGAAGATCCCACATGCCGCAGAGCAGCTGGGCCCGTGAGCCACAATTACTGAGCCTGCGCGTCTGGAGCCTATGCTCCGCAACAAGAGAGGCCGCGATAGTGAGAGGCCCGTGCACTGCGATGAAGAGTGGCCCCCACTTGCCACAACTAGAGAAAGCCCTCACACAGAAACGAAGACCCAACACAGCCATAAATAAATAAATAAATAAATAAATAATTAAAAAACAAAACAAAACAAAACAAAACCAAAAGGTTGCCAGTAATCTTTAAAAAAAAAAAAACTCTTCCAACAAACAAAGCCCAGGACCAGATGGCTTCACAGGAGAATTCTATCAAACATTTAGAGAAGAGCTAACACCTATCCTTCTCAAACTCTTCCAAAATATAGCAGAGGGAGGAACACTCCCAAACTCATTCTATGCGGCCACCATCACCCAATACCAAAACCAGACAAAGATGTCACAAAAAAAGAAAACTACATGCCAATATCACTGATGAACATAGATGCAAAAATCCTCAACAAAATACTAGCAAACACAATCCAGCAGCACATTAAAAGAATCAGACACCATGATCAAGTGGGGTTTATCCCAGGAATGCAAGGATACTTCAATATACGCAAATCAATCAATGCGATACACCATATTAACGAACTGAAGGATAAAAACCATATGATCATCTCAATAGATGCAGAAAAAACTTTTGACAAAATTCAACACCGATTTATGATAAAAACTCTCCAGAAAGTAGGCATAGAGGGAACCTACCTCAACACAATAAAGGCCATATATGACAAACCAACAGCCAATATCGTTCTCAATGGTGAAAAACTGAAACCATTTCCTCTAAGATCAGGAACGAGACAAGGATGTCCACTCTCACCACTATTATTCAATATAGTTTTGGAAGTCCTAACCATGGCAGTCAGAGAAGAAAAAGAAATAAAAGGAATACAAATTGGAAAAGAAGAAGTAAAATTGTCACTGTTTGCAGATGACATGATACTATATACATAGAGAATCCTAAATATGCTACCAGAAAACTGCTAGAGCTAATCAATGAATTTGGTAGAGTAGCAGGATACAAAATTAGTGTACAGAAATCTCTTGCATTCCTATACACTAATGATGAAAAATCTGAAAGGGAAATTAAGGAAACACTCCCATTTACCATTGCAACAAAAAGAATAAAATACCTAGGAATAAACCTAGCTAAGGAGACAAAAGACTTGTATGCAGACAGCTATAAGACACTGATTAAAGAAATTAAGGATGATACAAACGGAGAGATATAGCATGTTCTTGGATTGGAAGAATCAAAATTGTGAAAATGACTATACTACCCAAAGCAATCTACAGATTCAATGCAATCCTTATCAAACTACCAACGGCATTTTTCACAGAACTAGAACAAAAAATTTCACAACTTGTATGGAAACCCAAAGACTCCGAATAGCCAAAGCAATCTTGAGAAAGAAAAACAGAGCTGGAGGAATCAGACTCCTGGACTTCAGACTACTACAAAGCTACAGTAATCAAGACAGTATGGGACTGGCACCAAAACAGATCAATGGAACAGGATAGAAAGCCCAGAGATAAACCCACGAACATATGGTCACCTTATCTTTGATAAAGGAGGCGAGAGTATACAATGGAGAAAAGACAGCCTCTTCAATAAGTGGTGCTGGGAAAACTGCACAGCTACATGTAAAAGAATGAAATTAGAACACTTCCTAACACCATCCACAAAAATAAACTCAAAATGGATTAAAGACCTAAATGTAAGGCCAGACACTATCAAACTCTTAGAAGGAAACATAGGCAGAACACACTATGACATATATCACACAATATCCTTTTTGACCCACCTCGTAGAGAAATGGAAATAAAAACAAAAATAAACAAATGGGACCTAATGAAATTTAAAAGCTTTTGCACAGCAAAGGAAACCATAAACAAGACGAAAAGACAACCCTCAGAACGGGAGAAAATATTTGTAAATGAAGCAACTGACAAAGGATTAATCTCTAAAATATACAAGGAGCTCATGCAGCTCAATATCAAAAAAACAAACAACCCAATTCAAAAATGGGCAGAAGACCTAAATAGATGTTTCTCCAAAGATAAACAGACTGCCAATAAACACATGAAAGGATGCTCAACATCACTAATCATTAGAGGAATGCAAATCAAAACTACAATGAGGTATCACCTCACACCTTTCATAATGGCCATCATTAAAAAATCTACAAACAATAAATGCTGGAGAGGGTATGGAGAAAAGGGAACCCTCTTGCACTGTTGGTGGGAATGTAAATTGATACAGACACCATGAAGAACAGTATGGAGGTTCCTTAAAAAACTAAAAATAGAACTAGCATATGACCCAGCAATCCACTACTGGGCATATACCCTGAGAAAACCATAATTCAAAAAGAGTCGTGTACCACAATGTTCATTGCAGCTCTATTTACAATAGCCAGGACATGGAAGCAACCTAAGTGTCCATCGACAGATGAATGGATAAAGAAGATGTGGCACATATATACAATGGAATATTACTCACCCTTAAAAAGAAACGAAATTGAGTTATTTGTAGTGAGGTGGATGGACCTAGAATCTGTCATCCAGAATGAAGTAAGTCAGAAAGAGAAAAACAAATACCGTATGCTAACACATATACATGGAATCTAAAAAAAAAAAAAAAAAAAGGTTCTGATGAACCAAGGGGCAGGACAGGAATAAAGACGCAGATGTAGAGAATGGACTTGAGGACAGGGGGAGGGGGAAGGGTAAGCTGGGACGAAGTGAGAGAGTAGCATTGACATATACACACTACCAAATGTAAAATAGATAGCTAGTGGGAAGCAGCTGCACAGCACAGGGAGATCAGCTCGGTGCATTGTGAACACCTAGAGGGGTGGGATAGGGAGGGTGGGAGGGAGGCACCAGAAGGAGGGGATATGGGGACATATGTGTACATATAGCTGATTCACTTTGTTATACAGCAGAAACTAACACAACATTGTAAAGCAACAATCTCCAATAAAGATGTTAAAAAAAAAAAAAAAAAAACTAGTAAGTGGAACACTCCTAACTGGGTCAAGTGCTTTTTCTACTCCAATGTAGCTCTTGTTATTTACTTGCAAGTGGGGGAGTGTGCTTAGTGTTTTCCCATCCCTGGCTGTGTGTGAAACCATAATCCAGACATACTGAATCATAATCTACAGTACTGGGATTTCGACATCTGTATTTTCTGAAAACTACCCCCTGCTCAGCGTTGGGAACTCATCTCCTAAATAATACTCTTTTTTTTTTTTTTTGGCTTGTTGATTCATTTGTTTCCATTTTTTTAGTGTGGCAAAAAACGCAGAACCATCTTAATCATTGCTAAGTGTACAGTTCAGAAATGTTAAGTATAGTATTCCCACTGTTGTAGAAGTCTTTAAAATGTTTTCATCTTGAAAACTGAAAGTCTAAACCCATTAAACACTAATTTCCTCTACTTTTTTCCATTATTTTATTTTGAAATAATTTTGAACTCACAGGAGAGTTGCAAGTACAGTACTGAAAACTTTTTTCCTTGAATTATTTGAGGTTAATCTGCAGTGTATTTTCTACAAACAAGGACATTTTCCCACATAACCATAGCACAACCATCCAAACCAGGAAATTAACACTAAAACATTACTACTATGAAATGCACAGACCCAGTTCAAGTTTCACCAATTCTCCTAATAATGTCTTTTATAGTAATAAGATCCAGCTGAGGATTACATGTTACATTCAGTTATGTGTCTTTCATTTCCTTCAGTTTGAAACAGTTCTTCAGTATTTCTTTGATTTTCATGACCTTGACTCTTACAAGTGCTATAGGCCAGTTATTTTACAGAATTGACCTCAAATTTGGATTTGTCTATGTTTCCTCAATTTTCAATCAGGTTATACCTTGCAAGAAAAATATAGAAGTGATGCTGTGTTCTTCTTTATGAATCCTGTCCAATGGTACATGGCTTTGATTTGTCCTGTTACCAGTGATGTTAACTTTCATCACAAAATTAAGTGGTACTTTCTACGTTTCTCCACTATAAAGGTATACTGTTTTAAACTTTGTAATTAATAAGTACTTTTGGGGAGATACTTTGAGACAACATGTGTTTCCCTTTTCTCATCAATATTTTACAGGCTAGTTTTAGCATCTGTTGATGTTATGATAATTATGACTATGGGAGTTTCCAAGTGGTGATTTTTTAAATTTAAATTTCATTCTACTTTTATTAGCTGGCATTCTACTATAAGGGAGAGCATTCACTTCTTTCCATTTATTTATTTGTTTATTTATATCTCCATGTACTCATAGATTGCTGTTTTATTCAATGAGCTATAATCTGTAGTATCATTATTATTTCTTTTGGTACTGAAGTTACCCCAGCTTTGCATGGAAGAAACTCCTTCAAGCTGACTTCTGTGCTCCTTTGATATACCACATTTCGTTTTCAGTCCTTCATTATTTTTTGCACCAGAATATATTCCAAGTTTTTTTGCCATTCCATGAGCCATTTCCTGCTCTAGCCTTGTAATCAACAATTTTTCAGTGAAGCTCTTTTTCCCTTTCATGAAGAAAATATTTGGAAACCAAGGTATGGGATCTCACTGATCAGTGTACTCACTGATTTGGGAAGGAGGTGGGTCACTGCTCCAGGCCTTCTCAACAGATATATATATATATATGTATTTAAGTATATATATATATACATATATATATATATATATATATATGTATATATATATATATATACACCTGCAAAAAATTTCTTCTCATATATATTGAAAATCATGTGTTCATACCAGTATTTCCAATTACACTTTTCCACCACAGCATTTATTCTAGTTCTTTTTCTCCCTATAATTGTGCCCCCCTTCTTGATCAGTGAAAACCTCTTTTTAATTTACTCACTTCTGATGAGAATCCTCCCTGCATGTAACCCATCTTCCACTATCAGCACTGCCTCTGTGTCCTCTTGCACAGGTGCCATTGTCAGCTCTGCTCACGCTCCAACCCCTCCCCTCCCTCCACAGCACACACCAGCTCACCTCCTTCCCCAGGTGAATCTCCACTTTGTGGAAGATACTATGAAGATTGTTGAAAAGACAGCAAGGGATTTAGAATATTATATATACTTAGTTGATAAAGCAACAGTAGGGTTTGAGAGCACTGGCTGCAATTTTGAAAGAAGTTCTACTGTGGGTAAAATGCTATCAGACATTGTCGCATACTACCCAGAAATTGTTTGTGAAAGGAAGAGTCAATCAATATAGCAAGCTGCATTGTTCTCTTATTTTAAGAAATCACCACAACTCCCCCCAGCTTTCAACAATCACCACCCTGATCAGTCAATAGCCATCAACACTGGACCAAGACCCTCCACCAGCAAAAAGATTATGACTCGCTGAAGGCTCAGATGATGGTTAGCATTTTTTAGCAATAAGGTATTGCTATTGTGTACTTAATAGACTACCATATAGTGTAAACATAACTTTTATGTGCACTGGGAAACCAAAAAATTTGTGAGACTTGATTTATTGTGATATTAGCTTTACTGTGGTGGTCTGGAACTAAATCAACAATATCTTGGAGGTATCCCTGTGTTAATATTGTCCAAAATATGGTGATAACTTCTAGTTTAAACAATTATTTCTGCTACTAAACTGGCAATTTTCCAGCAATTGTAAGGATTTAAAATTTGAAAAATGGAGGCAAGATTGTTGAAAGAAATAACACAACAATATCTGGTGCTAAGTAGAAAGTTGCATAAATGTCTTTAATGCATATTTGGAGGAACTTTCTGAGTCCATCCTTTCTCTTTTCCTCACTGCTTTGCTCAGCTGAATAATAATAACCTTATTCTCACAATATATTTTTTGGAGATGGATAGATCAAAGACTTGAGTTTTATTCCTCACTCAGTGATTATATGAGGTTGAAAAACTACTTTCATATTTAAATATTGATCTATTCATCTATGAAAGTGTATGAGATGTACATTTAGTGTTTCAAAGTGCTTCCCAAGTACAAAAATGTTTCACTTCAGAGCCCAGTAATTTGAATTTTAAAGGTATATAAAGCCTTTTAAATTGTCCATTATTATTATTTACTTACATTTTTCAGTCACTTTTTAAGTGTACATATTGGATTTTGTGGTCAGGTTTTAGCACCTTTATCAATAACATTCCTACTCAGTTGAATTTTTACTCTGGTGACTTCTTATTTGACCTAAGAAACTGGAATAATTCCAATTAGCATGCCAAAGTTTCCTCAAAAATTAATATTTTTGAGCCCTATATCCCCTGATTGTATTTTACTTTGGAAGTTACACATTAGCATGACCTGGGTTTGGAAATATCTGATGAAATTCATAGGAAGAACCCCACATCTATTAAGATGTACGTGAACAAGAGGTATAGAAAGCACAGATGTAATAATATGGAGGGAAAGAAACCACACACAAGAAGCTGTACCATGTGATTTCATTTATATAATGAACAAATACAGGTAAAGCTAATCTATGCATTTGGTTATGGGATTATATATATAGTGACTGGAAAGGAGCAAAAGGGAGCTCCCTGAGTGCTGGTAGTTTTCTATTTCTTATTCTGAGTGCCGATTGCAAGGATGTGTTCTGTTTGTGAAACTTCAGCTAACTGCATTTACAATGTCTATACTTGTGTTTGGTATGTTATCCTTCAATAACAAGTTTAAAAAACCTATGTCCATGTTTCACAACACAGAGGCGTCTTCACTTGCCTATGCTCATCTGTTTACCGAACACAATTTTACTAAAATAGAAAAAGTATTGTTAGCTGCTACATCTCTGAGAAGAAAGAATTTTGCCGAGGCTCTCACAGAACTTGTGAATCATCCATTAGGAGATGTTTCTTGGGGCCAAGAACTCAAAGTCTGAGGTGACTTTTTGGCAAAGTCATTTGTCATTTTCAAGTCAGCATGGTTTTGGCACCTGTTTGTCAACAAAGACTGCCACTATTAGAAACTCACTTTTAGCAAAGGTTTTCTGCTTCTGACCAAATGGATTGTGATACAGCAGAAAAAGTCAGTAAAGTTGTCCTGGCCATATTAGTAATCAATACAGGTGGCTGATTCAATAATTTCATGATTGATACGACTTGTTGATTCTATAGTTTGAAGACAGACTATAGCAAGTAGTATTGTCTGGTCACACTAGCCTACAAGAATGCATCTTCTATAAATGTGTTCAAATTCAGCTTGGACTTACATGCTAGGTATTCTGGATGTTTACCTTTTAGTGAGGTATATTTCTCCCTTTGATCTGTTTTTTCTGTTGTTGATAGTGGTGATGATTTTTTGTTTTGTTTCTTTTTATGTTTTACAGGATTTTTTTCAGGCATTAGAGATAATATCCTTATGGACTTTATCATCTTTCATATTAGCTCTCAATACAAAATGACATGCTTAACAGCTACCATGATTTTATCCAGTTTTCTCTAGAACAATTTGTGACTGCACTGGTGAGTATGCGATGCCTAAGGGAATGCTAAATATGGTTAATGTTGAACTTTCTCTCATTTCACTTTCTCTCTTGTGCACATATGTAAAATAAAATTGCACATAAAAACTGGGCTGCAGAATAGCTGTTCATAAAAATAATCAAGGTAGGCATCTGGTTAAGACATGTGCTCAATTGCCTTGCTTAGCTTATTTAGAGCTCAGCATTTTTAACATTTCTGTAAGTAATTCTCTAGTCTTTGTAAAGCATATTCCAGTCTGGATTGTTTGTACCTCCAAAAATAACTCATTAGAATAACTTTCAATGGTGACTATCTTCTATTTCTTAATATATTTAGTTGTGTTATTCTCATGCTCACTTCCAATTGAGGTAAAATTTTAAGAGGTTATCCCCATGTTATCGTTGGTCAGAATGCAGTTCTGTTGAATTGCATTGTGCAACATAAACCTTACGTGTTATTAGAAAGTGGAGAACTGCCTTTCTCATTAGAGCTTCTAAGGAATTGCTATAATTGATCATGCTTAAATGCTTGATAAATCTTCAAGGTTTTCTGTATTTCTGTTAAACTCAGCTATAATTAATGCCAGAATCTCCCATCATGAGTAAATATTTGGATTTACTATTTAAATCTAATAGAAAAATAAATTTTACTTCTTGGAGGGTTTAGGAGATGGGAAGAGTAGATGGAAGTTTACTTTTACGGAAAATATGTAATGTTCTGAATATTAGCAAATATTAGTTGAGGTAATTTACATGGTTTGGTTATTCAGCTTAAATTGGAGCTGTGGCTTATATTACACGTGTTGTGGATGTACATTGTTTCTAATTATTTTATATGGTTTAAAGAGTATGCCTTTAAAAGAAATTCAGAAAATTCACCTGACATACATGCTTTGACCTCCTAAGAAATGTACACTTGTATCAGTATTGAATATTGACCAGTGCGCCAATATAAGGAAGTTACTGTTTTGAAATAAAGCAAATTTTTATTTTCCCAAAAAAACTCAGTCTTCTTAAATCTGATAGATCACATATCCAATTGATTTAGTTTTTTTTTAATGAATAAATTTGAATAGCTGTTGAATAAATAGTCATACCATTGAAAGTATGTATCAGTAATCATTTCATGCCTCAACCAGCATGCCTCACTGGCCAGTGAATAGACTAAATTTCATCAAATGGCTTAAATGTTTGGAAGTTTTATCATATACACTAAAATCCAGGGTCAGAGTTGTCTAGTAATATTACTTCTAAACTTAAATAAGTCCTTAGCTTTTGAAATAATCATCTTTTCTGTCTATCTGAAGTACTTTCTGCTTAGAATGACTGTGAAATGATACTAAACCTGGTCTCCAGTTAAGCCGCTACCACATCACCATGGACAGATCTAGTTGTGAACAAAACTGAATGAGCATGAATTTAGTAACAGGAAAATCTGAATAATCCAAAGAGAGGCAGAGGGGTGGGGCTTGTTCAGGTAGGATTCTGATCAAGGCCTTATGAACAGTGGGACAAGTAAGGGCATACTAACGTAGGGAAAATCCAAACTGTGACAGAATAAGAGAGGCAGACCAGATGCTTAGAATATAGCTAGTATTATTTCCGTGAGTGGTCTTTAAAAGGCAGTTCAGAACCAGAACTCTGTATTTTCCATTTTATTTCACTTTTAAATATATAAGCAGTGAGTACTTTTTTTTCTGTAATTTTATACCCCTTCACCTATTTCTCCCCCCACCCCTGCCTCTGGCAACCACCAGTCTGTTCTCTGTATCTATGAGCTTGGGTTTTGTTTGTTTTTGAAATTTTTTTGTTTTCCAGAATCCATAAATAAAAGAGATCATGTTTTTTAAACATGAACTATTTCAATCACATAGAAAAGTATAGAGAATAATTTAACAAACACCTGTATACCAATAAACAGCTTTAGAAAAATAATGCATATTTTCTTTAGATGTTTTATTTTTTTAAGTAAAGAAAAAACTTACTACAGGTAGAGTTGACAACTTCTGCATGCCTCACCTGCTTTCATAGTCTTCCCTGTCTTCCAGAGTTTTCTACAACCCTAAGATTCATGTGTACTAATCTCATGTTTTTTTCTGTTATTGTATGTTTTTGTGTGTGAGTTTTTAACTGGGTTTTGTTTTTTTAACTTTAAATAATAAACATTACTCTCATCGTTATAAAATCTACTATTTAATTTATTATTACATCTGTTAATATATGTATCTTTTGTTCAGGCAATTTAACTGCTGCATAGAATTCTACTGTATGAATATACTAAGCTCACTTTTCGTATTGATGAACTTATATCCGGGGATATATATACCTATTTGCTTATGTTTAGAATATACACTCAGTGAGAGCAGGGACTTCGTTTTGTTCATTATTGTATTGACAGTTCCTAGAAGAGTCATTCAAAAATCCTTTGTTCAGTGAGTGAACAAATGCACGAATAAACATTTACATTTTATCCAACTGATATATTGCTCAATTTTACCATTGAGCAATATATCAGTCTAATTATGGCAGGAAATAGACGGTATGCTCAAGCTGAATTCTTTAAGAAAGAGTTCGATAAAAGAACTATTTAAAAAGAAACAGGCAAGGTGTAGGAAAACCCAAGGGTTACTTCACAATTTCAAGGCTAATCACCAAACTTAAGCCTGAGGGAAAAAGAGGAGTGAGTGGTAATGAAAACTAGGTAGAAAGATCTCACGGAAAGGACTGCCTTAGCTGTGACCTTAACTAGAGACAATTTAACAAGAAGGAGGCTGGTGTGTGGAGTGGAAACACTCTGAACTTTCTCTCTTGTCTTCTCGCTTTGTGTCCTCTTTAGATGAACACAAGCAGGAGCCAAGGATGCCAAGGGCGCCAAGGAGTCCACTTATACTTTTTCATAGAGTTCAGCCCTACAGGTACATGGCTGGCTAGAGAGTGTCATTAAAGGGGCAAACAGAAGCTATCCAGTTCCAGCACAGTGTTTTAGTGAACTTTCTTACACTTTTCCTTATGCATCTTATTTAGAGCTGCTTTAGTGTAAATATCAAGAAATGAACTTAGATAGTAGAATTTTCTCCTACTACACCAAATAATACAAAATTGCTATCTACACCTGAAACCTGTGATCCAATCTCACTAAAACTGGGATAAACAGACATTATCTTCCTCAAGATGTAAGGAAATAGAAAGCACATACCACCACCCATGAAATAGTCATGCCTAAGATGTAAAATGTCAACCTAAAAAAGATGCAAGATCAAATTATCAATTTACAAGAATGAATGGCATGGGGAACAAGTTAAGGCACCCTATGAAACCATTCAGCCAAATCCAGGATGTGGGACAGTCTATAGGACAAGTGACCCAGTTTTTTCCAACATACCAAATACATGGGGATAAAAAGGAAGGAAAGAGCATCTTATCAGTTTTAAGAGACCTAGGGGAGACATGAGCACTGAATGCAATATGTAGACTTCAGTTGAATTTAATTCAAACTTACAACAACAACAATGATATTGTTAAAAGAGTTTCAATATGGTCTGGGATTAACTGCTCATTTTTTAAGTGGGTGTTAAAAATGCCCATGTTAGTAAGAGATGCACAGAAAAGCATTTAACAGATCTCTTTATCTGTTAAATAACATTTGTGGGATTGTCTTTAAAATAATCCAGTGAACAAACAAGCAAGCAAAAAATTGGGGAGACTGGAGGAGTAGCAGAGGGTAAAGGACATAATTTGACAAAATGTTGCTAATCATGGAAGTCAAGTAATGTGTACATGGAGATTGATCATATAATTCTCTCTATTTTCGTGTATTTGATAATTTCCATAAAAAGTTTTAAAGGAAAAGTTAATAAAGATGACTCTAAAAATAATCAAGCTGATTTAGTTTCACATTAGCAGAATATGAGTGTTCCCATTGTCCCACATCCTCCCCTTACTTACTATCCTAAGGTATAAGTATTTTAGTGAATCTGGCATAGGATTAATACTATTTCATTTTTCTTTAAATTTTTATTTCCCTGGGTAATAAAGAGGCCAAACAAGTATTCATGAGTTTACTGACCATTTCAGTTTTCTCCTATGTTAATTGTTTATATAATTTCTATTTGATTGACTTTTTCCTAATGATATCTAACTGCTTTTTGTACATTTTGTATATTGCTTGGCAGTTACATTCATTGCAAATATCCTCCTTCAGTTCAGTACCTGTTTGTTTTTTTTTTTTTACATTATTAATGTTGTCTTTTATATATGATTTTTTTAAAGGTAATCACATTTCCAATATTTTCTAAGAGAAAAAAAATCCCCCAAATATATTTTCTATTCTTTTTCTAATCATTTACAGTTTTCTTTATCTGGATTTTATTTTATATAAAAATATGAGATGAAAATCTATATTTTTTCCACAGGTGGGTAATCTATCATCTAATTTACGGAATCATCCACTAGTTCCCTACTGATTTGCAGTATGACTTCTTCTATGTACAAATTTCCAAATCATGTGTGAGTCTGCTTCTAGATCCTGTTCCATTAGAGTATTTGTACATCTCTGTGAAGTTACTATACACTGAATTACTATAGCTTTACCATAAGCCTTAAAGTGTGCTTGTGCACATTCCCTGGACAGTTTTTTTCTTCTTTAAAATTGTCTTGTATATTCTTGTCTCTTATCTTTCTATGAACTTTACAGTCAAATTGTCAAGTTCCATAAAACAGTCACTGATATTTTGTGTGTGGATTGAAAGGCTCAATGTTATGCAGGTGGCAAAGTTTACCAAATTAATTTATAAATGCAATGCAAGTCCAATCAGACATTTATCTCTTTATATATTCAAGTTTCTTCTATGACCTTCAGTAAAGATTTATCATTTTCTCCATAAAGACTTTTGCATTTTCTTAGATTT
Source organism: Balaenoptera borealis (assembly GCF_965194805.1). Lineage (NCBI taxonomy): Eukaryota > Metazoa > Chordata > Mammalia > Artiodactyla > Balaenopteridae > Balaenoptera > Balaenoptera borealis. The sequence goes on along the minus strand of NC_138863.1, from coordinate 42,372,119 downwards.
GTTTGAAAAATACCTTACATTTTTATTGCTATTGTGAATGTTTTTTAACATAATCTTTCACTCATTTATTGCACATGCAGAAGAATATTAATTTTGCATTATTTTGTTGCCATAAATTTCATTAAACTCTTTTATTAACTGTAGTGATTTTACTGTATTTTTTTTTTTTGTATTTTTTAGGTAAAACACAAAACTCAACTCATGGGTGCGTCAACAGTTGTATTTCTTCCAGCCTTTATGCTTCCCTCCCCATCCCTAAACCTTATTTTGCTTTGCTGGCTAGGACTTCCACAGCAGGGTAGAAAAGTGGAGATCATAATGAATATGTCATTTTTCTTCCCAGCTGAAATGTCGATGCTGCTAAAGTTCTACCAGTAAAGATAAGAATGTTTAATCTAGTTTATGTTGCTATCGCTTTGTTTTTTGTGCATATGCCTAACAGCTTAGGGTAATCACTTAAATATTTCAAATTTTCTAGGAGTCTATATCAGGAATAAGTGTGAAATTCTGTCACATACCTTTTCAGGGTCTATTGGAATGATTATCATATTTTTTCTTCTTTAATTTATTAATATGGTGTTTTATATCGATTAGTTTGGTTAGCTGAATTATTAACATGGACAACTAAAACAATAATAAACATCTGATAAATTTTACATGCTGTTATCTTGCCTGGAATTTTTGAATCTGTATTTAAATATTGTCTATTTTTCTTATTTCTTTATACTTTGTTTCTTTCTTTAATTTTCTTTTCCCTTCCTTCCTTTTCTTTTCTTTCTACATATTTTTCCTTTCTCCATTTTGTGCTCTTCATTTTTACTACTATTATCATATGTATTACATCTATATACAATATAAATACAAAAATGCCTTGTTATAATCATTGCTTTATGCAATCATATCTTGTAAAAAAGTTGAGAAGAAGTGAGAACAAATCTATAGAGTCTTTTGTTATTTTTACCCATATATTTAATATTTATGGAGCTCTTCATTTCTTCCTGTAGATTTGATTTAACATCTGATACTTTTTCCTGTCAGTCTGAAGGATTTATTTTAGAATTTCTTGTAAGGCAGGTCTGGTAACAATACATTCTCTTAGTCATTGTAAAGGAAAGATTTTTATTTGACTTCCATTTAAAAATGGATATATAATTCTTGACAGATAGTTTTTGTTTTTGTTTTTAAACACTTTCAATTACCATTCCACTGCCTCTGCCCTCTATAGTTTCTGAGGGAAGTCAGCCTTTATTCTAATTGTTGTTCTCCTAAACATGTTATTTTTCTCTTGCTGTTTTCAAATTTTTCTTTTGATTTTTTTTTTCTCAACAGTTTTACTATATGTCTAGGTGTGAATCTGTTTGTCTTTACTCAACTTGGAATTTGTTGAATTTTTGACATTTATTGTTAGGTAGTTTTCAGCTTTTATTTCTTCAAATATTTTTTCTTACATCTTTTACTCTCTCCTTTCCTTCTGGAACTCATTATTATTCATCCATTGGTACAATTGATATTGTTTCCCAGGTTTATGAGGTTTCCATTTTTCTTCAATTTATTTTTTTCTCTCTGTTCTTCAGATTGGAAAATTTCTATTTCTCTATTTTCAAGTTCACGGATTTTCTTCTGTCTTCTAAAATCTTTTGTTGAGCTCCTCAAGTGAATTATACATTTCATTTATTGTACTTTCCAACTCCAGAATTTTCATTTACCCTTTTTAAAAATAATTTTCATCTCTTTTTTGAGATTATTTATTCACTATATCATTGTTGCTATATTTTTTAGCATAGTTTCTATTATTATTTCAACTTATTTATTATAGTTGCTTTAAAGTCTTTGCTTAATCTAACATCTTGGGACACTCAGAAAAAATTTCTATGAATGCCATTTTTTTTCTGTGTTTGGGCCACACTTTCTTGCTTCTTTGAATGTCTCTTGATTTTCAGTTGAATACTAGATATTTTTTGATAATGTATTAACAACTCTAGATTTGGCTCGTACCTCCCTCTAACCTGAGTTGTTGCTATTTGTTTGTTTGTTTATAAACTTACCTAGACTAAATCTGTGAAGTTTGTCTCCCTAGTAACGTTATGACCATTGATCTCTGCTCAAATGTTTGGTTGGTTTTATTTTTAAGCCAGGGTTCCTGGGTTGGCATAGGTTAGAGATCACCCAAAGACTGGCTAGAGTTAGTGCTCAAAAATTTCAAGCCGGTAAAGCTTCAACTCTCGGCTGATGAATCTGTGCATGGACTGAGGGTGCATTCAAATTCCAGGCCATTTTCAAATCTGCATCACCTCTTATATTCTGCTAGGCTCTCCCTTGACCATTCTGTGTTCATTTGCTGCCCCCGCCCAGTCCTGTGGACTGGATATGTATGGGTGGCCTGTGTCCACTCTGATCACCTCTGCACCTGTGCATAGCCTCTGGTAGATCCTGGATATATGGCAGATTTATTACGCTCTCTATGGCTGTCTTATTTCCTGGAACTCTCTGTTAAATCCCCTGTTAGCCTGCTGGCACTCCCTGTTTGCTTACTACTGAATCAACACCTTGACAACACAAATCAAGTGAGTCTTTTCCAGCAGCGACAAAGCTGCCAGTTTTACAGCTTGCCATGCCCATGCTTTCGGTGAAGGGCCGTGATGACAGAACTCAGCTGCAGGTAGGGAGCAAGAGAAGCAGCCTAGGAAAGAATTGCACATACCTACACTGTTCTTTCTCAAAGTTCATTAATAAATGTGTTTTTCATGAATAAACACTTCTCAGTTTGTTGTATACCTTTGGTCAAATTCCAGAGTGCTGATGAAATTGTTGGCTTTGGACATTTTGTCCCACTTGATAGTTATTTTTAGCCAGTGGAGTTGTCAACCTCCTTACTCCATCATAGGGGAAAGTCAGATCTCTATTATACTTTTTTATGCTCTACGATTTATAGGACAATCTAATTTGCCAGGTGATTACACCCTTTGAGTTCATTCATAAGTGTTTCAAAAGCCTCTGAGTTCTGAACACTTCCCTTTCAGAGCCCTTTAGTTGTGGTCCCCTGAATCAGCAGGATGTTTTACTGTCCCCTAAATGGTTTGTGTTTCCAATGTAGATTTGACCTATACTTGCTCTTTCCTGGCCAAGCTAGAGTTTTCTTCTGGGTAAATCAAATTTGGTTTATTGATTTATCAGCTTTTAGTAGACTTGAGATGTCACTCAGAAAATTATTTTATCTTAAATTTCTTCCACCATGTTAATAAATTCATAATTCTCAGCCAGCAGCTCTGCCTCTGCCACAGCTGTCCCACATATTTAGTATGGCCTTGCTTTTAATATACAAATTTATAGTGAACAAACATGGACTTAGCTTTGCTGACACATATTTACTGAGCTAACTATAATAGGTTCCCTTGTTCCCCCTTTTTTTTTACTTCTATCTTGATACTAGCACATAATTTACTATTATTTCAGTCTCCAGTTCTGCATTACAATGGTTTTTCTTTTCATGAACAAATGATTCCTATGTAAAACTTCAGGTAGTAGTAGCTTCACTTATTATTAAGTAATAAGTGACAAGGAAAATGACTGTGAGATTCCTGGGTGATAATAAACATCAGTTACTACCTCACCCGGATGCTAGTTTCAATGATCTTGAGGGTTAATGGGAAGAGAGCAATAGCTATTAGTCTTTGATTACTTATGTATACCAGATGCTATGGTTTAACTGCATTATTTTACTTGAATTATTTAATGCAGTTCTCACAATAAAACTATGAAGTAGGTATTGTTAATATTCACATTTTTAAAGTTAAGAGATTTAAGGCATGGGACATAGGTTTGAAATCTTACTGAAGAGACCAGTATGGTAAGGTCACATACTGATCAGAATAGATGCTGGCTTCATACAACCAGGATGGCTTTCCTGGTGCTTACAGAACTAGAGTTGCTGAGGGAGAAAGTGATAAAAGAGTGAATCAGTATTGCATTTAGCTGCAAATGACAGAAATTTCAAATAATAACAGCTTATTAAATAAGGGATTCTATTTCTTTCATACAACAATAAATCAAGGGTTAGGCTGGTCCTGGATTGCATATGTCTTCACTATAACGTGTCCATGTACTTTTTATCTTCTTGCTTTGTCTGTGGCTTTTGTCCTCATGATCACAAGGTGGATGCTGAATCTGCAGACATCATTGTCAGTATTCTCAAGAGGGAAAAAAAAAACCAGTGAAGGGCAAAAGGTCAAAGAGATAGGCTGTGCCTTTTATAAAGCTTTTCTTGATTCTGTCTCCTGAATGCATTGAATACTAACACCACCAGACATTAGGTGCCTCCTGATGTGATAAGATATAAAGTATCCACATAGAATTATATATTATTTTTTATAAAGTAGTCTTGCCAAGAAGTTGAACTTTAATCTAATGAATGAAAACTTTGGCTAAGTTCCAATTACAGTCAATACAGGGCTAAAGAAACAAGTTAAATGACACCAAGAAGAAGCAATCATATATATTCAGAAAATAGGCCATTCTATGGGACAGGTAACCAGGTTTCATCAACAATTCAAAGACATGAAGAAAAATGACAGAAAAAGGATGGGTAAGATTATTCTAGATTAAAAGAGGTTTAGGAGACACCACAATCAAATACGAGTAATCTTTGTTTGCATCCTGATTCCAAATGTCATTTTTTGAGAGAGAGAAATTTTAATTAGACTTAATTTTAAATGGTATTAATAAAATAATGTTGATTTTTGTGGGTGTGGTAATGGCATCCTGGTTTTGTAAAGAAAATGTTCTTACTTTTGAAAGATGTATATGGACATATTTATGGGTGAAATGATACAGTTAGATATTTGCTTTAAATATTTCAGCAACAATGACAGCAATAAATAGAAAGTGGGGTTTAGGAAAAAATGTAGAAAAAGGACCAGAAGCACAGGACCAAGTCACAGAATCTGCCCAAGTACCTTTCAGTGCATGAACTGAAACAGGAAAACAAAAACAAAAAGGAAGATAGAAAGTGAAAAAAAAAAAAAAGTGTTAAAACTAGGAAACAGCCTCAAAAAGTTAGGCTTTTTTTTTTTTTCATTCCATTTTTTTTGCAGGGCTATGCTTGGGCTAATCTGCAAATTCCCTGGCATCTCACCTTTGGAGGCTATTCATTTCTTTCTGCTGTGCCACTCAGATGTTGCGGTTACTCACTCCCCCTTGATTTCACCAATAACCACAGACGTATTGGAATATACAATACATCGGAAGGAATATGACCACACTTTACTGATGTTCGGGGACTTAGCAGATGATCACATAGCAGAAACACAAACAACTTAAAATTAGGTTCAGGCTTTGGCCTCCCACACTATTTCTCAGCCCTGCCCCCTCTCCTCATTGTTCTCCCTGACAGTTCCCAGAAAGTTCCTATACATTATTATACAGAAGAATGTAGCTTTCTACGTCCATTTGTATTTCCAAATATCTCAATGTATCTGGTAAATGATACAGCATCTCTTCCTAGTTTCATCCTTTCTCTTTCCCCTCTGTAAGAAGATTTGCTTCCTCACTGACATAAACTATGTTAGGCCACCACCTCCCTACCCCCCAAAAGCAAAACTAGCTATATTAATTTTGGTTTTAAATACTTTTTTCTTTCTCTGTCAAATGTGTTTACCTAATCAAAATCATACTTTATATCAGGTGGAATACCGTGCATCCGTTACCAGTCCCAGAGGAAGACTCTAAATGCTTTTGCCCATTGCATCCTGGTATTGAGAGTCGCCAAGGAAACCATGACGCAATCAAGCACTGAATGAAACAATGCTTTACTTATACAGAGAAGAGACAGAGCAAGATCAGCTTTAGTAGTGGGTGTCCCTCGGTCCCCAAGGCAATTAACCCATGCACCGCCCACCCCCTCCTGTGCCTGAGTTGAAGGACGCTATCCCTTCCTTGCAGAGTACAGATATAAAAGTGGGTTTGCCCAGGTACCCTATGATGCATTTTAAACAGAGACAAAAAAAAGTACTGATTGAGCCATAGTAAGGAAAGATATTCCCACCCAAGGTGACAAGACTGACACAGGTTTTATGGGCTCTTTTCTCTCAGTAAGGATGTGTTCCAGACCCAAGGCCCATTCTCATGTGGCTGACTGGGGGTGGAAAGACTATGCACATAAGACTGCCTTTCCTAATACTTTATATACTATTTTAATTTTTATTTTACATTTTTCATGTTCCTAAGTGTTACCGGCAATTTTATCATTCTTGTCTTTTATCAACCCCCAAAAGGAAAAAGAATGTTCTTACATACCCTTTGTTATTGTCACCCACTGTGGAAGATAGATTAGCTATATTCTTCTCTGTCTTCACAATCATGTTATTTCAGAACACTTTGATACAAAGACTTTTCCTTACTGTGATTGCCGGAAAAATGTATACTCCATAATAGTCATGGCTGTAATAATAATATTAAAGAGTAATGATGAGCAAGCAGTTCTGGGCCTCTGTTTTTCCATCTGCAAAAGGAAGAATTTAGGATAAGCAATAATAACACCTCCAAATTTAAGTTTTTATTCAAAACTGTATATTTTTTTTATTTGCCGAATTGAGGAAACTCCATGGCACAAAAAGATCAACTAACCTCCCAAAGACAGAATTAAAAGACAAGGTAAATATTAATTCCTGTCCTCTTACTATATTTGCCTAAGAAGATAAAATTCCTAAGATTTACTTTTCCAAGTTACAACAAAATTCTATATGGACAGAAAACCCAGATATAAATGTTATGGACTAGTTTGCTCCATAGGAGTCACACACACCATCGAAACTTCTGTATCCACACACAGAGTTGGAAATGGAGGGCCATTTTTCCTTTGGGGAGGAGTGACTTTAAAGAGGCATCAAGCTGGACACAAAAGTAAAAGTCTATTAAGTGGTGGTAATGTCAGACCTCTTCAACGCCTTTTAAGGTAAAGTATTCCCAGGCTTTGAATCAATCTGTTTGAGCAGCATCCCCCACAAACTCTAACAAATGCATATAAATAGAGGACAAGATTCACATCCACAATGTCTTTCCCAGCACTGAGATGACGATTAATGAAACACTGCTGGGCTGGAGATTTGTAAAGACTGGATGGCAGCAGGATTCCCCAAGGAGCTTCTGAATTGGAATTGAAGAAGATAAGTTCAAGCAGGGAGGGCAGAAGAAATGTTTTAAGGATGAACAAAATTGCAGCTTCAAGTAGTGTATCCTAGATGTGGATTACTGGGAAACCATGAAGAATGGGGTCATTCTTTTTGTTCAATGCTTCAGGTTGACTAAGTCGAAATTGTAGACCCATGACTAAGAGCAGGCTAAGTGGATATACTAGAACCACATGGATTTAGACCCATAAGATAGAATATATGAATAATTTAAACAGTGCTCATCTGATGTCTTCTTTTGAACTACCTGTGGGAAAACCTCCTTGCTTAATCATTTGCAAAGTAAACACTTAAATTCCTGAGCCTACACAAATTTCCATTATTTTTAGGATCAACAATTTTAAACAAACAGTTGCAAAGTTACAAATAATTCCATTATTTGTAATTACAAATAATTCATTACAAATAATTCTTTTACACCTGTAGTAGGTTTCTCATTTTCTTTTAAACCACAAAACCCCTTGTTCATCGATTTATTTTATAATCTTGAATCAATTAAATAATATTTTTATCATTTAGGTTTCCATTTAATTGAGAATACATTTCTGCATTTGTCTTCATTGGCTATAATTTATTTATTTTTAAGAATTATCATGAGCTTACATGTATCACACACTGGACTAAGGACTTCATTTCTTAATTCATATAAAAACCATCTTATTAAATATTTTTGTATTCACTCCAATTTTATAGCAGGAACCTGAGGAAAAGTGAGTAGTAGTCACTAGTAGTGAATGGTAAAGCCAGGCCTCAATCCTACATCTCTCTATCTCCCACAATAATCATATTCTAATATCTCATATAAGTTATGAAAGCACTCAAATCATGTTTCACCAATCCCAGGAACTCAATGACTCTTACTGATTTCTTTCCACTTTATAAATTTGCAATATAAACAGATTTTTAATCATTCATCAATCAACACGAATTTAGTAAGTTTCAGCTAATTTTAGCACTTCTAATATAGTCTGTGGTTGAGTCCCCAATATTCATTCAGTCCCTGCTGATAATATAAACAAGTCACTTAATCTCAATCCTCTTGCCTGGCCAGTGAAAGGAGAGGCATGTCTCTTGGTCACTTTGGGTAAAGATAGGAACACAGAGCATGAGGATATTCTACTCTCTTGGGATCAACTAGCCTTAGATTGAGGCCAGTAGTGTGAATGAGAGAAAGAACTTAAGTCATTTGTCACGTTGTGAGCCCCTGAATCTACTGCCTCTGAGCCCAGCCCTACTTATAAGCCTTTGTGAGCTTGTATACATGTAGTATTTTAAGCGAGCTTGAGTAGGGGTTCCTGTTATTTGCACTCAAAAAGTAGGAATAGTAAGAACTCAGGATTGGTAGGTATCATAGGATCAAATTAGAGTGTATCTGAAAGCCAGCAAAGTGGACAACTGGTTCTGTAGAAAATAAAGAGCCATTCTCAGTTTTCAAAGTGATAATGGCATGATGCAAGATGTCATTAATACCACTGGCCTGCCAGTGTTATGTAACATAAATTGGTATAGTGTGGTGATACTTTGGCCTAATATTTAAGGTCTAAAGTGAACAGAGCTTGTATCAGAGGGAGGACAGGAGATGAACCCAAGATGTGGTAAGGAATTATAAGATTTTTATTCACTTACACTGGGTTATTAGCTAAATTCTTCGGATAAAGAAAAAGTAAATAACAAAGATGAATATGAGTTTCCCAGTTTGGGTAATAATAACCCTTATATAGAGTCTTTCAAGGTGCCTATCATTGTTCTATATATTGACTCATTTAATTATGAAACAGCTTTTTATGTTGGTTATCATTATCTCTCTTTTAAAGATGCGAAAACAGAGTAAGTTGCCCAAGTCTCATAGCTAGTGAATGGCAGAGGTAGGATTAAAATTTATGTAGATAAATATCAAGTTGGAGTTTTGCGGGAAAGAATTTGGCCTTGGAAAATAAAAGGTCTTAAATATATTGGGTCTGAGATGATGATGAGACTCCTAGGTATCCAGGACCAGAGTTTAGGTGAAAGAATGGTCGAGGCAGTGAATAATTTTAGAACTTTAGATTTCACACCTATAAATCATAAAAGCAGTAACCTAACAATATTATATCAATTTGAAAAGCACTCTTCAAGACTATTCTTGGCAAGAATTCAAGAGACTTACTGAATTAATAAACCTTTAATTTATACCAGAAATATAAAGAGTAAAAATTTAAAAAATACCAAAAAGAAAAAAACAGACTTTGGCAGTGACTTACTTTGCTCTTAATATGATGGTTATAAAAAAGTGTGTTTTCAAACAGGAATAGGGTTATTGTGTGATTAAACTTTACCAGTTTATCTCACTATTATTCTGTTTTCTATCTAACTTGTTAGAAACACTAAACACTAAGATACGACCATATTATACATATGCTGAAACAGCTCTCATTCTTCTCACAATTTAGCAGTTAATCTGTCACTCTGCATATGATTCTCTTTTCTTCAAATATGACTCTATTTTTACTAAATTCCTTTGGGTATATAATCACTTGAAAAAGTGAGGAAGAGTTTGTTAAAGTCTGCTTCTGTGTATTTTGTTCTCAGGTTTACTTGATATATATGGAAGGAAGGAGAAGGAAGTGCCTGCCATTTTATGGATTAAGAAGAATGCCTGGAGTTATGCCAGGGAAAGTCATCATTTCTTACTCTATCAACTGGAGATCTTTTATAGTTTTGGGATAATTAGTAAGATTATTGATCTATCATTAATTCAAATCTCAGTTTCAATTAATTTAATCAGACTATCAGATGGAAATATAAGTAACTTGAGGCTTTGATTCAGTGGGAAGATAAAAGAAAGAAGGAAAACAAGTAATAAGGCATTAGACTCTATCTGTGTGGACCAATATTATATGCTGGCTGTATCACACTGCCATTTTAATTTTAAGACATTTTTTTTATTTGGATATACACAAATAATGTGATGTAATTAGCTTTATCAAATGAAATGTATACAGTAAGCATTATAATGTATACATGACCCATGAGGAATGTTTGATCTTAAGACTAATGACCCTTCCAGGGGCTTCCCTGGTGGCACAGTGGTTGAGAATCTGCCTGCCAATGCAGGAGACACGGGTTCGAGCCCCGGTCTGGGAAGATCCCACATGCCGTGGAGCAACTCAGCCCACGAGCCACAACTACTGAGCCTGCGTGCTGCAACTACTGAAGCCCACGTGCCTAGAGCCCGTGCTCCACAAGAAAAGCCACTGCAGTGAGAAGCCTATGCACCACAATGAAGAGTAGCCCCCCACAACTAGAGAAAGCCTGTGCGCAGCAATGAAGACCCAATGCAGCCAAAAATAAATAAATAAAATAAATTAAAAAAAAAAAAAAGAAATGCCTTTAAAAAAAAAAAAAAGAATAATGTCCCCTCCAGACAAAGTGGTTTCAAGGTGCACTATTCAGGCTGTGTTTCCTTAGCATCAGTTCATTTCAGGGAAACGTACAGCTACTGAGCTTAAATATAACCACCTAAACTATTTAAGCCATTAGAAGCTTATTATAAAAATCTGATCAGTTAACATGACCAATCCATGTTTAATTTGAGAGTATATGCATGCAGATATTTAGCAGAGCTTTAATACCATTTGAACTTTTCCTGGTTTTGTTTTTTAATACTTATTAACTGACACCTACTATGTGCCAGGAATGGGGATACAACAGGAAAAGCTGCACTGACCTCATCCTCAAGTCACTTAGTGACAGCCTAGTAACAAACACAGATGACATGGAGACAAAATGTTTTACTTCCAATTTTTTTTAAATAGACTTGGCCAGTTCTTATTAATGAACTATTTTACTTTACCATATGCCTTTGAGTTTTGAAGTTTTCACAAAAGAGTTCTATCTCTGAAGCCCTCAGGGATAACTCTCCCATTTATAAATTTTCAACTTCATGGGAAAATATGCAGTTTCTACTTGAACTGACTTTCCTGAAATATTCTTTATGCCAGATAGTTTATTACTACTTCAAATATATACTTTATGTAATTTAAAAACATATTTGTGTCACTGAATTATTCTATTTCTGACTTTGGATTAATCTAAAATAAGTAACTAAATGAAATACAGTTAGGGAAATGTTAAGAAATTTTACAAAGGGAATATATCATACGAAAATAAGTTCTGCTCCTTTCCTCCATTTTTCTCATTTCCGGAAATTAAAGTAGGGCTGTTCCCTTGTTACTTCCCCAGGTAAGAACTCCAATCATTCAGTTGAATCAGACGTTAATTGTAAATTACTATGCATATGTTTATCTGGAGAGGATGAGTAATAAGATACACACACCTTGTAACAAAAGTAATATGAGATTATTTTAATCTAAGCATAAAAGCAAGTATTTAAGAGAGAATTTTTAAATGACAAATATCCCAGATGTCCACTTGAGTTACATTCTGAAGAAGAAATTGGAAAGTCTAATGTTTGTTTAAAGTCTTTATGAATATGTTTGGATAGATTGCAAAAGAATTATTATGTCCTCTTTTAACACTTTTCAGAATTTTGACACTCTTTACCCTGCAGCATTCAGCAGAGGGTTTTATGTAAAAAGGGGTGCTAATGAATGTGTGTGGAGAAAATGAATAAAAATACTTTTATTGAAAAGAATATGACTTAGGTCATGTTTCTTTCCCTCCCACACCCATTTCTGAAAATGTAGCCGAAGGCAATTGAATTTGTGTTTTATTTGAGGTGATGCACTGCTATACATCAACTCCGGATGGCGAGGGAGCAGCAAAGGGGGTTACTGAGGCAGAATTAGACTCATCAAGTTTCCGTTTCCATTCCGCCTAGAGGGAAAGATGACACCTGCTTGTTGCAGTTTCAAAGTGTTGAAATCCTTTCTGCTTTCATGTGGTTACTATGCATATTCTCTGGTGGATTAAATGAGGGGAATGCATTATAGTTTTAAACTTTGATGCCCCATTAAGATGAATATGCACCTAATGAGCTGAAAAATTACCAAGGCTTCTTCCACCACCCCCCCCCCAACCCTACTCTCATGGGGAACTAGCTAATCAGGATGAGAGTGTGTCTTCTGTGTTCTTAAACCACTGGCTATGAAATTTGGCCAAGGACCATATTCAAACACATGTTTAGTATATTAACAATATAAGCAATAAGTGATGCTTCAAGTTTGCCTTTTAATAATGTATGCAGTAGTTTCATGCGATTTGGATATAAACAAGATATGAGCATAAAACCCAGTGGATATTATTCCTTGGCCAAATATACTTACTACTGTCAGCGTTTCATAATTCCAGTAACCACCCTCACATATACACCTCACCAAAACATATAGAATATTTTGAAAAATAAGCAATTTTTGTCACCCTAGTAACACTTGAGGTTTATTAAAAAAACAAAACAAAAACAAAACTGCAATACAGCAATTTAAGGCTGTCTGAATTTAAAATAATGTCCTTGCTGCTTAGGTCAGGCGATATAAGAATGAAACAATTTCAAGGCACAACACCAGGAGCTGAAGCCAATTATATTTCAGTGTTATTCACGGATATTCCTACCTGCCAAGTGAAGTGTGGCAAGTTGTATTTACACTGTGATCTATGAGCATGGGTATGAAGCTCAATTTTCTCTTGAGGGAAATCTAACAAACAGTTGACAGAGCAAAACACAGTTAGAAAGGAACAAATGAAAAATCTAATAAATATGATGCAAATTTTTCTTTAAACGGAGCATTTTATAATGTGTAATTCAAAGCAAAAGTTCAGCTTCTATATAAAGAAATCATGGCAGGAAACATGATGTTAACACTAAATCCTGAGCAAATTTGGCTCATAAGAGATCTCTTGCTTGGAGTGGAACTTGTATTTTTCCTATTTACTGACTTTTGATGTAGTTGAAGAAGAAATAAATGCAAATATGTGTAGTTAGGTATTTTACTATTAATTAGAGTAATGCATGTAGTAAGCATGCATGATAAATACTGAAGTAATATTCTGTCCTTAATCACATGTATAATTTTAATCTAGTTCAAGAACATTAATTCATTACCCTCAAAGAGATAAATTATGAGATAATGTTTTTAAAATTTTTGTTTAACTTCCACTAAATGTCAGAGCAAAATACAACTTCTTAATTCAAGGGTAAGAATTCATAGTCCTTTTAGAGAAGACTTACAAAAAATATTATCGCTTATGGATAGGTAAAAATCTGCATGAGTATGGGGTTATCAAAGCACAAAACAAACTACAGTCATTTGATTTTGGAGTCAATCTTTTCCAAGCTTTTTGAGTAATGCATAAGAGGTAACATTTCAGAGTATAATTATAACAAAAATGAAGATGAGACCAAACCACACATTTCCAGTTAAAATTAATAAATGAGTTGGAATTTATTAGTTTCCTAAACCCAAATTTTCATGATTATGTTTGGTGAGTATAAACACTTCAAATCATCAAAATTAATGTAGATACTTATTTAGCCTAAATTCAATATTTCCTGTTTTTATAAAAGTAAAACAAAAATGAATATAGCTTCAGTTCAAATATGTTTCTAATTTTTATAACTCTGGAGCATTCCTCCTTATAAATTATTTAGAATCTATTGGGAATTATTCACACTTCTTGCATTTAAGCTGAATATAATTGTCCAGCAATAAAATAGCATGATGCTCTTTCACTTAATAATGTTTTTCATCATTGTATTGTTTCCTGGACAACTTTTCCAGTTTTTACACACTGAGTTCTAGAATCATTATGATTAAATGCAGAGAAAAATTTTCTTCTTATCAATAATTGTAAATGCTTAATTTAAACACAATTTTAGTTCTCAGTAATTTCAAAATGAATAAATCAGAAAATAATTGTGTACATTTTATTCCCTTAAACATTTTTATAAAGGTATTTTCTTTAGACTTTTTCTTTCGTTCATCCTTGGTTGTTAAATATTTTTATAATGATAAGCTGGTATTATAAATAAGAAACCATTTTATCACATAGGAAATATTTTAATTGAAACTTAAAGCGTACACACTACTATTAAAAAGTCTAGACGCATATTTAACTTTGCTTTTATGTTCAACATGCAACACATTTTGAGTATTTATCTGTATCCAATCTTTCAAATTCCCTTTTATGATCATATACTTTATCTATGTTTGACAGAAAACATAGATATTAACAGACATGAAATACATGCTGACAGAAACATGAATGTATTCAAAAGACTTTTGACAAGTTTATGAATGAAAGGTCCATGAGTTATTGAGATAATTATCTATGTTGTAGAGAACAATGACTCTTTTCCAGAAAACATTTTTAGTGTGCATAAATGTAGCTGTTTACATTTATTTTCAAATTCTAGAGAATCTTTTTTCAATTATGGATATTATTGCCTTCAGTTCTTAGCTGGAATAAATACCTCTTGGTCATTTTTATTTCCCATCCTTGCCTTCATAAGAAAAATGTTAGCCTATATGTCACAATTTGAAGAGTTCAGCATTGCCATTGATTCAGAAGGTCTACCTGAAAGAAAGAAGCTCCAGTCTTGGTACAGCCATTTTATGATAAACTTGTTAAAGCCATTAAAATACGTGTGAAAGATTTTAGAAAGTGTAATTATACACCAGTATGCCTGTGTTTGTCAGAGTAGTGCTTCATTTTTCCAAGTACAATTGATTTAGGATGTACATAAAATCCTCTTATATGCCATTATCATATGTCATATTTCAGTAATTGTTTCCATTTACTTAAATACCAGTGGAGACAAGATAGACAGAAGCCCTTCCCAAACTGTCTCTTTAAAAAAATATTATTAGGAAAACAGCAACTATAGTCTACAGGCAATTCACACAAACTCTAAACACGGGACTATTTCACCACGTTGTATTTTATACACGCGTATCAAAAAATCGCTATAGTTTGCAGTGCTTCGTTGCGTAAGTAGGTATAGAAAAACGATATTAGAGATTGTTTGCTTGTTCTATATCACAGGGGGAAAAAAGATCAGAATAGAACAATAGATTTCATAGAATTATCTTTCCCCTTTGAATTTTATTTGTGTCTTGTGTGTGTGTGTGTGTGTCTAAACTATATTTAGGATATCTAAAATGCACGTATGGAAACAATTACATTAGGTGCAGAGTCAGATAAAAACGGAACAGCAGCCATTTATATGGTAACCTTCATTTATTATTGTTTGTATAACAATGCAGTTATATGTTTTCAATATGATGGGGGAACTCTCTATCAATTCTTAACATATGTGTTTAATATCACAAGTGGCACTGATCCTTTCTGTGGTGTCATTAAGTTAAGAAAAAATTATGCCCAATAGGAATTAGAATCCAGGAGTTCCTAACCATGTCTTAAAAGTGAGTACCAGGCAGTACCTCACATATCCAAGTTAATTTGTAATGATTCGACTAAGTGCTGATGTGAAAGAAGCCTTCAGGACCACCAGTGCTCTTTTTTTTCCCCCAATGACTCTCTACAAATCATCTCAGGTACCACAGCACAAGACTAGAAGCTAAAAAAATGAATACACTAGTAATTTCTTTTTGACAATGATTTGACACTCGGCTGATGGCAGTAGCTAACAGTATGACCTCCAGACTGTTAGCTCTGTTAAAAGAGATTCACTTGAAACACCCATGGGGTTATGGATTTCTGCTAATAGCAGCAACAGGATGGATGATGAGTTTATGGCAGGACAGAAATGCTTTCTCAATTAATTTCCCATCATGGTAAGGCCATTATCATTGGATGTCATCTAGTGAAATGGGGGGAAACTCTCTGAAAGTTCCACTTAGAACAATGTATTACAGCGGGTAATAGAAAACCAGACTCTTAGAACTCTTGACCTTCAAATAAAAGTTATAGTATTGATCTACAAGCACTGACAACTGAATTTGGCTTAAAAGTTATGTACATGGGAAGGGATAGAAATGTGCACTTGTGGATGAGATAGATTTTAAAATGAAAAATTTAAGAACTCGAGTAAGTTACTGGCCAAAGCAGCAAAAAAGGATGAATACATACATATATATATACGTATATATATACGGCAGCAGTGTACTTTTTTATGGGTTTCTTATGGCTTTAGGGTGATTCCCATTTAGGCTACTGGCTTCTGATGAACAGAGGTAAACAGAAAAGGAATATCCTTTAATACTGTCATTTTCAAAGTGAGAGAGTGGCATGGACATATATACACTACCAAACGTAAAATAGATAGCTAGTGGGAAGCAGCCGCATAGCACAAGGAGATCAGCTCAGTGCTTTGTGACCACCTAGAGGGGTGGGATAGGGAGGGTGGGAGGGAGGGAGACACAAGAGGGAAGAGATATGGGAACATATGCATATGTATAACTGATTCACTTTGTTATAAAGCAGAAACTAACACACCATTGTAAAGCAATTATACTCCAATAAAGATGCTAAAAATATATATACTATGTCATTTTCATTTCAGCAAACTGTACAAGCAGTATTACTCAGTAGCTATTTAAATTCCATGACTATTTATTAAATCACACTAAAAATGTAGTGTGAACAAAAGGAGTTTCCTCCATATTAGGTGGGAAAAAGAGCTATCATGGACAAAGTCATGTCTTATTTTACACGCATAAAAATGTAAAGGGAGACAGATTAAGAAAATACCTTAAAACTTTGGGTATACATTAAGTTTTAGCAAAGTGATAAGGGTTTTTTCCAGCAAAAATGGAGCTCATTAAAATCTAAATCACAAATTATTTTTCCATCATCAGGATTACTTCTTGTCACCATTCCTTCTTTGCATAATAACATGAGTATTATGTAAGCATTGACTAACAACTAAAATCGCATTTGTTGATCTGTCTTAAATGTCCAAGTAGAATAAAGTATACTTAGTTAAGAAATGATTTAAATTTCTTTATATGGGTCAAGATTTCATTTGAAATTCAAGAAATACTTATGCTTACAAGAGACTCTATTTAAAAAGAAAAGAAATCCAGAGTCAGAGAAAAACTCTAAAGTGATATTTGAAATTAAGAAAAATAAATGGTACAAAGATTCTTTGCAAATCATTTAATTAAGCTTGTGACAGTATAGCATTCATGTAATGCAAACATGTTTTTGATTCTTTTCATTTTTTATATTGGGATAGTCTAGATATTTAGCATCCTCTCATATCCCTAAAGAGTTATTATTAAATATAAAAGCATACCCTTAAGAGATAACAATTATGAGGCTAATTCTATATTTTCCCTTTTACTTACATTGGTATGTATACTCAAATGTCACAACTGTAGGAATTGGTCTAGATAGATATGCCTATCTGACTGCTTTGTATAAGTGCATCTCACTCAATTCTAGTTGCTACCGTTAGTTTAATAATTTTCCCCTCCACCTCCAGCTTTTTGATAATAGATTTTTTTGTGTGCAAAAATATTTAGCACTATAAAAGAGGATGCATAGATAATCGAAACTAGCCTCCTCAATATATTGATTAGAACGCTACAGCTCGAAGAAAGCAGTTATTTGAGCTGTGTTACTTGAGCTTGTTAGTAACAGAATAGAGACTAAATCCTCGATATCTTGTTCAGTGCTATTTCAGTAACTGTTGAACTATCCCTACACTATTGAAGCCAACATAAAGTATGTGAGTTTATGTCTATATTTAAAATCTTTTGTTTTATATTTCAGTTTTTACATTAACTAAATTATATCAGTATATAATACATTTTAACTCCTCTTTTTAGACAATGAATGAATTAACTATTTTTAATAATTTTCTCAATTTTTATCATATATAATAATATGCCTTTTCAATAAATGTTTAAATTTTGCATATATGTAGTCTCAGGATACAGAGTCCAAAAAGACAGAGATTCCTAGAAAAATGAGTACATTGAGGACTCTACTGGTAATTTCAGGCTAACAATTTTCAGGCTAACAATATTTTGAATTCTCTAGTAAAACACATAGTAGTAAATTTGTATTGGTTATAGTTTAAATTTCTTACAGGACAAGCAGTAGTTCAGAGATTATGCAAGGAACATTGAATATCATTGACTGGAACAATGAGAAAGCACTATTTAGTAAAAATCTGGAGAGTATTGGTTTATATGTGTTGTGTGTGCGTGTTTCTTGTGGTGTTGTGTCCATATACTCAAAAGTGGATCAAAGTGGCAAAATGACACAATAATTAAGACTAAGCGCAGGAAACAGATAGCAATATGTTGAAATTCTAGCTTTGTTATTTGCTAATTGTGAAACATTAACCACTGCTTAAAAATCTTCAAATCTTGGCTATCTGTAAAACTGGTCAATAATTCCTAATGTGATAAATTATATTATTGTTCAACAAATTATCATCCTCTCTCTCTCCACCTTGGGATGAAGTACATTTCCTGGACCACTGATGTTGGGTTTGCTATGTGACTTGCTGAGGCTATAAAATATAACAAGACATAGGATGTGGGGGCTCTAAACATGGTTTGCATGATTAGGATTGTCCTCTCTTGCTTCCAAGATCCACTACAAGAAGAACATCCCTCAGGTATCATTGGACCAAAGAGGACAGAAAAGCACTTGGAGAATAGCTGAACAAAGTTGGTGAGGAAATTCAGGGAACAAAAACAAGAAGCATTAGTCTTGTGAGTGCTTGAAGAAATAGTCTATAGCCCAGTGAGGCATAATAAATACCTTCAATGCTTTCAATTTGGGGCATACATCTGGGTTATTATTTTTTGTCTCCACATTACATTGCATTTGATATTTACTAACTAACTATCCAATTCATTTCTTCTAAACTTCTTGACTTACTTTTCTATATTTGGGGTCTTGCACAATGAAAAAAAATTTGTTTTGAATATTCTTTTCTTTGAGGGATTTACTTCTTACCCCCACCCAGGAGGAATCAAATTCTATCTCTTGACCATATTGCCAGTTATCTTACAGTATTTTCTTCCCTATATTTTCCACTATTTTCTTTCTGAAACGCTTACCAATTTTATTTAGTTTTTCTCTTATTCTACTAATTCATGGCTGAGCATGTTCAGTGAAGCACAACTATCTTATGCAATGAAACACTTGTCAGTTTCTTTCTGCTGCTTACTTCCAAGGAGTAATTAATTTACTGCATCTATGACACATAAAACCTATTGTGGTTAAAAAAAATCAATTAAAATCCTTTTATGTAAAAAGTAACCTTTAGACATTGCTATGTAGCCATTGTGGTCAAATATTAACAGGAAGATGGTAACAAATTTATGTATGCATAATTGAACAAAAGCTAAAATGAAAATGTTACTTTCTAAATACTGACCCATCAATGTTTATTTTACTTCATTTTAGGTAAGACCTTAGTGTTATATAAATTAACGTTTTCCCTTATATCAGATTTATAGCTTCATTTTTTTAAATTATAAAGTTGGAAACACCCCAAAAAAGAGAAATATTCAGTAGAAGGTTGTTTAGCATCACATATAAGTTATACTGTCAAAAATTTGACTCCAAGATTATTTCAAAATTGTAAAATAATGATGGTAGATATTGAAAAATTTACAGTAAAATATATAACACAGTTTATTACATTTGGTATATTTTATACATTATTATAAGTACATATATTTAATACATGTATAATATATAATAGATTTCATAATTAATTTATTTTACCCATGTTTTCTCTTTGGACCTCTCTTTCTTCTCCACTGGAAACAGAAAACCAAATGCATATTTTAGGTACCCGAATACATCATGATACCCTGCATAACCACCCATGTGAATTGACATAATTGGTAGTCCATGTTTATGGGAATAGCTTATCTCTGCTTTCATTCTCAAGCCTGTGAAATGGAGGCCACAAAAGAAGTTAAAGCAGTTAGAGTGATCATATTGGGTAGGCTTCTAGAATAATATAAAAACAAACAAATCACACCTGTCCATACAACCAGTCTATCTTCATGGTTACTGAATGGAAAATGATGGTTCTTCATGAGAGAGAAAAAAAGGGGTTGATTGATGACTCAGTTTTAAAGCACAGAATATGAACCAATTTTAGTCGATTACAATTGAATTCAGCCTTAAATCAGTTTTATTTGAAGATCAATCATACTGATACCAAACTGAATTTTCAAACCTTTCAAATTTCTCCGAAAACTAAAAATGTAGGTATATATGAACCTGTGCAATGCCTCTGGCTTCTAACATACTTGTCTAAAGGAAGAGCCTCAAAGATCGATAAACCTTACTGTAAAAATCCATAGAGATTTTGTGCACACTTTAAATAAAATATGTGACATTTTGTTTTGAGACTCGTTTTTATGTATTTCACTCTCTCACATTAGCCTCTGAAATCCTGAAGAAAAGAACCATGGGATTTAGCACTGTGCTTGCATAGAGTAGGTATTCAAGGAAGGTCTGTTGAATAGAATTATGCTTGGGTTCTATTCATGCTGATTCTCTCTCATATTCTCACCAACTTTACCAGCTCTGTGATGAAGAACAGAAACAAGTTGGAGAAGATATATAGCTAAATAAACTTTAGATGGTTCTATTTGTCTCCCTTTTCAGGCAGTTTGTAATTGGGGAGATTTTGAGGTCGGACTATCTTTTATAAAGAAAAAAAATGTTTATATCAGATGATCTAGAAGGAAAGGAAAAAGCTGAAGGAGAAAATAGGTTAAAAATTATATGAAGTGAGTTGTTTGAGATTCCTTTTACCTGGATGGATAATTAAGTAAAAAAAAAAAAAAAATTGAGTTGGCATAGGAAGAATTTAGGCTTCTTCATGGCATCTTAGACTTGTGCATGTAGAGATATGTGGGTAGGTATATGGGTGCCTGTAGAGAGAATAAGGCAAGGATCTGGAAGGAAATGACACCCAATTTCATAGCTAAAGCAGGTCTTTGCTTGACTGATATTCAGCTTGGAGAGCTGAACACACTGGATTATTGATTCATAGAGTAGAGGAGTTTTGATTTCTCTGGCTTATATTTCTTTATACATTATTGCAAAAGGTCAAAGGTGTGCATGCTTACAACTACTGCATCAATTTTTCAATTATCAGGAGACAAGTGTGGAGGTTGCTATCCAGATACTACCTTTCTCTACTTAGGCATTTGTTGGAAGAGAAAATAGGCATGTGTAGTGAAAACATGTCACTGCCATGCTCCTGTATAAGGTAAAGTAGAACACTGGAACTACTGGAACCAATATATTTGCAGTAAGCCTTGGAAAGAACAAAAATATTTGCAGAAGACATAATTCTACCACACAAACTACTCTAGTACTCTTATTCTGAATAAGGAGTTGTTCGGTAATGATGAAGAGAGTCGACAATGTACATGAACTTTTCACCATCCTTGTAATCCAGAGTAGTCAACTTTACATTGTCAACATCTTTTTTTTTTTTTAAGTGTTTGTTTATTTATTTATTTATGGCTGTGTTGGGTCTTCGTTTCTGTGCAAGGGCTTTCTCTAGTTGTGGCAAGCGGGGGCCACTCTTCATCGCGGTGCGCGGGCCTCTCACTGTCGCGGCCTCTCTTGTTGCGGAGCACAGGCTCCAGACGCGCAGGCTCAGTAGTTGTGGCTCACGGGCCCAGTTGCTCCGCGGCATGTGGGATCTTCCCAGACCAGGACTCGAACCCGTGTCCCCTGCATTGGCAGGCAGATTCTCAACCACTGTGCCATCAGGGAAGCGCTGTCAACATCTTTTAAAATGAATATCCTTTCTCTTTTTTTTGCCTTTCCTCCCTAACTTTGTTTCATTTGGCCAAGTATTTGACATGGTCTGCTTCGTGTTTGTAAATGATTGTGTGTGTGTGTATATGGATTTAAATCCAGATGCTGGATGTGAACTCTGCAATCCTCTCTGGGGCTTGTACTGCTATTACTCAAGTGAATAATTTATCAAACACAATCTTAGTGAAGAAACTGTTCTTGGTTTCCTCAGAGCTTTTAGAGCTATCCTTTTAGGATATGTATAAATTACTTCTATATTAGTAAGTATATTTCAAGATAGAATATAAATTACCTCCACATTAGTAATTTTTGTATTGCTTAAGGACCAAAAGCAGATGATTCTCATCTTGTTGAGCATGTATTCAAATGAATTAGTTAGATTTACTTTTGTATTAATTGAAACAGTTGCTATAACTGAGTTACCACCAGACAGAGATCAAATAATGATTATGGGATCTTAAAAATAAAAAGTTACGTATCTATTGCTGTCTGAATTTGTGCCAATTTTAAATTTTAGTGTCTGTGTATGTTGATCAGCATAGGATTCTACATAAAATTATTATTTAGGTATCAGGTATAATTCCTTTGCTTCCAAGAACATAGTTACTTGTACTATAAACCTTTACTTTTTTTCCTCTCTCTTTTTTAGTAAGAATCAGGGTATTAGAGCAATGATAAAGAATAAAATTTATGGGAAACTGGGAAGTATCAAATTACTACAATATTAACATATTGTTATACCCTTCATTTTTTTATGTTTTGGGGTTTGAAATACTTCCTAGTTACTTCAAGTTCATAGGTGAAGAATAATACACATTTTGCTGAGATATATTTGTATCATAATTCTCTCAGAGGAAGTTTGCTTGTTTGAACAAATTACTTAGCATAAGGAAAAGTGTTAAGAAAATAAAAAGTAATAAAACAAATAATACTGAACTTCAGTTTTCTCATCTGTATAGTAGGAATAATAATATTTATGGCTTGCAAAACTTAAAAATGAGAATGCTTTCTTTTTTAACTAAGGAACTAAGGAAAACTTAAATGAGAATGCTTTTGTTTTTTTTTTAACTAAGTAAGGCTTTTTACTTTCTCTTTCTGTTGAATGTTAATATACATTTATACTATATTATGTTATATTATATATTCACAAGAGTTTAATCTGTTTCACTATGTACTGAATAAACACCAGACATATAGAAGTATAATTCTCCACTGTTCACAAGATAATATGAGTTTTCAGAATAGAAGTAGAAATGGATTCTTGTTTTAACTTCCTCTTATAGTATCTATGTCACAAGGCCAGAGAATTGTTTCTTACCCTGAACAGCACCCTAAAGGTCCTCTACCTTGTTGAACACAATGGAAGGTAATTCAGATTGCCTTTTCAGGGAACTCTCAGCAACCAGAAATACTCCAGTAAGCCTGAAAGTTCCCCTTGGGTTACCTGTGGGAAATGGGAGCATAAGAGTTCCACTTCTCCATTTCCCTAGGAGATAGGAGGTGTGGAAATTGATTTTCTGTCAGTCGTCACAGCGACCGTTCCCCACTCCCTTCAGAAAGCTTAGAATAGTTGTCTCTTTTATCTCCCATTCATTCTCTCTTTCTCCCTTCCTCCCACCCCCATTGTAATCTAATCAGAAGAATTAAGTAGATGCTTAGGATTTCAACTATAATTTTATTAAAAGAAAATGTTGGTGGTAACTTCTACAATAAAATAAAATTTAAATGACTATATTTTTTCATAAGTGTAAATGTTAAGGCCTTTTTCTTTAATGTAGGTTTTTTGCCTGAAAAATAAAATAACTAGGTTTGGTTTGGACTCGTGTCTTTTTGAAATATGAATTTTCTTGCTCCAGGGAATAGACGGATGCAAAGAATATGATCTCTCATGTAGTTAAAATCTATTAGCTAAACATAAAGATTTAATTCTGATCATTTTTTTAGGCAGAACAAGCTTGCTTACAATAAACCTTATCACAAAGCCATGGATCATCATCAAACACTTTAAAATGAATGCAGCCTAGCAATTTAAAGCGTCCTTTGACAAATCATTTTTTAATATTAGTTTTACAATAATTTGCCTTTTTAAAATTTCAAATTGATGGCTTTATGGGCTTTATATAATGGGTATATCTTATGAAATACTTTCACCAGACATAGAAGTATAACCATTTGTGTATGGCTGTTAAAATTAATATCAAAGCATGGTTAACATAGTATTTTATCAGCTTTATATTTTTTATAAGTAAACTTTCTCTTTAAGTAAATATCCACAGAAAATAGCATAATGATTAAACATCTGATTCACAAATAATACTGCCATTTAAAGATAATGGCAGAATAGTAGACTGTATCTGATTTATATGAACAATGCTTGAATATCTCCCTTTTTGAAAGTAGCAGTGTAAAACTTGTGAAATTTGTTTATGTGCTTTTGTGTCTTTACCCACAGAAAGTAAAAGTACATTGATTTAATCCCTTGTTCTCTATCACTCAGTTATTTTATTACAAGGAGACAGGATGATGACTGCAAATAACATTAAAATCTGACACAGCTCCTCTACTATTAATCAAAATACAAAATTCAGAATTAATCTTACTTGAAAAATCTACTAGTTGAGGCTAAGATTCCTTCTACCATATTCAGATTTCCATAATACTACACCAAATACAGATCACTGTAACCAGATAAATTGGGCCTCTATCCATAAAATGCTGAATAATTTAATTGACTAGGCCTAAAAAAAAAAACTGATTAGCAGAAGAGGATGAGAAAATACAATAAAATATGAAACAAACATCTGTATTCAAACTTCAAAACTTTTAAATAACAATATGTCTCTCAAGTTTCCAAGACCACATTGTGCCAAAGGCCTCAATGAGTCTTTGTTTACAACCAATTAAATTTCTCCAAAGGGGAAATTTATCATTAATCTTTAATTTACATTCTTGTGCATTTTTAAATAGAGCACTTCAAACTTTTCTTTATGGAGAAAATTTCCAAGTTAATTCATATTCTCAATGTTGTAGGACTGGAAGAAATACAAATTAAGGATCAGAATGTTAGTTATGAAAGTGGGTTTTGTAATACAGATTTCGTTTACTGACCACAAATTAACGTTACTGGCGTATTCTATATACAGTATTAAACACATTTTCCACCTCTTTAATTTTATGCTAGTCTTATATAATTCTAAAATTATTAACTCATGTATAAGTATTGTATTACCAAAAAACACAAGGAATATTAGGACAAACCGTATGAAATTACTGTGTTTGATGAAGAAAAATGATCAAATATTGGCAATTCAAATATATGGTTCATCTTAATACTGAAATAAATTCTTCCAAGTATATACTCCTAGATTACAAAATATTTTCACCAAGGTTTCAGAACCCTTAGCCAGTACAAGATCCTCTCCATGCATTAAGCATTTAACCCATTAAAAAAAAAGCCTATTTGCTGGAAACAATTATTGGCTCCATTTTACAGATAAGGAGCCTAACATTTAGATCTTACATTAATGTGTCCAAGATCACAGAGCAAAGATGTGATAGCGGAAGTTGGATCCAATCTGTCTGGCTCTAAGACCTGTGGTCTCAACCACCACAATAAAAACAGGGCAGATGGTAGTGTAGCTAGTTTTTCTATATTCTTGTTTTCAAATGTGAATTTGTTTCAGTGCAATTGATATATTAGGGAACAATTTGGGCATAATGCAAATTTCAGTTTGTTTATGCACGATTTCATCTGAGAAATACTAGGTAAATGTAGAATACTGCACACAGGTGAACTAAGCCACATTGGGATACATAAACCGCACACACACCTCAAACCTCTATCACTACCTCTGATGTTATGACCTTCCTTCCAATTTCAGATAATCCTCCTTCCTTCACCATTTCACAATGGTTAACAAGCTGGAACACTTCCCATGACTACTACCACAAGCAAACGTCAAGTCTTTTTCAAGGTAAAGAGCCGTATTTGTTATGGCAATACGTATTTCTTAACCATTTAATAAACATAAAATTGCTCTATAAATGTTATGATATGTCCCTACCATTTTTAGGTCTTACTGATGAAAATTTTGAGTATGTGTTGCTAATTCCATTTTCCCCGTAAACCGTGTGATTTTTATTGGCTCATCTTGTACAGTGCAGTGATTTTTAGGAACATACATGTCCCATTATAACAAAACCAACAGCATCTTATTTCATAAATAGGGAAATTAAAAGGTACTTCCTCAATTTCACTTACCTGTTAAGCATGGAACAAGGTTTTAAAATTGGGTCTTCTAATTACAAATGCAGAATTATTTCTACTACATCTTGATATTTTTACCTGAGGAGTAATATAGCTCAACTGACATATTCAGATCAGAAATGGGTTTTTTTAAGCTGCATTTATAGCATCCTCTAATATCGTCTTACCTTGTCCGTAAGTTAGAATTCATATCTTGTTTAATTCTAGAAGCATAACATATTTTTAGCCTAAGAATAAGGACTGGTATATGTAAAATATATTTTTAAATTTATTTTACTAGTTTTTTGAGAATAACTCAAAATGCCCATTTTAATTAAATTGTTTATTTTATTTGTTTTAATAGAGATGATCACTGGTTTTAGAAATCAGTTATCATATATTTGGTTGGTATCTTGAGAAGCTGGCATATACAATAAAGAGTCTAAATCCATTTTTGAATGTTTGACTTGATAGTTTTCTATCCCCACCTCTGCTTCCCATACTCTTGCCTCCCTTCTGGGCAAACCAGTCAGAAAGCCCAGGTGCTCCCGCCTTTGACAATAGTTCAAACTACACAAGCCCCAGTCCAAACGTGGGAAGCCTCACCTGCCAAACCACGTCCTAACCACAAAAAAGCTAAAGCCTATCTCTTCCTGGCTCTTATTAGTCATTTTCTGACCTGCTTGGGAAGCTGCCCTTGTCTCCCCAGAAAGCTTCCCCAGATGAGTAATAAATCTCTTCATACCCTATTGGTGTGTTTGTGGCATCACCAGACTCAACATCCAGACCAATTTGGTGTGGCAGGGTCTCCACCCACCTCTCTAAGGTTACAACAGCATAAAACCATTCTAGGACTATTCTAATATTGAACCCTCTCTTAGTCAAACAAAAATATTTCTCATCTCTTTGGAATATTTCTCAGAACCACTTCACTGCTGGGTACAGAAGCATGGCCTGAATGCCATACACTGTACTTCAGTGTAATGGAGAAAAGGGAGATGTTGGCTAGAGATGGAAAGATATTTATACAGAAGAAAGTGAAAAACTGCAAATGGATGAGAAAATTGACACCCTAACCTAATTAATGCATCAATGTTTTGATCTTAAAAAATAAATAAGTCAACCCTTATTATATTTTATAGCCCCCATAAAACAAAAGCTTAAATTAGGATATTAAGAAAATACACCATTAATTGGTTTTATGTCTACCAGATAAAGATAACCCACAAAGAAAAAATAAAACCTAGCCCTCACAACTACTGTGAATTTATAGGTACGTCCAACATGACTAGAACTCGAGGAGATATCCATGTATGAATGTACAAGTGTGATTAGCAGGAGAGGAGCATTCCTCAAATGAGCAGGAGAATACATTGTACATACATTTGCCCTTTACATCCAGATTCACACCAAAATGCTAATTTACACAAGGCATCTGCATTTCAAAAAGAATTAAAAGAAAGAAAAATAAAATAAGTCTTTTGGGAACTTAGGATGGGCTAATTGAAAATAGAGGACCAATTTAGAGATGTGAAGCGTACATCAGAAGAATAGCTTGCAATTTGAGCAGGAGAACATGGCAGTCAGAGTCATTAGGAGGTTCGTGAGGCATGTGTCAGGTTATGGTCAAGAAAGAACTGACTACTGACAGACTGAGACATGGAAATTTTTACCCTCAGAAGAATAAAAGAAAGCCCTGTTATTTCTCCAGAGATCAAAAATCGTTCCAAAGCTCAAGTATAGACTCCAAAGATTGTCTGATATATATGTATACGTATACACATGCACACATGAAAGTGGAACAAAAGTGAAAAAAAGTAAAGGAAATGAAACAAGAGAGCTGCCATAAATCAACATTCAGTTGCTCTAAGGTAACTGATCAATGCAAGCTTGTGTACCTAACCTGTTTTTAATTTATTCCTTCATAGTCCATCCCAATGCCGTGTGAGTGATGATACACTTGAAATGATAGCATATGTGTTAAGCTGAGGTAGGTATGTTTTCTCTGAGTATTAGGGCTATAAGAAGGAAGAGAATAGAGAAAGCTGGTACAAAAAAATGTCTTAAGTCTTAGAGTGACTACTTTTTTTTTCAGTACTAATATGAAAATGTGAGTTCTAAATGTCAGCTGCTAGATTCAAGTTTAAAAATCACAAATATTGTGTGAGTATTCAAAGCTAGGGAAATATATTTTTCTGAGGCAAGTTATCTCCTGGTTTTAAACATATGTTCTCATAGATGATTTCTTAGAAACACATTTTAGTATTATATTTGTTTATTATACTATAAAACTGAATACCATCGAATTGAATAACATCTAGTTTAACATACCTATGACTAAACCTATTGTCTATACACAAGGTTATTAATCACTGTCATTACATGGCAGGTATGTTGCAATTATTAGTAAGCCCTTCGAAAATGGGAAAGTAAAGACAGACCACTGAAGTATTTCAGAAACCCTCTCCAGTATCAAACACTTGAACAAAATCCTTCCTCATTTCTGGTGCCAGTACTATGTGGAATTCTTTCCCCTTAGAATAGTGTGATTGGTAGTTAAGATGTCTCTGAGGGTCAAGTGTTTGGACAGAATATTGACCCCTCTGAGTAGTTTCCAACATTGCTTCTATTCCAAGAAAACCTTGTGTTGGGAAGTAAGCACCCCTACCCCCAAAGTTAATCTCCTTGATAAATTCCCTTATGCCCACATTAGAGAGAGGGAAAAAAAACAGGTGATAGTTTTTAAAATAAATTAAATACAAATGTATACTCTGTTCAGTATTTGAGGCCATCTAAATAACTGCCTCTAACACCAATCAAATACTACAAACCATCCCTCCCCTCAAATTTTTCCATCCAGTGTTGTCCTTTTCAGAAACTCAATTCCTTGCCAATTGATGAATATTTCTTACAACAGAACTTTTTTACTTCATTTCAATTCAGAGTAAACTATTCAGAAAGATGCATGTTCCATCTTTTGAAAACTATTTGGAACAGATAAAAGCTTCAGTTGGACCTGGAAAGGCAAAAAAGAATGTGTAAGATGATGTAATATTTTCTTGTTCATTTGTTTTTATCAAGAATAATTTATTCTTTGTTTTGCAAAAGTGAAAGATCATAAAAGTGGTCCCTTTTTTCTGAAAATGTAGGGTATAAGCGGTTTGCCAGTTGTTTAAGTTAGAACTTGATAGGAAGGAAGTGAACCTGTATCTAGGGGCTTATTTGATATCTCCACATGGTTGTCTTTAAATCACCTTTGTATGGGAAAAATATGGAATACTTTCAAATGAATTTAAGAGATTATTAGGTATCTTCAATGGAAAATTAGGTATTGTGTGATGCATCTTTCTAATGTACCTTTCATTGTCTCTGAGCTTTACCACTTTGTAAAATGTGGATAAATGATAGAACTGCAAATTATTCTTGTCCCTAGACGTGCAAATGAATTTTGTCTCATCAAGTGCAACTGATTTCTCTTCTCCTCTATAAAAGATGCATGCTTTGCATCTACTAAGCAAGTTCATTTCAGCAGTCCTAATTGCTTCTATATGTGTCTACTCTTTTGGATGCCCCTTTGAACTGGTTGTAACATCTTACTGGTTCCCTCATTAATTAATGATTTAAATAGACTGACACATGCTTATTTCATATTTGTAAGAGAGTCATGATTTTACCTTTTTTAAAAAAAAAATACCTTTTAACACCTCATATTTGCATCAAGTCTGTTCCTGGTCTTCTTCCACTGCTCCTTATATCAGAAGCATCACTATCCATTGTTTCATTAATATATGCAGTCAGGAACTTCAGGGTCATCTTCAGCATCTTCTTTCCATTCTCCTCTATTCTCCCTACTTTGTATCAAATCTATTTCCAAGTCTTTTGTTTACAGGCGCTCCTATTCAAATACATCAGATCCTAATGGACAGTGTATCCAGGTTTTTGGTAGTGTGCATGCATTTGTCATGACATTCCATACCGAATTTTGTCATTTATACTTTCTCTGCACAATTTAAAAACTTTTCAATGGGCAATATTTCACAAAGACATTCTCACATTCAATTTCCATGTCCCATATATTCTACTTTCCAAACATCTCTTCATTTCTCTACTTTGTTTCTTTTCCATCATTACTCTAGCTGCAGTATGGATAGAAAGTTGATTTGGACAACTCTGGAAGGAGGTTGGTCAGTTAACAACAAATTATTGTTAAGTTTAAAGAAGATGGGCATGGCATGGTGTGGTACAGATTATCATGATATAAGTTCATACGTGTTGCAGGGCTCTTGTCTCCACTCTCTATTAGAATGTCATGTGTTTGTACAGAAGTGCTTGTGAGGCAGTGAAAAGAGAATCAGTAAATCATTTGGCACTGGCTGGAAGAGAACAATTTACTAATCCATCAGTTTATGGAGCTCATGGATATCAGAACAAAAGCCAGGTGGCTGAGTGTACTTAGTTTCACTGTATACTGACACAAATATCCTTTATTTGATTACTTTGACAGAAACCAGCCCAATCAATACTTAGAAAACAGGATTGCTATCTACGTTTGGCTGTGTTCTGAGGAGGAACTGAGTACATTACCTTCTGAGAAGAACAAATAGGGACCTTTAATTACAGTGTTGCTTCAAACACACATAAAACTTTATTGTGGATCTTTTTGAAATGGGAAACTAATTTTTAAAAGATTGAATTAATTTGCTCTTAATGCAAATCCACATTTTAGTTACTCTGCATTTTATTCAAAAATAATTTCCAATAGTTCTCTGCTGCCAAAGTGTCAGACTTTTCAACAGCAAATTCATCAGAACTTTCAAGCTTATATTTTTAGTCTCATGAAAAAGGAGAGGAAACAAGAAAGAATGGAAGAGGGGACACTGAGATTGTAATGCACTGATACCTTATATCAATACATGAGAGTCCATTTTGGCTTACAAACCTAGTCATGAAGTCCTGTTATTCTTTTAAAATAGGCTTTAAAAATGTATTGGTGAGTTTTGTTTTTGTTTTGTGTTTTGGAAGAAACAGACAAAAACCAAATCTTCCCTTACTCAGGTTTAGAAAATACTGAGGTTTTTAAGCTGGCTAAATTTATGAATACTCATACTCAGTAATATCAATAAGTGTTATCTGAAGGGAGCTACCAATCCAGTAGCTTATAGGTAGTTGAATGAATCAAGGGAGTGCCTTGAAAACATTTTCCTTTAAATAGACATGCACTGGAATTTGCACATTCATGGACGAGGTAGTCCATAATTAGGTGCAAATGATTTTTCCCAATCATTCTTCATCTTTTGTTTCTGATTTTGAATAAGAAAGCTGCACATATTATGAATATGAAAATGAAAAATTTCCTAGCAAAAGCATCAAGTGGAGAGGAATTACAAAATTACAGCTATAACTTTTTTGGCTGATTGAGAATGGCAAGGTAGCAAATTAACAGCTTTTGGCTGTTCTATTGTCAGTAAGTATTTTAAAGCAGAACTTTCACTTCTGGTTGTACTAGTCTTTCCCTCCACAAGGGACTCCAGGCAAGGCGGGGGTGGGGGGGGGTGGCGGAAATGGCAACTAAAATCCAATCCATGTTGTGTTTGCTAAGTCATGAATCCTGGTGAATGAATGTGTCCCTCTAAGCAAGGGATATTTTTTTCTTTAATTTGTGCAAAGTCTACCACTGTCCCTGTTTAAAGCTTAGAGCTATGCTCTAAGGAGCAATTCTGACATACTGGAAAATAGATTCAGTTTAATGGACAGTCCCTCAGAAGACGACTCTGAGGAAAGACTCAAGATGAGCTTATGCTCCTTTAGTGCCAGATTGCTTTCAGTAATGTTTAAATTCAATTAGGCTATTTAAATTTTAACATGGCACAGGTTTTTAACTATCTATAGGATTTGTGTTTCTTTAAATCCTGCTTTCAGGATCATTTCATTATTTGTACTTACTAATAAATCATTAAGTAATCACGTTTTAATTTTGGTCAAAAATCATGTGGAGAGCTGTGTACATAGCTGCACTCTTTTAGTTTACATTGCCCGTGAAATTACTGACATTTTGACTAATGTATCGAAAATGAGGTAACAGTCTCTTTGTCTACTGTATCAGTACTGTAGGAATATTAAGCTGATGTTGAAAATTGAAATCTATGCTATGGTAGCAATATCAGAAATACATAAGATATCACAAGCTCTAATAATTATTTCCTTTGCTTGAAAATCTAACAAATTTCAAGCCTTAAAAACAGAATGAAAATATGAACATTGTGCTTTCCAATAATGTAAAGGAATAAAAAATATTGAAAAATAATATGAAATTACACAAATGTTTGTTTTGTGTGTGTGTGCACACATGTGCCTGTTCCTTGACTGATTAAGAACACGGTTTGTGTGCACGTTCAGAATTAGAGGTGGTTTTTGGGACATATTTTAATGTTTTTCTCTCTTGGAGGCTGCAGTCAGTTAAAGCAAGCAGATTCAGTAGGACCAGCTTTCATTTTTCTTTCTGCATATGCTTTCTTGAGTCCAAGAGTGCCTTGCTACATAGAAGTCATATGTTAGACATTACTTCATGTTGCAGAAGTGTATTATTTCAGCTAATTATTGGGCTGACTTTATACAGGACCTGGAGCAAGGGAAGCTCCAATGCATGACTGGCTGTTGGCAAAACTGCAAATTTGGGTGAAGCTTGTTTTTACCTTGACATTCTTCTGTTTCAGCACCTGTCCTTTCTTCCTTCCTCTAACCCTAAGCCAGCCCTCATAGCCAGCTGATACATCATTTCAGGCCTTTGTAGCAATGTCATACTGTTCTCAACCCTCCAAATCTTCTCACCTAGGCCTGCTAATGCCGTGCTACTTGGCACAGACAGGTGTCTGCCTGACCATTCATCTCTGTAAGACCCAAGATATCCCTTTGCTAAACTGATAAAATAATCCTTGCTAGTGCCCATCAGCAAAATATGTCTATGATAATAGCATGTATTTTAATAGGTCCTTATAGAAACAATATTTTTCTTCTACTAAATAATTATGTTGGGATATTTTCTGTGTGAGGAAGAAATTTTTTGAGTTTCTAAGATCAGACAGCATAATTGACCACTACATAATTAGAGTCAATTTTAGAAATGAAACAGTCATCTGGAAGTCAAAAGACTTAGCTTGTAGTCTCAGCTCCAGCACTACGCACCTGTCAGATCTTGGAAAGACACTCAACTTCTCTGATGTTCACTCTTCTCATTTCTAATCTACCGGAAAGTTGGACCTGGTGATTTTTTAAATACCTGGATATTTTTTAAATAGCAGTTCTGATGTGTTTCTTTATAAGTCTGTAATTGTGTAATAATAATCCATCTCCATAAGAAGGGAATTAAATGTAGACCATATAATCATTTCAGTCCATTCAGTTCAAGAGTCAAGGGATCACATGCTCAGATCTCATTCTTTAGGCAGAGTACCATGAAATACATGTTTAAATGCAACAAAACAAAGCACAGAAATGTGCTTGAATGTCCTTCAGACTTGCACAGCTAGTAAGTTTTGAATGGTGAATAGGACTTGAGTTTTCTGATTCCTAATTCAACCAAGGTTAAAGTGAAATCTGGGGCAGATTTCCAGAGATGATTTCTCATTCTCTGCAAGAATCAACACATGTGCCTGCTTAATGATTTGTTAATGCCAAATCTTTCCACTATAAAGAACATTTAGTAGTGCTTACTATACTGTAAGCAGTTGGCCATAGTGCTTGTGGAGTGCATTGTGGCTGCTCTTACCAGCACAGTCTGGCACTCAGACTCTTCTTAACAGATTCAGTATTTGCCTGCACTAATTACAAAGAATTTTGTGCCCACAGAACATAACTTGCTGATCACTTCTGTTTACAGTGGTTGAGGTCAAGATTAGAAGGAAGATGGGAGGGAGAGGGATGGGAGGAGGGAGACACGGAGAGAGAGAGACAGAGACAGAGAGAGAGAGAGACACTGTCTCCAGTTGAATACTAAGGGGAAAAAATGAGCTTCATAAAGGAATAAACAGTAATAAAAAAACAAATTGAACCTGATCATTTCATAGTTGAAATGGATAACAACACCACAGAATTATTCCTTACATTTGTCCAAATGGGAACCTGCTTCTTCACCAATTCCGTGAAGATTTGTGAAAGTCAAGATTCATGTAAAAGGTCATAAGAATGGAGACAATACCTCTTTGTTTTTGTTGAGGGACTGGAAGCATCTGGCTTAGTTAAGCATATTCTTCAAATTGTGGTCCATTATTTTCATCCTTTCAGACAAAGATCTTATCTCCAATATTCAACACATTGATATTGGGGTTTGTTTCCCTTTATTACCATTTCCTTCCCACCTCATCAGCAACGATTCCAATATAAATACTGATATCTAATGTTGGTCTGTGATCTTGTAGAAATGTGATTATTTTGTTTGAATATACAATAAATGTACTTAAGTGGTATTATGTTATATATCATTCTGCTTATTAATATTAACCATTATTATTATTTTATACAAAACAATATTTCTGGATCTATATATTGTTATATGTTTATCAGGTCTATCAGCCTCTGATTGTGGCATGGTGTGCCTCTGCCACATATTGTCCCCCCACCGTTCCAGGGATGGACACCCGGATTGTCTCCATCTCTGGACCACCATGAACAGCACTGCAATTCACATAACTATATGTGTCCCTTATAGACTGTGGGGTAATTTCTTTGGGGTAGAAAGCCAGAGCAGAATTGCTGCCTGATGGAATATTCATCTCTTTACTTAGGCTACACCAATCCCATCAACAGGGTATGAAGATTCTTCAGCCCATGTTTCCAGCCACACTTGACATTGTCCACCTTTCTGATTATAGCCAGTCCAGAAGGTTTAAATCGATCTATCCTTATCCTTACCTTCATTTGCATTACTCTGAACAAATTTGAACATTTCTTTATATGCTTGTTTGCCTTTTGAATTTTATTTTTAAAAATTTAACTTGTTGATTTTGTAAATATACTGTGCCTTTTCTAGTCATTACTTTCTTGTAGGTTTTAGATGTTTCAAACATCTTTCCCAATATATTATTTTCTTTTAAATTTGACCATTGTGTATTTAATATTCCCTTAATATATCGATTTATACATGATGGCTACATTTTTAGAAAGAAATTGGAATAGTTTATATATGAACAATGTGTCCTCCTGGGGGAAATTTGACAGAGAGGCTGACCGGTTGTGTTAGACCCAACGTTACTAAAACATGTCAGGTAGCTGGAGGAGCCCAGACAACCCCCTCCTGTCAAGAAAAGGTAGTGATCATAAGTTCTTAATTTTGGATATAATTAAATTAATCAAGTTTTTGCTTACTGTTTTTGACTAATTTGAAGACATTCTCCTACATTTTTGTGTGTTATATATAAAAATTTTATATAACAAAATTTTGTATGACATTTTTATGTTATAACTTTATAGTTATACATGTATAACAAACGTATGTTTTGGTTTCTTCCACTGAAATTCTATATCTTTGTCCTCTCAGGACTAATACAGTGTGCTCCCAGTATGCCCCTGAAAATATATTCAATTTGCTAGTAAAAATCCAGGGCACGTGAACAAAAACACCTTTGAATAGTTACATGCTACAAATTCTCAATTTGTCTGACTGGGTCTTAGCAGCTCCTAAACATGGTGTCATTGACATCAACTTAAAATTACGTGTTGTCAGAGGATATTGTGTTCGCTCTAAGCACCTTTTCAACATCGCCTCCACTAGATGGGAGTCTCTCAGGCAACTTCATTTCTGAATTGTTTTTTCAGTCACTTATGTTCGTATGCAAGGGAAGTGAATTTATTGAATTATTCAAGAGAACAACAGAGAAAGAACATGATTTAGGCATATGTCACTATCTTTTGTTTAGAAAAAAGTGGTGAGGATCATCTCAGTGTCAAAGGGATTAAGAGGACAGGTAACAGGGGAGAGGATTATCTCATTCTCCTTTCCAGCTGGGCTGGGTTCACCTTGTCAACCCAGCATCAGTGGCAGCAGGAGAAATTTTATAGGCTGTTTTCTCTTCACTATTTATAGAGGTGTGGTGCCTGGAGCATTTCATGATCATTTTTATTTGCACCAGTCAACCCTCATTACCCTACTTTCCTAGGACAATAGAATTATAAAATCACTGTGTCAGTCTGCCGTATCCTTTTCCACTAATAACTTTTGATCCCGGAGGCTAATTTCAGCCAGAACTGGCAGAGTGGCAAAGAGCTTATCAGTTCTGTAAAAAACAAAGTCACTCACAGGAAAGTATGGCAGCCTGCATACTTCGACCCATGAATGGACCTAATAGGGTAGGCTTAGCTAAAAAGCCTGAAGTGTGCAAACTGATTACTCATAAATTTGCTGGGTGAGCTTGAAAATAACCTAATTTCAGCAAAGTGTGTTCAATTGAAATCATCTGTTTGAAATATATTTAATAAAATCCAGATCCCAGAGCCTATTCACATAATAACCCAGCAAAAGTATTATTAACAAATATAAAAGTCTTTTTTTAGCATATTTGTAACCTATTTCAGTTTTCTCATTACCTCTAATCATATACTGCCATATTTTTTAAATTATCACTACAATGTAAAAAAGAAAAGATGTATAAAATCATCACTTATTGTTACTTTTATCTATTTCAGAAAATACTAATTTTAAAAATCAATGGCAAATACTAATTTCCTTCCTAATGGCTTTTTTTCCCCACATGTATTAACTTCCTTTTCCACTGTATTTTCTTAAAAAATATTTTTTTCTTTTATTACTAGGAGTCTATAAAGACTCTGTTTGACAAGCTTTGTCGTGTTTTCTTGTTTTTCTGAAATTTATTGTGATCAGTCATCTTCAACTAATCCTGAATTCTTTTTTAATATATAGTCCCAAATTTCTGATATTTCTGTGTCCATTGCTGGTTTGCTTTTGTCATTGGATTTTTTGAAATTTATATTTTCCCACCCAATAACCAGGTGTAATCAAACAATAATTTTCTATGTAAAACATGGTATTTTAACTAAGTCCCCACAAAAACAAAAGCAAAAAACAAAAAAAACCCCAGTAATTTTAAGAACTTACAGTGCTAAGGACACTTAAGTGTTGTCTTCTTATTTGGTTTGTACTTGACTTTATGAATATACTTGCTCTTATTGTACTTTTTGTTTATGAAATGGGAGACTTTGAGTCAGGGCCTATAGGGAACCACCTCTCCATTTGCCTAATATACATATGTATATACTGAAATGTTATGGAGACTGACATATTATTAGGAAGGAATCGGGCTAATGTACATGTTACACATATAAGCAAATGTTCTCGTAGGGGAAGTTAATGGAAACATTGTCCAGTTGAGTTAGAGTTTCAAAGTTATTTATTAAAGCATGTCAGTTGGCGGAATAGCCTCTATCAGAGCCAAGCGCCAAGAAAAGGTCAGGAAACTGCTGAAACAGAATTCAACAAGAGAACAGGAGGGACGCCTTCTCCACAAAGATGGGGTCAGGATGGAACTGGAGTTCTGGATCTGCAGTACCCTTGAGACTCAAACTCTTGATGACCCAAGCTTCCTGACCTTGCAGGAATATGCCTTTGGGGAATGATTGTGTTGCATTACTGACATCAATTTTATAAATAAGCCACGGAGAGAAGTATCATTCCTTGCTCATGAAGACCTTCTACATCTCCATTAAGGCATCAGTCTCAGGAGTGATGGTAGCACCAAAATGAGAGGCACAGAGTCACAGAAGTTTGCTCTTCAAGCGTCCACCAGGTAGTATCACTGAGCTATGCTCTGACTGGTAGCAAGAGACAGGACCACCTCTTAGAAATGATCAGGGTTTTTTGTTTACTTGTTTTGATTTTTATTTTGTAACTCTAGGTCTTCTCTGCTACTGGAAATGGTAGTATAGCCTCAGCTTTAGGAACTGTTTGCAGCTGGGGCAGAGGTGATATGTTTCTTCAAATTTCACTGGCTAGACTAGAATAGCCAGGAATGCTTTTTGGATATATGCAAACATTCTTTAGA
This sequence comes from Balaenoptera borealis, assembly GCF_965194805.1. NCBI lineage: Eukaryota > Metazoa > Chordata > Mammalia > Artiodactyla > Balaenopteridae > Balaenoptera > Balaenoptera borealis. The sequence goes on along the minus strand of NC_138863.1, from coordinate 42,333,921 downwards.
ATGCATTTTTGCTCTTTCTTTTTCTCCCACCTTTCCTCCCTCCCTTCCTTCCCTTTGGTTTGAGATTTTTCTTTGCCTTTTTTTTTTTTTTAATCCTCATGGAGGCAGTCTAAATTAGCTTGCAATATTTTCATAATTTTTGAACTTTTGCTATATATATTTGATTCTTCAACTATATAGCATTATTTAGTGTTTGAAAGTTTAAATAATGTACTAACATTTTACTAAACCTTTATCAACTAACTTATTTTAGTCAACATTGTGTTTTTTTATGCATTCCTCAATGTTGAGATATTTATACGTAGTTTGCTCATTTTAACTGCCATATTACATGATTTTAATAAGACATCATTTTTTTTGTCAATTTCCCTATTAGAAGAGTTAAGTGATTTTTTTTCACTATCAAAAGCAATGCTGCCATGAACTTTTTTGTACATATTTCCTTATACCCAGTGTCAGAGAGTTTCTCCAAGGTAGATATATAGGAGTGGAGCTGCTTCGCCAAGGATATGGGTGGGAGTCTTCAAATTCCTTTGTATTGCTGAATTGCTTTTTAAAGTGATCTTAATAATTTAGACTCCCATTTTTAAAATGTTATTGAACTGTAAACACTCTTCTGATTTCAGATATCTTATTGTTTTAATTAGTAGAGATAGCAATGTACTCCAGTATTCATTGGCCATTCAGTTTTCTTTTCTAGCTTATCTGTTCATATTTGCTCTTTTTTAAAGTCAGGCTTTGGTCTTTTAAAATTGAATATATATATAAAATTAGGGCTGGTCCTATTCTGAGGGTAGGTCACAAGAAGCTTTAACTTTCACCTTGGTCTCTTGAAACATGCTTCTTGGAGCCCTGAGCTTCCATGCCAAGAATTTGAACTACCCTGAGACTGCCATGTGGGAAACCATGCAAAGAGACTGCATGAAGATGTCTTAAAATTACATCAAGAAAGATGCCCGTGGAACGTGGAGTAGAAACAAGTCATCCCTGTCAAGTATTGCCCATAGTGTGAATTAGTGTGCAAAAATGAATGATTTTTGTTGTTTTAAACCATTTTGTTTTGGGATGGGTTACTGAATGGCAATGTATAAATGAAACTATCTATCTACCTATCCAACATCTATCATCCATGTAGCTATCTATCTATTTCTATAAGTTCATACACATTCATGCTTTGTATACAATTTTATCATTTATATGAATGCAAATTTCTCATATACTATATCATTTCTTCACATTTTGTTTTTCTTCAAGCCTCACATAATGTTTTCATTTTAGACAAATTTATTATTTTCCTTTATGGTTTTTGCTTTTATGTTTTTTAGAAATAATTTTTTTCTTATTCTACTGATATAGAGATATTTGTCTATATTCTCTTGTAAAATTTGCACTTTTATTATTTTACTTTTTACCTTTAGTCATTAAAACCTATGAAAATTATTTTTGTGTATAGTGTGATACAGAGATCTAAGTTGATCTTTTCTCATTTGGATAACTAATTTTCCCAGAATCTTCATTGGTTGATTTACATTTCTTTCATGATTTGTATTGTCACATTTTCTATTGCTTCTTACATTATATCTGAAACTGTTTCTGGGTTTCTAATTTTATTTTATTAAATAACAGTGTGCCAAAACCACACTATTGTAAATGTCTTTGGCATTCTGTTAATAGACTGCTTATATCTGGTAGTTACCTTCTCAGTTAGTTCTTAGTTCTATTAGTGATCTTCCTATATATTTTTTTCGTGACTACTTGCGCTCTTTCTCTTGCACTATGAAATTGGACAGTTAGTCAACATCTGTGAAAACAAACTGTTCAAATTTTTATTAGAATTCCCCTATAATTATAATGATGGAGATGAATTACATAAGATGTGTCTTCCAACCTATGAAGTTTTTTTGTTTATATGGATCTTCAGGACAGGGATATTTCAAAATCGAAGTTGGGGGAAGATTTTATTTAGTGGTGAAGCTGCATGACGGGTATCATAAAAGGCAATCCAGCACTGGATGGAAAATTGGACTGCATAACCTTCAAAGTCCCATCTAATTTTAAAGTTCTAGTTAGTGAAACAAGTTATGCAGACTAATGTTTGAATATGATTTCTGACTGTGAAACTAGGAAAATTGTTGAGCTTTCCTGAGCTCCTTTTATTATCTCTAAATTGGGGTTGATCATATTATTTCAAAATATGCTTGGAAGGATTAACCTAACACAGTACTTGTTTTTCTGCCACTCAACATATTTAGTTGCCTTTTCTATCTCTGAAATAATTTGCAGTGTCTTTAGAGACTAAGGCACTCTTTGTAAAGTAATAATGGTCACAAAATTATTAATGATAACCTTAAATTTATATGATAAACTATCAGAATCAAATCTCAAATTTTACATTAAAATACATATGGTTTCTGAAAACTCAAGACTAGATTAGTTCAAACTATTGCATGGGCATGCTTTTTGAGTGCTGAGGAGACTTACTTCTAAGTCCATATCAGACTACTCTTACAGAGCTCTTGCCAGAGTTCTATATTCAGAATCACTCTCTAGCAATATATTCCCCAAAATAAAAAATAAACAGTTTTTAAAACCACCATAATGAATATTATAAACCTTTGGTAATTTATCTGCTTTAAGTGCATCAAGCTTTTCACCTTTGCCAAAGCCATATTCTTTACTCCTTTTCTCACACTCTCTCTTTTTCTGAATCTATTTTTTTTCTTTAGAAAAAGGAGAAAGATTAGTATTACACCAAAATTGCAAACACATTTTCCAACCACTCCCAATCTGCAGGTTCTTTTATTATGTTAAATATTAATGAACTGATTATTACTGGCATACAAAATCCTAAATAAAATTGAATATTTTTTTGCCTTTTAATACTTTTCATTCTTAAATTCTCTCTTCTTTACACTCCTTCTGACTACCTATTTTTCTTTTTCCCTCTAAAATGTGCTTTCTATCCCCAAATTCATTCTCTCTGTCTATGCAGACACACACAGAGAAAAATTTGCAAGAATGACATAAGTCCTGATTGTAGTTATGTGGGATTTACAGGGAAAATAAATCAAACTTGTCTTTTTTACAGATGAGCTCACACTCTTCCTTTTTCCCCACTGAAAATAAAAAGTCAGGGAAGAAATCCAAATCAGAACCTTTATCCCAATGCCAGTAATTTGTTTCCAGCTTTTCTGCTTCTCCAAAAAAATCTCTTCCTGAAACTTCTCACCATTGCACCCTGCTCAGAAAACAAAACAAAATGCACAGAACTAGAAACTCAAGAAGAAAGAACAAAGCTAGGTAGTTCAAACCTTTGACAAATTGCTATCAAAATATTGTATTTTGTTTTAAGTTCATCGTTCTCTTTTTTATTGCAAATAAAGATGGGGTAGGAATCGTGCCACTTCCTGATGTAAAAGCTGTATATAAACTGTGTAAAAATCCTCAGCGGCTTCTTATTAAATTTAGAATTCAGAATTTAATCCAAACTCCTCTCTATGAACTGTAAGACGCCCCCACCTAGATGTAATTGGACATTTCCTGTCACCTTTCCACTAACTCTCTCCATGACCAGCACAAAAGCCTCTTTTGTCTCCTTGAACACACTTTACTCTGTTCCTGCCTCAAGGCCACTTGCTGTCACTCCTGTCTACAGCACAGTGCACCCGGCACCCCTAGATCTTCCCAAGGCTGGCTCCCACATATCAACCCCTTAAATGTTCTCCTCATCTAAAAGTTCACTCCCATCCAGACGCTGTCACCTTATTCTTTTCACTTTCTTCATAATATTTATCTTTATTTGAAATAACCTATTTAATTTTTTACTTGGTGTTTCTGTCTAGCCCAGTGGAATTTAAGTTCCTTAAGATTAGGACACTTGTTTGTTTTGTTCTCTTTACTCACAACACCGGGGTGAGTTCTATCCTTGTATAGGTTTTTGATAAATATTTTTAGTTGTATGAATAAATGAATACCTACAAAGGTAGTATTTTTAAAATACACTATTTATAAAAGACACTAATAAATGAAATTTCTCATAGCTAAGTTACCTACTGTTCCCTCATATACAGGTTTACTTTAATAATCTGTTTCTTCCTGAAATGATTTGTCTACTGTATAAAAATTTGGTAAAAATGGAAGAAATTAAAGTATTATCTTATTAATACTATTGTTTTTGAGTAGGATTATGATGAAACTTTTAAAATTTTCTGTTGTGCATATATTAATAAGATTTATAAAAGAAAAACTTGGTATTATAACAATAATAAAAATATAACCTAAGAGAGAAAAAGAAGATAAGGAAAACTGCAGAACAGGGAAACATGACTTGATGGTTGGTAGGGTAATAAGAAAGCTGTTCTGCATATCTTAACCAATGGATTTTTATTACAACTCCTGATATATTCTCCAAATGCCACCTTCACCCTCAATGTCACATTTTCAAGCTGGTACTTTCCTAAGGCTTGACTCACAGGTCAGTAGGCCAGTGTTCCGATCCCATCATGGTATCAAAGGATTGTCCTTCTTCTTCTTCCCAATGGAAATGTAAGGCCTTTTAAGGTAAAAATCAGTTAATTTGATGAACAAATCCATACTAACATGCTAATAAAAGATGATTAAGGCAAAGCATTTTGTTACAGGGTCCTTCCACTTGGGTTCACATTTTAAAAAATGACATTCAGCAGGCTGTGTACTGCTTTGACTTATAAGTAGATAAATGTCTCTTATGGTGGGAATATAAAGACAGCCGGAAGGGAGAATTGTCTGTTTATTTTATCCTGGTGGAACTAGTGAGGGTTGAATTAGGGTATGCAGAGGCTCACAGGACCTTATGGTTTTCCTTTTAAATGATCTGCTATAGGCTGTTCATTTATTCAGTTATCTAATAATTTACTATCGCTAATCTTCCTAGTCTTTCTGTGTGCTGTGAACAGAAGGATGAAGTCCTACACCTGAGTAAAATTGCCCTTTACTTTAGGGACAAAATCATACAAACCTATAAACATTAGAAATGTTTAGAACATTTCTTGATCTTTCTCACTTACATTTGGCTTTCCATTAATCACAGTTCAGTTGCCACTTAATTATCTTAAGTCTCTATTATATATTTTCAAATGGGTGAATCTAAATAAGTAATATTAGCTCAATTATATTTGATTTTAGTAAGGATATCAAGTTCTTCCAGATTCTCAAAGAATGTTGGCTATAATCTAAGTCCCCCAACAGATCAACATCTTTGGTATGATCTGATTTCTTGAAAACACTGGTGTACACAGGGAATCTTGAACATTTTGCACATGACCTTGTTTTGGTGATATGACACTAGGGAAATGGTGAGTCAGTTAACATTTATGGAGTCTAATGCTGACTTAAAGTTCTATTTTATCATTAAGTAAGAAAATTTCTAGTCCATTTTTTAAAATATATACTGCATGTAAACTGGTCATATACTGGTTATATACACGTATAAGTAGAAACACAAATGCCTAGTCACAGTCTTTCTGCTCCTTTCAGGCTCTCAAATATGAGAAGATTTTGAAGACAGGGTTGAAAAAGATCTTTAGGAGTTCTGAGGCAGCTTGGTAGCAAACCTAGCAAAACAAAGGGGCATAGTGAGTATGGAAATGAGATAGCAAATTAGCCTGAAGAAGTAGAAAAGCAGGTAGATCAATGGCAAAGGAGCTGGCTGGGAGGAGCTGGGAGTAGAGGCAATAAATAAAACTGATGTATACCCTTGAAGACCAGTGTGTGAATAAAAATGCATGTCATTTGTCCTGCCTAGGGGAGGAAAAGACCCATAGCCTGAAACAGGTCATTTGGCTAACAGGACTCTGGAGCGAGCCCAAGTCAACCTTCTGAGTGCCAAGCAGACAAAGCTAATTAAAAATATATCATTTAGGGGCTTCCCTGGTGGCGCAGTGGTTGAGAGTCTGCCTGCCAGTGCAGGGGACACGGGTTCGAGCCCTGGTCTGGGAGGATCCCACATGCCGCGGAGCGACTAGGCCCGTGAGCCACAATTACTGAGCCTGCGCGTCTGGAGCCTGTGCTCCGCAACGGGAGAGGCCGCGATGGTGAGAGGCCCGCGCACCGCGATGAAGAGTGGCCCCCGCTTGCCGCAGCTGGAGAAGGCCCTCGCACAGAAACAAAGACCCAACACAGCCAAAATAAATAAATTAATTAATTAATTTTAAAAAAAAGAAGCAAGAGATTGTTCAAAACTGAGAATGGCCAGTGTGTCTACATCTTTGAGCAAAAGATGTGTGTGTGTTTGTGTGTGTGTGTGTGTTTGTTCATGGCAGCAGCTCAGGCTGAATATACATCTAGTGAGAAATCAGCGAAGGGTCTTGAATGCTCTGTTAAGAATTTAAAAAAAAAAAAAATATATCATTTAGTAACAAGTGGGCTTACAACAGCAAATACAAAAGAAACCGAGTTATACATAATTGAATATGTAGTTTTATCTACCAGGCTGCTTCTTCCCAAAAAGATTGATGTAGTTACATGAAAAGACAGTGAAAATACTGTCTATAAATCGGAATTAAAAATTGATGCCCCTGGTATATACAGAGGTTAAGTTTTTTTCCATTATAACAAGGAAGAATATCTACTCATCTCAAATGCAGCCCAGCTTACTTTTCCAGACAACTGCATCCTGACTATTCGAAGGTGCTTGATTTCCAGTTCACGGATCCTAATTATTTCTCTTCTCTACTCAGGGTTAAATATACCTTAATGGATCTTAAATCTGCCTGACAAAGAGGCTGACTTAGAGACTCATCTTACCCATGACATACAATTATTAATTAATGAGTGTCAGCTGCATAAGGGGATTGCAGCTGATATGTGTAATAACGGTAAGTATTGCAGGCTGAATTATGCACTGTAGAACAGGAAAGAGTACATTTTATTAGAATCATCAAAATTTCCTGTTTCCAAACTAATTAATTTAACTCTTTCTGTTGTTTAAACAAATTGTATTTATGTCTTTCAGGTTACTGCAATTTCCTTCTAGCAAATAAAATGCCTGTGTCTTTTCATTAAGAGCAATAAGCTTCCTTCCTACAACAGTTAAATTCTGTTCTGGTATCACAGTTTATCCTTTTTTACTATTGGGTGGGGGTCAAGTAGAGTGTGCATTGTTAATCTTTGAAGCTTTAGTCAGTGTTGGCAGCCCAAAGTGACCAAGAAGCTAACAGAGACAGAGAGAGAAATCTCTGTAGGCTCCCCCAATCCTCTCTCCCAACCAAAGAAAAATGCTTTGCGACAGAGTGACAATTAACTTAAGCCCACTTTTTCCCTTTTGGGACATTCTCTCCACCTGAACATACTCTGCTTATCTAATATTATCTGAGACTTTATTTGAGAATGTTCATCTCATGAGAGTATTCTTTTGAAGTTTGAGATCTTATTAAAGCAAAGGATGTCTGATGACCTTATCTTCAACCAGCTGAACTATATCACAGACCAGATGTGCAGAATCTCTTGGGGAAAAGATCTGTTTAAAAACCAAAACAAAACAAAAATCACAATGCTTCAAGCTAACTATATTGACTTGTTTCCATTAGGGATATCACAATTATTGGAATGCATTCTTTATAAGAATTTACAATGCACGCCTCCTTGTCCAACCACTGGGCTAGGTAGACATACCAACTAAGATTTTCACACTTTTTTGATATTGAGCTGCATGAGCTGTCTGTATATTTTGGAAATTAATCCTTTGTCAGTTGCTTCATTTGCAAGTATTTTCTTCCATTCTGAGGGTTGTCTTTTTGCCTTGTTTATGGTTTCCTTTCACTTATCTAACCATAAGTGAAGAGCTTTGGTGAATATTCCAGACATCCTGCAGGTTTCTTGAAGCAATAACTTTAGACAAGGGAGTAATTTTGTACATCTCGGTTCACAGCATGGAGAGCTAACTATATTCAAAATGAAATATGCTAATAATACATGTTTAAATAAACAGGGATTTAACTTTAGGGTTGTAATTACTTGCAAAAAATAAAAAGTTTCACATATAACCCAATATTTGTATCAACATAGATAGACTATGTAAATAATTAATTCTAAAAATTACTTAATTCCTAGTATGAGGGATTATATTATCCTCTATTCTTCCCTTGACTTTGCTTTTTTACACACAAGGCCTTTAGTCAATAAGCCCTTCAATATTATTGAAATCTCTGGGAAAAAATTTCACACTTATTACTTAATTATTGCTGTCCTTATTGTGGTAGGTGTGAAGAAAGTACACAAGAAAGCAGGAGAAACTTATCACTTTAATGGTAAGAGGGCTTCATAAATATGCCTCTATCTTTGCTCATGTTAATTAAATGTGTTGGTAGAATCAACTGAGGCAAAATGCTACAAATAATTTTCCCTGGAAATTCTTTTATTTTCTTTTCCTCTTTGCTCAAAAATAATAAGAATTTAACTACTAAGTATATATAACTAAAGATTTTTTAGATATATTATCTGATGCGTAAATATGCATAGTTATGAGCCAATCAATGTAAGCAACAGGTTTATTATTTCTGAAAGTGTTTAATACTGATAATATTTTGAGCATGACTATTGTTTCATTGTTGGTAACACAGTACCTTGAACTTATATAGCTCTTTGAGTTATCTTAGTTTATCTTGTTAATAAGGATTTCAATGATTAACATTCATTCATTCACTCAAAAAAAAAAAAAGTTTCTTGAGTTCCTACTATGTGCCTGGCACTCTTCTAGGCAATGGAAATACAATAGTGCCAAAGTATAACAAGACAAGCAAAAGGAAAGCAAGAAAAAGAAGACAGCCAGAAAGAGGGAATTAAGTGAACTACAGTGTATTCATTAGAATGCTCTCTCTTAATATCAAATAGTTTTGCATAACCTAGATATTGACACTAACACAAAAAATTGACATATTTCACATTTTAAAAGAATAAGTTAAGCATAACTTATTTTACATATATGTCACTGAATTAAATTGTATAAAACGTGTTAGAAAGCAAACATCATCAACATGGCACCTTGGTTTGGGATAGGAATAAACACATTACATTCTCATCAGTATAATTATGCTTTGAATTGGAAACTGTAATAAATGTAAAATCTTAGTAAATTACAAATTAAACAATGAGTTAAGCTGTTATGGAAACTCATACAAACTGTTCTTAGCTTCAGAAATCACTACTTTGGAATTTTGAACAGAATAACTAAATAGTGCATATTGATTTAAAATCAGGGCCTTTTTTTGTAAGTTGGATTTTAACATATAAGCTTAAAGATAATGAAAGATAAAAAGCAGTTTGCCAAAAATAAGAAATTTTTCAAAGCAGTATTTCTAAAGTAGGGATTGTTCATGTTGCAAAAGCCCTTTCCCTAGGGATTCCTTCCATATCACCCTTACAGCAGACCCCAAAGTGTGCTGTCTTTCATGAAGTATCCATTTGTGATCTATAAATGACTAACTAGCTCTTGTTTTCCTCCTCTCAACAACAACACACACACACACAAACACACACATCTTTTCTTCTGAAGATACCTAGAGTTTCATTTAAATTGCTAATTGAAAACAACTTCAACTCTGTTCCTTCAACACCACTTCTTTTTATAAGTACTTAAATTATCATATATAAAAGATAGAGAGACATGGGACAGATAGAAAGAACAGAGAAAGACAGAGAAAGTTAAAAGGAGAATTTTGAAGTGGGCACTTATGAGTTCATTCCATATTATGTGTTACCTTGACATAAGGGGTACCGGGAGGTCCTCAAATGGCCGAACTGCAAATTATCCTCCCCACTCTGCTCCCATGGGAAAGAATCTCTACCCAAATGAGCCCCACTCACTATGAAATGGATCAAGTGCAGTTCCCACTTATCTCTGAGTAGCAAGTTTCAGTTCCCTGGCAGAATTAATGCAAATAAGCCAATCTCCCACAGGAAATGAGGACAGTCCACTCTTTTGACACTACATAGCTTCTGGCTTTTCACTGTTTCCAAGTGCAACCTCCATGTGGTTCTGTATGGCATGAGGTGTCCTCCTTCCCAGGCCTGTGAGTACCTGTGACTAAAAGACTGCTGTTGTCAATCTAATCTGTCCCGTGCTGGATGTCCTGTATTCAGGCAATCCCATAACCCTAGAATGAGAATCCCTCCCTCACCCATGGGGTAAACAGAAGGCAATGAAACACCACTGCACCATGATATACATAAGAACTTTAAATATAATAAAAAGATATCCCAAAAAACCCAGGCATGGATATTTGGAAACAACCCACTTAAAATCTCACATCACACGCAAAATACATTAAGGAATTACATTTTTAAAAAAGACATGCATACAATTAGAAGAGAGTAATTACAAACATGTTCAAATTTCTTGAAGAGAGAAATTTTAAAGTGTAAGTGATTTCTATATATCAAAAAATGTACAAAACCAAATAGAAAAATAAATGCAGAGGGATAGAAGCAATAAAAAAAGAAAACAAGATTTAAATTTCTATGTGTCAGAAATCATAACAACTAGGACAAAATATTTGAACATTTGATAAATTTTGGAAAATATTTGAAAACATATAATAGGTATATATAAAGATAGTTTGTTACACAATAAAGGAAAGACAAATGCCACATAGAAAAAGCAGAAAATCTATGTGAGCTTTTAAGTCACAATAAAAGAATTATATAAAAGAATTATAGTTGGTTTATAAATATATGTCTCTGCTTCATGAGTAATTAAGTTGAACATTTCCTCTAACAATGATTGCATTTTCCTGTGTCATTAGCAAAGATTTTAAAAGTGAATATATTCATTTAATTGTTAGTCTAATGAGACAGACTATCTCCTAGTGAGACTATATATTGCTAAATCTTTATAGAAAGCAATTTATATGTATTAAACTTAAATATGTTCATACCTTTTATCAATAAGAAACAAGAACAAAAATTGTACACAGAGATGGTTATCACAGCATAATTTATGATAATGAAACAGTGGAAACAGTCTTATTTTCAACATGGGACTATTTGAAACCTTGCTGAGATACACACAAATGATGGAAAACCATGCAGCCATTAAAAGTTATGTTTCATGAATAACTTTGTAATGCAGTGACAGTGACATGTTATGATATGTTGTAAAAAATAAATTATAATGAACTTTGTATAAACATCATATTTTAACTATGATGGTGAAATACACTCCGAGATAGAACATAGTTAAGAAATTACCAAAATTCTAACAGTTGTTATCTCTAGATGGTACTTTTGAGATGCTTTTTATTACAATACATTGTTTGCATGTTGTGGTTTCTCCAGCGAACATGTGTTATTATGTAGAAAAATCAATTTCATAACTAATGTCCTCTTTTTGAATTTAGAAAAAAAGTATAGCGTTGGGTCAAATGCTTCAGTAATTACCAAGTAATAGAAAATACAAGATACAATATTTACTTTGACAAAGATAAATTTGTTACATGAGAAGTGTAAGTTAGAAGTCAATGTGCATAAATTATTCCAAGTTCCTGAGTAAAAAGTAAAGGAATTTGGGGGGTTGTTTTCTTAACTTTTGCTTTTATTTTGTTTGTTTGTTTTTTTAGTTTTGGAGACTGGAGAGTTGAATAAGTTTCTAGGCTAAGTTAAAAGACCCAATGGAGGTCAAGATGGTGTACTAGGAGGGTGCCAAATTCGCATCTCCTCACAACTAGGGCACCTACCAGGCACCGGTGGGGGACCATGGACACCTAAGGGGATGGGAGGAACCCCCAGCGACTGGGTAGGACGTGGGGCATGGGGGGAGTGAAGGGGGAGGAGAAGTGGAGGCGGGATGGGACAGGCGCCCCTGAGGGGCGGCTGGGGGAGAGGAAGGGATCCCACGCCCAAAGGGGGAAATTGGGGAACCATTGGGAGGGCAGAGGATCAAAAGGGAGCGTGGCCAGGTTTCCCCTGCCCACTTGGTTCCCCAGGAACCTGCTGAGATCCCGGGTCTGATCCTCTGCCCACTGAGGCCCCCTCCAGCCGTGCAGGTACTGAAGGAGCAGGAGGGAGGGAAGGGGGAGCAAAAGTAAAGGCCGTACCTCCGGAACCGGCACCCCTGAGGGGTGGCTGGGGGAGGGAAGGAGTTCCTACATCCAGTGGGACCAACCCACAGTTAGGGGTCCGGCAGCAACAGGGGAGACCCTGGGGGAGACAGTGGGGGAGGGGTGCAAAGGAACAGAAGGGAGTGGGGCCAGTGCTTTCCCTGTCCACTTAGGCACCAGGGAGCCTCTTGGGCTCCCTGGCTTAATCCTCTGCCCTAGGAGCCTCCTCCTGCTATGCAGAGCCCAAATCCCACCCCTACACCCCCACCTAGGGCCCTACCTCTACACTCGGAAACCCCCTGCAACAAGCTGGGCCTAAACCTCACCCACTCACCCTCACTCAGGGGCCTACCTCCAAACTCCGTACTTCACACTCCAGAGGCCCTCCTTTGGATGTGCTGCCTCTTCCCTTCCACGCAGGTCCTAAGCAGAGGCCCTGCCCCACACTTGAACGTTGCCCCGACTAGGCCTCACCCCAAGCTCAAACATCACCCTCACCACTTAGGTCCTGCCCGACACTAAACCCCGCCCCTGCCTAAGATCTACCCCGGCCTAAACTCTGCCCCCATAGCCAAGACTTTTTTTGTTTTTTCCTCTTTTAGATTGGGGTTCTGTTTTACCTTGTTGAGTCACTGTTGTTGATTATTTTATATTTTTATTTTTCCTAATAAATCTTTTATTTTTCTAATATTATTTTATTCTTTATACTTTGTTATTGTTCTCTCCTTTTGGCTTGTTTCCCCCTTCTTTTTCTTTTTTCCTTTCTCCATTGTGGTTTTATTTTACTTTGCTACAGCTGTTTCACTTATAGTTTTATTTTTCCTAATATATTTTTTATCTTTCTAATTTTATTTTGTTTTTTATTCTTTGATATAGTACTGCTCCTTTTTTTCTTTTTCTTTTTTTTCTCTGTGTCATGATGTTTGCAGGATCTTGGTTCCCAGGCTGGAGGTTGGGCCTGATCTCCTGTGGTGCTAGCTTCAAGTCCAAACCACTGGACTAACAGAGAACCTCAGATCCCAGGGAATATCAATTGGAGTGAGGCCTCCCAGAGGTCCTCATCTCAGCACCAAGACCCAGCTCTATCCAACTGCCTGCGAACTCCAGTGCTGGATGTCTCAGGCCAAACAACCAGTAAGACAGGAATACCACACCACCCATCGAATAAAAAACGAAACGACAAAAAAATGTTACAGATGAAGGAGCAAGATAAAAAACTTACAAGACCAAATAAACGAAGACAAAATAGGCAACCTACCTGAAAAAGAATTCAGAGTAATGATAGTAAAGATGATCCAAAATCTGGGAAACAGATGGAGAAAATATAAGAAAAATTTAACGAGGATCTAGAAGAACTAAAGAGCAAACAAACAGTGATGAACAACACAATTACTGGGATTAAAAAAACTCTACAAGGAATCAATAACAGAATTAATGAAGCAGAAGAACGGATAAGTGAGCTGGAAGATAAAATGGTGGAAATAACTGCCAGGGAGCAGAAAAAAGAATGAAAAGAATTGAGGACAGTCTCAGAGACCTCTGGGACAACATTAAACGCACCAACATTCAAATTATAGGGGTCCCAGAAAAGAATAGAAAAAGATAGGGTCTGAGAAAATATTTGAAGAGATTAAAGTTGAAAACTTCCCTAACATGGGAAAGGAAATAGTCAATCAAGTCCAGAAGCACAGAGAGTCCCATGCAGGATAAATCTAAGGAGAAAAACGCCAAGACACATATTAATCAAACTATCAAAAATTAAATACAAAGAAAGAATATTAAAAGCAGCAAGGGAAAGCAGCAACTAACATACAAGGGAATCCCCATAAGGTTAACAGCTGATCTTTCAGCAGAAACTCTGCAAGCCAGAAGGGAGTGGTGGGACATATTTGAAGTGATGAAAGGGAAAAACCTACAACCAAGATTATTCTACCTGGCAAGGATCTCATTCAGATTCGACAGAGAAATTAAAACCTTAACGGACAAGCAAAAACTAAGAGAATTCAGCACCACCAAACCAGCTTTACAACAAATTCTAAAGGAACTTCTCTAGACAGGAAACACAAGAGAAGGAAAAGACCTACAAAAACAAAGCCAGAACAATTGAGAAAATGGTAATAGGAACATACATATCAATAACTACCTTAAATGTAAATGGATTAAATGCTCCAACCAAAAGACATAGACTAGCTGAATGGATACAAAAACAAGACCCATACATATGCTGTCTACAAGAGACCCACTTCAGACCTAGGGACACATACAGACTGAAAGTGAGGGGATAGAAAAAGATATTCCATGCAAATGGAAAACAAAAGAAAGCTGGAGTAGCAATTCTCATATCAGACAAAATAGACTTTAAAATAAAGACTATTACAAGAGACAAAGAAGAACACTACATAATGATCAAGGGATCAATCCAAGAAGATATAACAATTGCAAATATTTATGCACCCAACATAGGAGCACCTCAATACATAGGGCAAATGCTAACAGCCATAAAAGGGGAAATTGACAGTAACAAAAATAGTAAGGGACATTAACCACCCATTTTCACCAATGGACAGATCATGCATAATGAAAATAAATAAGGAAACAAACTTTAAATGACACATTAAACAAGATGGACTTAATTGATATTTATAGGACATACCATCCAAAAACAACAGAATACACTTTCTTCTCAAGGGCTTATGGAACAGTCTCCAGGATAGACCATATCCTGCAAATCAAGCCTTGGTAAATTTAAGAAATTTGAAATCGTATCAAATATCTTTTCCGACCAAAATGCTATGAGACTAGATATCAATTACAGGAAAAAAAAAACTGTAAAAAATACAAACATATGGAGGCTAAACAACACGCTAGTAAATAACCAGGAGATCACTGAAGAAATCAAAGAGGAAATCAAAAAATACCTAGAAACAAATGACAATGAAAACACAATGACCAAAACCTATGGGATGCAGCAAAAGCAGTTCTAAGAGGGAAATTTATAGCAATACAATCCTACCTCATGAAACAAGAAACATCTCAAATAAACAACCTAACCTTACAGCTAAAGCAATTAGAGAAAGAAGAACAAAGAAACGCCAAAGTTAACAGAAGGATAGAAATCATAAAGATCAGATCAGAAATAAATGAAAAAGAAATGTAGGAAACAATAGCAAAGATCAATAAAACTAAAAGCTGTCTCTTTGAGAAGATAAATAAAATTTGATAAACCATTAGCCAGACTCATCAAGAAAAGAAGAGAGAAGACTCAAATCAACAGAATTAGAAATGAAAAAGGAGAAGTAACAACTGACACTGCAGAATTGCAGAATTACAAAGGATCATGAGAGATTACTACAAGCAACTCTATGCCAATGACATGGACAACCTGGAAGAAATGGAAAATTTCTTAGAAAAGCACAACCTTCTGAGACAGGAAGAAATAGAAAATGTAAACAGACAAATCACAAGTACTGAAATGGAAACTGTGATTAATAATCTTCCAACAAACAAAAGCCCAGGACCAGATGGCTTCACAGGTGAATTCTATCAAACATTTAGAGAAGAGCTAACAACCTATCCTTCTGAAACTCTTCCAAAATATAGCAGAGGGAGGAACACTCCCAAACTCATGCTATGCGGCCACCATCACCCGATACCAAAACCAGACAAATATGTCACAAAAAAAGAAAACTACAGGCCATTATCACTGATGAGCATAGATGCAAAAATTCTCAACAAAATACTAGCAAGCAGAATCCAACAGCACATTAAAAGGATCATACACCATGATCAAGTGGGGTTTATCCCAGGAATGCAAGGATTCTTCAATATACACAAATCAATCAATGTGATACACCATGTTAACGAACTGAAGGATAAAAACCATATGATCATCTCAATAGATGCAGAAAAAGCTTTCAACAAATTTCAACATAAAAATCTCTCCAGAAAGTAGACATAGAGGGAACTTACCTCAACATAATAAACACCATATATGACAAACCCACAGCCAACATCATTCTCAACAGTGAAAAACTGAAACCATTTCCTCTAATGTCAGGAACAAGACAAGGCTGTCAATTCTCGCCACTATTATTCAACGTAGTTTTGGAAGTTTTAGCCACAGCAGTCAGAGAAGAAATAGAAATAAAAGGAATCCAAATTGGAATAGAAGAAGTAAAATTGTCATTGTTTGCAGATGACATGATGCTATACATAGAGAATCCTAAAGATGCTACCAGAAAACTACTAGAACTAATCAATGAATTTGGTAAAGTAGCAGGATACAAAATTAATGCACAGAAATCTCTTGCATTCCTATACACTAATGATGAAAAATCTGAAGGAGATATTAAGGAAACACTCCCATTTACCATTGCAAGAAAAAGAATAAAATACCTAGGAATAAACCTACCTAAGAAGACAAAACACCTGTATGCAGAAAACTATAAGACACTGATGAAAGAAATTAAAGATTCTACAAACAAATGGAGAGACATACTACATACGTGGATTGGAAGAATCAACATTGTGAAAATGACTATACTACCCAAAGCAATCTACAGTTTCAATGCAATCCCTATCAAACTACCAATGGCATTTTTCACAGAACTAGAACAAAAAATTTCACACTTTGTATGGAAACACAAAAGACCGCGAATTGCCAAAGCAATCTTGAGAAAGAGAAACGGAGCTGGAGGAATCAGACTCCTGAACTTCAGACTATACTACAAAGCTACAGTAATCAAGACAGTATGGTACTGGCACAAAAACAGAAATATAGATCAATGGAACAGGATAGAAAGCCCAGAGATAAACCCACATGCATATGGTCACCTTATCTTTGATAAAGGAGACAAGAGTATACAATGGAGGAAAGACAGCCTCTTCAATAAGTGGTGCTGGGAAAACTGGACAGCTACATGTAAAAGAATGAAATTAGAACACTTCCTAACATCATACACAAAAATAAACTCAAAATGGATTAAAGACCTAAATGTAAGGCCAGACACTATAAAACTCTTAGAGGAAAACATAGGCAGAACACTCCATGACATAAATTTCAGCAAGATCTTTTTGACCCACCTCTTAGAGAAATGGAAATAAAAACAAAAATAAACAAATGGGACTTAATGAAACTTAAAAGCTTTTGCACAGCAAAGGAAACCATAAACAAGACGTAAAGAGAACCCTCAGAATGGGAGAAAATATTTTCAAATGAAGCAACTGACGAAGGATTAATCTCCAAAATATACAAGCAGCTCATGCAGCTCAATATCAAAATAACAAATAACACAATCCAAAAATGGGCAGAAGACCTAAATAGACATTTCTCCAAAAGATATACAGATTGACAACAAACACATGAAAAGATGCTCAACATCACTAATCATTAGAGAAATGCAAGTCAAAACTACAATGAGGTATCACCTCATACCGATCAGAATGGCCTTCATCAAAAAATCTACAGGCGATAAATGCTGGAGAGGGTGTGGAGGAAAGGGAACCCTCTTGCACTGTTGGTGGGAATGTAAATTGATACAGCCACTATGGAGAACAGCATGGAGGTTCCTTAAAAAACTAAAAATAGAACTACCATATGACCCAGCAATCCCACTACTGGGCATATACCCTGAGAAACCATAATTCAAAAACAGTCATGTACCACAATGTTCATTGCAGCACTATTTACAATAGCCAGGACATGGAAGCAACCTATGTGCCCATCAACAGATGAATGGATAAAGAAGATGTGGCACATATAAACAATGGAATATCACTCAGCCGTGAAAAGAAACGAAATTGAGTTATTTGCAATGAGGTGGATGGACCTAGAGTCTGTCATACAGAGTGAAGTAAGTCAGAAAGAGAAAAACAAATACCGTATGCTAACACATATATATGGAATCTAGAAAAAAAAAGGTTCCGATGAACCTAGGGGCAGGACAGGAATAGAGACCCAGACGTAGAGAATGGACTTGAGGACACAGGGAGGGGGAAGGGTAAGCTGGGACGAAGTGAGAGAGTACCATTGACATATATAGATACGACCAAATGTAAAATAGATAGCTACTGGGAAGCAGCTTCACAGCACAGGGAGGTCAACTCGGTGCTTTGTGACCACCTAGAGGGGTGGGATAGGGAGGGTGGGAGGGAGATGCAAGAGGGAGAGGATATGGGGATATACGTATGCACATAGCTGATTCACTTTGTTATACAGCAGAAACTAACACAAAACTGTAAAGCAATTATACTCCAATAAAGATGTTAATAAAAAAAGAAAAAAGACCCAATGGAATAGAAGAAATTTATGATATTCCATGAAGCACCATCTTGGAGCAGGCAGAAGTAAGCAATTCAGAGCAAATGCGCAAGTCAAAAGTTAAACCCCAAATGGAAGGATGAATGCTTTTTCCTTTTAAGGAAAAGGAGGAAAGATGAGGATGAGTGAATTATTGATAAAATTGTACAGATAATTGAAGAGTAAGGGTAAATAAACTGTGTGAGGGATGCCTTTTACCTCATAGCAAAGCCTCCACCTTATCATTTCAGGTTGTCATCAGAAAGTGATGAAGATGGGGTGGGATGAGGGTCTATGGAAGGCCTAGGATGTGAACAGCTGCCACTGGGATTGCAATGAGAGCTGCCCACTGGCTCGTGAAAGGGTGGCTGAGAAGTTCTAAAGGCTTAATTGACACTGGAGTTAATGAATATCTTTGTCTTGGAATCAATTTTTCCTTCAACAGTACTTGGTTGTAAAGATGGCTAAAGATGTTGTTGTTAGGGTTAGAGGAAGATGGTGGTGTTAGGGTTAGAGGATTTTCAGTGATTGTGTTAAAATTGCAAGGGCAGATAAATTTGAGGGAGTTAGTGAGAATGCATTTAAAATATACATTTGAGATAAGTCTTGGTAAATAGGGAAGTAAATCTAGAAGGAATTCAATAGACTGGATATTGGAAAGGCAGCCAAGAGCTGTGTGCCATGAGACAAATGAAGAAAATTGTGAGTGTGAGAACGAGGTAAGAGGCAGTTCTTCCTTTGTCACTGGTTGCCTAAGGAAACAAACCCTCTGTTTTTTTGACACCTGCACATATCCCCAAATCTGATAGATATAGTCGCTCCCTGAATGAATAATGATTTAAGCACTCCCAGATAAAATATATGTTTAAGAACTTCAGAAAACCTCCTTATTTTTTACCAGTTCTTTCTCTATTAGGTAAAACTTTTGTTTTTTCAACGTTTAGATCTAGTTTTCAGTAATTATTTTTCTTAACTAGTACAAAATTTTTTAAAATCTGCAATTATTAGAAAATGGGAGGATTATGTCTTTAGCAGAACTGGACCTATGTACACTGGTGTTTATAACCTCAGTGCCCCTCGATATCTCTGCATATTAATTTTATGGAAGTATTTCCCAACTGGATAGAATTCCTAAATAGAAAACCCATTTATTGCATTTATTGCCAAGTCATTTATTACAGAAGTCTTCACTACTTCAGTTCTCCCCAATCAGTGAAATCATTTTGTCACATGTAGTAATTTATTTTTAAAAAACTAAATAAAATGTGAGTGAAATTTAGGAGAATAGATGGAGGGAGATAAGATTAGTATATCAAGTTTTACAGATCCAGTGATTTCTGAAAATCATGTGACTTAATGTATATTTTTAAGGTCAAAGGTTCACTCACAGGTCTTAGTAATGATACAAACTTCTTTTGTATCTCCTTAATTAGGTAATGTTTGGGTGTTTGTGAATGGTTTTAAAATGACCTAAAAACGTAATTCATCATGACTAAGGCCACATTTGGATTTAGATGCCAAATGTGGATCTTTGGGGAAGAGCTATTCACCAATGTATTAATTAAGATAATATTTGAGGTTCTATTTCAACAATCAAGGATTTATTAAAGCAAAACTTAAGCCTTGTGGAATGTACTGAGAAAATATTTCCTGAAGCTGGGCCTTAGCTAAGTAATTTAAGACTTTGCAATAATGATGCTAGTAAAATTTTTACATATTACTTCCTTCTGGTATTGATACTAGTGAATCATTCTAAAAAAAAAAAGAAAGAAAAAAAGAGGTCTCAGTTAGCCCAAATCATTACTGTTAGCATAGGAATGTTAAAACAATTCTACTTAATCAATAAGCAAAATAAGCACACTTATTATGAGAAATCTAAATTGCTTGTTTAGACTAGTGTGAGTATGCATGTGTTTGTGTAGGTGTGCATTTCTTCTATGTAGATTTTGTTGATATTTCTTTAAATATTATTAATTGTGACCTTCAAACCAATATTTCCTAAGTATTATGGACTTCAATTGCTACTATGGTTAGCCAAAGCAAATTTCATTTCACTTTATGTTTTTAATCTAAGGCTGCATATAGCTGAGCTATTGAAAATAATAGTAACTATCATTTGTATATAATCTTTATAACTTAAAATTACATTTAATTCTTATGTGACAATCTTTGAAGAGACTTAAACCAACTTAAAAATATGGGAACTCCCATAGTCAACTCTGCACAAATCATATGTAACAAATCACAGTGCAGAACTGAAAATAATTTTAAAACTGTTTTTAAAAGTTTTACTTTTATGTCTCTAAGAACTTTAGAGAAAATTAATTTCATAGCCACGATATAACCTAATAAAAACACTGTTGCTGTCTTCCCTGTTGCTCCCTTCCCCACTTCTGGAGCCTTCGCTTTTATTTCTTAGAACTTACTGTGGAAGTTTGCTTCCCCGTTTATTCTTTGCCTCCTTGCTCTCTACCCAGTCTTTTGCTTTGGAATCATAAGATATGCACTGGTGACTGGTGAAGTTTCTTTGGGTTGGAATGAGAGGGGGGGAAAAAAAGGAGAATTTGAGTTGGCAAAGATAGAAATTTTATGAGGTATGGATGGAATGAAAAATCAGGGACACTCATCATACAGGCATCATAATTCTTATTTTTCAGATTTGGAATCTGAAGGTCAGAGAAACTGAATTACTAGCTGAGGAGAAACGAGAAGTATGTGAGATCATTGCTATTCCAAACTTTTATTTCAATCCTAGCGCCCTTCTCTCCGTATCACATAGACTTTGGCTACTCTTATTTATAAAAATTATTTTAAAAATAAGAAGAAAATTATCTTAGATAATCATATACTGAAACTCCCTTACCATCTTCAGAATTTATTATACACAAATACTCATGTGAGTCACACATGTGCATATATGTTCATACACATACACCTTTCCATCTCAGTTGGCAAGTAACTCTTTTGCTGTCTACAACACTAATAACTGAAAAATGGAAAGAGATCCATTCTTAAAAGTGCCTGTGTAAACTCCATCACTAGATTTAACCCGCAATCCCTGAATATTTCAGAAAGACAGACAAAATAAAAACAGAGTAGCCAGAAAGAGTGACATGGTAAACAGATTTGTGTCAAAGACTGGTAGTGCTCACATATATCTGACTGGTTCTCTTTCCTAGTTATACAACTAGGCTACAGGTTCTGGCATCTCTTGTAATCAGATGTGACTCTGTGCTGAATTCTGCCTAATGAATTGTAAGTGAAAGTAATACATACATACTACTACCAGTGTTGGTTTTGTACATCTCCCATGCCCCCAGTCAAACCTCTTACCCATCTCCCAGCTGAATAGATTGGGCTTCAAGGATCTGGAAGAGGGTGAAGCTACAAGATAGAAGGATTCTGGGCTCCCCAATAAACCCATAGAAAGGTGTGAATAAAAAATAATCATTTACTTTGATAACCTACAGATATTTGAGAATTTGTGTGAATTACTTAGAGTAGCTAAATCAGGCATCTGAAGGACAGTGCTGACATGAAAATATAGAATAATATTTAGGAAGGATATTTAAGAAGAGAGAAGGTGGGAAAGAAAATGTTTCATTCTTTTTGTCACTGTTTTATTTCTTTCACTTTTTTGGTGGTATTTTCTTTAAGGTCACCAGTTCATTCTTACTTTTCCTCTTCGAATCTCTTTGTGACGATGGCCACAAAGTTCATGCAGTCTCTACCTTCTATTTTTTATGCTATCCTTTGGTATTTCTAAGTTCTCAGACACACTGACTTACAACAAAATAAAACAAAACAAAAAAAGACCTGGTTCTTTCACTGACAGTCCAACATGTGGTATCTGTAGGGTTATTAGATTTGGCAATGGAAGTTAGTTAACCATAAGATTATCCATCTACAGGACGGATAAGAAACGTTTGATTAGGGACAAGGGCACACGGATCTGCCTCATAACACATAGAAGCCCAGGAGGCCCTTGAAAATGTAAAGACACAGTAGGAGCCCAAGAGTCCATTGAATGTACTAGGATCCAGGCATCTATCTACCTTAGGAAGAAGGCTACAGAATTTGGGGAGCTGACATGAGGCGAACAGAGTGTTTCTATGCTCACCACAAGTGAAAATATGAGTCAGAAAGTACAATTTCTTTTATATAAATACCATTATGAGTGCAGATGCAGAGAGCAGATCTAAAGCTATATCTCAGATTGCAAGACACATTCATGCTACAGAGGTTTCTATAGTCTAAGGATCAGCCCAAGTGTTTGACTATAAACTATGTACATATACGTCTGGATAGAGATATAACAATTGAGACAATCAGACAAATATGAACATATCTTGAAAAACAGACTGAGGGGGCATTATCATCCTGCCTTGGGTATAGCCTACACTCCTCTCCCACTTAGTAATAATATTAGCTAACAATTATTGAGTGTCTACCATGAACTATGTATAGTAAAACACCTCAGGCTAGACTTTTAGAATTAAAAAACAGATTAAAATATGCTTGCTGGGTACAAATTAATAAGTATATACTGTGTCCAACAAAATGAGATGAGGTATCAGTAGATAAAACAAGCAAAAAATCATGTAATCTTTGGAAGCCTAAGGGTTCTGGAAACATCTGACTCAGCCAACAGCCTGATGAATCGAATAACAGGAGAAGATTCTGACTGGAGCAAACTGAAGCCTCATTCGTGGTGTCACGCCTGCTTAGGGATATAGCTTTCCTTATGGTCTAAATTCAAAAAATCCCCAAATAGAGCAGTCACGTACTCCACAGACCATTCCTCACAGTGTCTGGTGCATGCCCAGGGGGGATTCATGCAGAAGGTGTTGGCATCACAAAATGTTGCCAGGCCAACATGAGGATTGGGCTTCCAGCCCAGTAACACTAAGTACCAGGAGGAAGGAAAGGGGAACAGCTGGCAGCTGTTATGTCCCCACGCATCAACCTCCCCCCACTTTAGTCTTGAAGGATGCAAACAGTCTTCTTACATCTGGGACAGGAGTTGCCATCGCAACTCATGTAGCCCTGTCAGGGGGCTACATCTGGAATAATATAAATATCAACAGAGGTTTTCATCCAGGGACAGCTCAAAGCTGTCAGGTAAAAAATGAAGGGGAGCACACAAGTGTTCAAGGGACTCAAGCAAGCATGTTTCTGGATTATATCCACTTTTGTTATCAGACACAGTGAAGCTTGAGAAACTCTCCTTCCACAGTAAGACCTGATCATTAACAATGTATTTTAGCAACTTCACTCTGATGCAAAGTTTTCATCCTTTTACTTCTCTAGCCTTAATATGGTCCTTAATCTGAAGAAATGGCTCATATTAAAAAAATTTATTTGAACATTATTATGCATATATATACTAATATCACCCATGAATATGTGTTATTATTTGTTTAGAACAAACTAGGATATGTAAAAGGCAGGCACTTTTATGCCCATCTGAAAAGTGGGGCTACTCCTAATTACATTAGAGTGTGATGTATTAAAATAAATAATACATGCTAGAAGTCTTTAGACCAGTCCTTGAAAATAATAATCGCTAAGTAAATGTTATCTTTAAGCTGCTCATTTTTTCAGTATTCTGACAGGTCTTTATCCATATTGCAATCCTTTTTCATGTTCCTTGCTTCTATCTTTTCTATTTTTTTTCTTTTAAATAAATTTTGATACGTGGGATTTATTCACAAAATGCTAAAACAGATTATCTTGGTGTAGGTCTGGGAACTCTGCATATTTAAAAATGTTCATAGCCTTTCTCACACTTCTGAGTTAAAGATGTAGCATTAATATTTGGGCATCTCTTAATAATCCACGTTTTCTTCTCTTTATTTCTACACTACTATAGAAAGTTGATTCCTTCTATTTTAAATAAAGGAATCACAAACTTCTTAATCATTCAGACATAAAATCTTGGCGTAATAATCGTCATTTACTGCTAACTCATTACTGTCCCTCCAAAGTAATGGCTAAACCCAGTAGAGCCTATCTCTGTGGTGCCTGTCGACACTCTGTGGATTACAAGTTATGTGTTCCAGTCAGAATAGTCAATTTCAAATAACAGAAAAGCAGCCAAATCTGGCTTAAAATTTAATAAAGATGATTTGTTGGCATATGTATTTCCAGCTTACAAATGTAGGGATGATATCAGGGTAGTTTGACCAAGGTTTCTGCTCCATCTCTCTATGATTCTCTTGGTTACTCCTTCTTCTGTTGTAGGTTTTTTGTTTTATTTTGCTTGTTTTTGATTTTTGTTCTTTCCTTTTATTCAAGATGGCTACTCCCATAGCAGGAAAATGGCCATAGCAATTCCAGTGTCAAACACACAAACCACGATACCCAGAAGGTGAGAGGATTCAGGTTTTCACAAAGATCACATCAGTGTATTGTTCTGCATTCTGATTAGTCTAGTCATGTACCCATCTTTTAACAAGTCTCTGTGACTAGGTAACTGTGATGCACTGAGTGGTTACAAGCTGGGTTATGTGTCTCTCCTGCTCAACTTGTATCTATCAGTGTTTGACCTGTCTTAGAATCTTCCTCATCTGAGTGTGGAAAAGTTCCATTCATCTCTACAGATACTGTACAAATGACTAAAGGTATGTTGATGCCAACCAGCCAATGACCACCAGGGCACACCTGTGGTCAAAGATGTATTTTTTGCTGCAACGATGGAGATTGCTCACCATGAAGAACTGTGAGATGTCTTGGTGAAAGGAGTATTGGTAGTGGAAGGTTATAGGAGATGGGACTGTGTTTAGTGAATTTAATAAAGATTCAAGGAAGTAGAGATTTCCTCTGGATTGAGAATTGTCATAAAGCTGGGACATTTCAGTGATTGGTATCTTAAAATTTCATATCTAGTAATGGGGGTACATGAAGCTGCTTTTATCTTTCTCAAGTGGAATGGATTCTGAGCAGGCAACCACAAAATTTACCATATTCTATAAATTGTATAAGGATATGAATCACATTTTACTAATTCTTTAAATCACATCCACAACACATTAAAATTGCTGCATATATAATATCTGTTAAATTCTTATTCATTGAGTCACATTGAAAATTATTCTTCAGATGAATCAAGTGACCCTATTGAATTTTATGTGGTTTACTCAAGATTTAGCCTGATGATAAAAATACCTATCATTTATAAGATGTTAATTTTGACATGAAGTCTTTTAGGGACTTTACATTCATTAAAACATTTAGCCCCCAACAAAATTAAAATATCTGTACTGTTTTTCTCATTTTGTGAATGAGCAAACAAGACTGAATAAAGTCTAATACTTTAGTCAATGTCATACAAATAGCATATGGTCATACTTGTATTTTTATACTAGGTACCAATGTTTTTTGAGAGAAATATGAACATTCTGGATTTCTAGAAATCTGGTTTTGCAAAAGCTTTAACAGCAGCAAGACACAAAGCATATGATTCTCTAAGCAGCAATATCTGACTTCAGAAACTATATGCAATTCAGAGTGTTCTTCATATGATGGGAAATGTTAATCTACTAATCAACACTCAGCTTCTCTATCATTGATGGACTATAATAAAGATCAAATCTATTTCATTATAAATGGAAAAATAAAGAAGCAGAACAAATGGGACATTTTCTTTGGTTACCCAATATCATAAACTACTGCATTTTTTATGACTATAGTCTCAATATTAATCTCTGAAGGTATTTTATGTTTAGTTTACTGAGCATATTTCTTTGATTAAATTCATTTTTGCGCAATGCAAATGTCATACATCAGGGCTGATCTTGCTCTAATGTATGATTTTTTTCATTTTAATTTAGCACTTGTGAATAAGTCCTCATAACATGACTGCTGAACCTGAATCTCGGCTTCACTGAACTAATGCACACAAATGCACCAAAACCTTGAAGGTGCTCCAAAATGTAGACATTTTAAATAGGAAAGTTCTGTTTTCAATAAAGTCAAAAATTGTTAAGATATCTTTGGTTTTGCCAGAGATTGAGAAATAGAGGAAAGAAAAAACTACAGAACTCAGAGGAAAATGATTACCAAAGACTTTTTTTTTCTTGCTGCATGGTATTTTTTTAAAATTAATTAATTTATTTATATATTTTTGTCTGTGTTGGGTCTTCATTGCTGCATGTAGGCTTTCTCTAGTTGTGGTGAACGGTGGCTTCTCTTGCTGCGGAGCACAGGCTGTAGGCGCGTGGGCTTCAGTTTTTGTGGTACACGGGCTCAGTAGTTGTGGCTCACGGGCTCCAGAGCGCAGGCTCAGTAGTTGTGGTGCTCGGACTTGTGGGATGCTCACGGCATGTGGGATCTTCTAGGACCAGGGCTCGAACCCATGTCCCCTGCATTGGCAGGCAGATTCTTAACCACTGCGCCACCAGGGAAGTCCCTGCATGGTATTTTTCATTGGAGTGTAGTGTAAACGTATTCTTTCATTCCTTCTGACCAAGAAATAGACTATGGTCAATGTGGGAAAATGTAGTTTAAAAGAACTTTATGGTACCTTGTAAATCATGGAATATATAACCTACAAAAACATAAATCTTATCTTTCTTGCCTCTCTTCTAGATTTCAAGAAACTCCTTGCATAGTTCAAACTTCCTTTCCAAAGACCTAATTTCAAATACTGCATTTTAATCTTCAGGGGCTTTCCATGTTATATCAGAGAATAATAAATGTAAATGTAACATTTAAACCATCAGTAATTCATTCTGTAAGAACAGTTCAAAGGGAATACCACATTGAAGCTATTGACTGAGATGTGAAATTACAGAGGCATTACATAAAACTAACTTTTTTTCTACTTTAAGAGGAATTTATATGGGCAAAATCATCAAGCAGGGTAACCAGATAGGGCCTGATTAGCTACTTACACTTTAATTTTTATAATGCACTTGCCAGAAGGAAATGATTTTGAAATTTGTTTTTTTATTCCATCAGGGTTAAAATTAAGTCTTTCTTAGACTATTTAGTCAAAATAAGCAAGTATGCAGGTATCTAAACAGTGGTCTATAATCTGATCTACTTGTCTATTAAGAGAGAATCTGTTTCACAAGCTTAGCTATCAAAATAATTTTGAGGTTCCTTTAATATATATGACAAAAAGGTAATAAGATATGGTTTTAATTATAACACTGTAAAAATAAGTTTCCTTCATGACATTAACAGCTGTTCATAAAAAATAAATAAAATAATGGGGAGCAAGTGTGTTTCATCCATTACTGACAAGGAAAGTGATGTTTATAGAAACATTTTAATCACTTAAATTGTTGATGTAGCTTGATGGCAAACTGTCTCTCCAAAACATATGTTTTTCACTGTCTGAATCATATTTTTCCATCTCAGCAGGGAATTAACTTGAGCTGATGTTACCATAATAACAGAAAGATTTACTGATATTCATTTCTCAATAAACAGATGTTGACTTCTATAGAGGTCAAAGTAGAAAGTACCTGAAAAGAACATTGCAAGTTATTTCTACTAATGGCTATCAGATATTAAACAACTGATGTAATTCAGAGTGGTTAATTAGAATAATTTCTACTTCCTTTTTTATATATAGAATAGCTCATACCAACTTCCTTTCAGGGCTGTAATCGTCATGTTTGTCCAATCTTTAATTCACTGCATTGCTTGAAAAATTATGATAAATATACACTCTTATTAACAGAGGTTTATTCCCAGGAACTTAGACATAGCCATTTAAAAACTACTGTAACATGCATACAGTGAATCAGTACTGGAGCTAGAACTCCTGAGTTCCAACCAAGTATTAGTTTTGTTCACTTTACTGCACTTATTTGCTGTATTAGGTAATATAAAATCATTGTGGGTTTTTGCCAAGGTGGTGGGAGTGAAGGTGGGTAGACAGTACAGGTAGTGGGGGGGAAGAGTATATATGGCATGATACTCATTCTGGAAGGTGCCACATATTCAACAGGCTTTACGAAGCCTATTGCACAAGCTTCTTTGGACTCTGTTTGAATACTTCCAGTGTAGGGGCTTTCACTTATTTCGTGAAACTGCTCACCCCTTTGCCAGAGAGTTTTACTTTTATAGAGCACTTTTTAAACAGTGAGCTAAAATCCATATAACTTTATTTGATCCTAATTATGTCCTCTTATAAAATAAAAAGGATCTTGATAACACGGGCCATATTCAGTAACATGCATTCATTACATATTGAAAACAAAATTTTGAGTTTGGTAAATTGATCTAATCAGATGGAAATTTATGTTTGAGTAAATATCTATCTATCATCTAGAAAGATGAAGAATCCCATAAAAACAGTTTTGTAAGAACATTTTTTATTAGAAGTAATTGAAATGGATCCACGTAATCAGCAAATAAATATTTTCAATATAAAATTTATAAGAGAAAGAGAAATGAAAATGATAATCCATTATCACAAATCATCAGTGCTAAAAAAGTTTTCTTTATATTAGTATCATTTATAAAGTTAAACTGTATATGAATAAATCCTATAATATATAATTGATCAAAGACACTATTTTTGTATCTAAATCCTGAAGTAGGGTAAAATATGTGTATATTCAACTTCAGAAGCCTGATGGCTACATTTGAATGAGAATGAAAATCAATAGTTAGTAAGCTTTCAAGTGTACTGTGAAGGAAGAAGATGGGAAAAGATACCTGAAACTTCTTAGAACTGAAATTTAAAATACCAAGAAAACTCTCAACTTAGTAAAGCAGTTTGACTTTGAAGAATTAATTCTACAAAACTTATCTGGAGATTGAAAACCGTTTGGTAGTCATTATTTATCATGACACTTTGATGTCACAGAAAATAATTATCTTGCAAATGTTTAATGTAATAAGCTATACCTGATACGTAGTAAAATCTTTCTTGTGAAAGATGAAAAGAAGAAGGAAAAAAATAATGCACCTCTGCTGCTCCACAAAAGGATTCAAAAGATGAGTTCAATTTTATGTGGGGTTTTCCTTAAATTTTTTATTATGGAAAATTTCTAGAATTCAGAAAAGTTGAAGAAATTGTAAAATAAGCACTATATATCCACTACCTAGATTCAACTATTATTAACATTTTGCCAAATTTGCTATATGCATATCAATGTGTGTATCATCTATGCACATACATATTTTTATTTGTTTTTATAGAACCATTTCAAAAAAAGCTGGAGACATCATGGAATTTCACCTCAAACTATATCAACGTGCCTTGCCCCCAAATAAGTGCTTTCTCACACATAACTACTGTATCATTACCACAGCTAACAAAAATTAACAATAATTCTCTACTATTAGCTTAAGTCAAGTAAGTTCATATATAATACAAAGTCTCACAAGTGTCCAAAAAAGGGTCCTATAAAACTCGGTAGTTTCAAACAAGGATTTAAACCAAAGTGCATTTGGTGATTATATCTTGTTCCTAAAAGTTCTGTATCTTTGCTTCCTTTTATTAACCTTTTGAGAAGATTAAGTCAGATGTCTTGTAGAATGCCCCACATTCTGCATTTATGATTGTTTCCTTATGGTGTTATTTACCCAGTTTCTCTGTCTTCTGTCCTATAAACTAGAAATTATATCTAAAGTATTTATTACATTTAGATTGTGCAATTTTTGTCCAGAATACTACCTAAGTGATGCTTTTGTACTTCACTTTGCATCAGATGAGAAGGTGTGTAAATTCTGGTTGTGCTCTTATAGGTGACATTCACTTTCATTACTTAATAAAGTGGTAGTAACTAAATGTCATTATTTTAAGATATCTATATCTGTATCCATCTATATATATATTTGAAATTATAATTTGTGAGGTGATATTTTGGCATCATGTGAATATTGCATTCCCCAACAACATTTTACTTTATGGCTTTAGCATCCATCTATGATACTTTCCTCAGTTCATTATTTTTATTAGAGGCTTCATAATGTTTAATTTACATTTATTAGCCAAAGTTCCTTTGTAAAAGAAAAGAGCCTTCCTCATTGTC
This sequence comes from Balaenoptera borealis, assembly GCF_965194805.1. Classification (NCBI taxonomy): domain Eukaryota; kingdom Metazoa; phylum Chordata; class Mammalia; order Artiodactyla; family Balaenopteridae; genus Balaenoptera; species Balaenoptera borealis. Next base: position 42,303,556 of record NC_138863.1, on the reverse strand, counting down.
TACAGGTGAACAACAGTATCTCCAAAAATCAGTAAATGTTTAATTTCTCATTCTATTATTAAACTAAGGAGTTTGTATAATATCCACCCCCAATGTTTGAAATTTAGTTTGTTTTTCCTGCTTCCTTAATATCTCTACAAACTTATGAATATTTATTTATTCAAGATGTTACCATCAATTACAATCATTATTCTTTTTAATGTTCAAATTGTGACAAACATGGAGAATGGGATTTCCTTCAAGTTGGCTCCTGTGTCTTTTTGACATTCTTTGCATTAGTTTTTTAGTACATCTGTGCTTTCTGTTATGACAAAATATCCCAGATTCACCTTGTGTTTTCCCTGTCCCAAACACAGAATCAGCCATTCCTCCAAGGAAGCCTGATTCATTTTAGTCTCAAGTAATGTTTAGAAATGTATACCAGGACATTAAGTATGATTTCTGTCACTAGATTGCCATTGCTTTTAAGACCCTGTTATGTGCAGAGCCAGATATGTTTTTAAATTACACATTCATATTACTATTCCAAAATCAAATTTAACATTAATTTTTTTCTTGAATGTTCTGATTTATTTTGTTATCTCTCTTCTTTCATATTGAAAATACTAGTAATACAATTCTTTGATTTATTCTATGATATACATAATATACTCTCAAAACCACAATACATGTTCTACCAAAAATATTGAGTGATATTTAATATTTATTATTTAGAATAATTCCAGTGATTCCACTGGTAACTACTACACTCACATATACATACATTATTTTTCTTCATAGTTTTAGGAAAGGTAACATAATATCTATAGTTTTTGTTTTTATCACTTAAAAAATTTTGCATATTTATACATATCAGTGCAGAAATTTTCCTTACTCTTCTTCCGGCCTCCACTGCATGGATATATGATATATATTTAAACTTCCTATTAAGTGACATTATTTTTAGATATCTGTTATTCAGTGTCATGTATGTTTAGAGGTTTATTTTGTTTAAATGTCTTTACTGTTTAATACTGTGTTAGTATTGTATTAAGTGTCATTTTAATTAAATTTAATTAAATTAAATGAGAAATATCCCAAATGAAGGTTAAAATTAATACAGGTATTATTTTTAAGAAAAAGAGGATCGGGATTGGATTAACCAAGATGGCGGAGTAGAAGGACGTGATCTCACTCCCTCTTGCGAGAGCACCAGAATCACAACTGTCTGCTGGACAATCATTGACAGGAAGACCCTGGACTTCACCAAGGAGGATACCCCACGTCCAAGGACAGAGGAGAAGCCACAGTGAGATGGTAGGAGGGGCGCAATCAGAGTAAAATCTAATCCCATAACTGCTGGGTGGGTGACTCACAGACTGGCGAACACTTATACCACAGAAGTCCACCCACTGGAGTGAAGGTTCTGAGCCCCACGTCAGGCTTCCCAACCTGGGGGTCCGGCAACGGGAGGAGGAATTCCTAGAGAATCAGACTTTGAAGCCTAGTGGGAATTGATTGCAGGACTTCGACAGGACTGGGGGGAAACAGAGACCCCACTCTTGGAGGGCACACACAAAGTAGTGTGCGCATCGGGACCCAGGGGAAGGAGCAGTGACCCTGGGGGAGACTGAACCAGACCTACCTGCTGGTGTTGGGGGGTCTCCTGCAGAGGCAGGGGGTGGCTCTGTTTCACTGTGGGGAAAAGGACTCTGGCAGCAGAGGTTCTGGGAAGTGCTCCTTGGCGTGAGCCCTCCCAGAGTCTGCCATTAACCCCACCAAAGAGTCCAGGTAGGCTCCAGTGTTGGGTTGCCTCAGGCAAAACAACCAACAGGGAGGGAACCCAGCCCCACCCATCAACAGTCAAGTGGATTAAAGTTTTACTGAGCTCTGACCGCCACAGCAACAGTCAGCTCTACCCACCACCAGAGCCTCCCATCAAGCCTCTTAGATAGCCTCAACCACCAGAGGGCAGACAGCAGAAGCAAGAAAAACTACAATCCTGCAGCCTGTGGACCAAAAACCACAGTTACAGAAAGATAGACAAGATGAAAAGGCAGAGGGCTATGTACCAGATGAAGGAACAAGAAAAAACCCCAGAAAAACAACTAAATGAAGTGGAGCTAGGCAACCTTCCAGAAAAAGAATTCAGAATAATGATAGTGAAGATGATCCAGGACCTTGGAATAAGAATGGAGGCAAAGATTGAGAAGATGCAAGAAATGATTAACAAAGACCTAGAAGAATTAAAGAACAAACAAACAGAGATGACCAATACAATAACTGAAATGAAAACTACACTAGAAGGAATCAATAGCAGAATAACTGAGGCAGAAGAACGGATAAGTGACCTGGAAGACAGAATGGTGGAATTCACTGCTGTGGAACAGACTAAAGAAAAAAGAATGAAAAGAAATGAAGACAGCTTAAGAGACCTCTGGGACAACATTAAACGCAACAACATTCGCATTATAGGGGTCCCAGAAGGTGAAGAGAGAGAGAAAGGACCAGAGAAAATATTTGAAGAGATTATATTTGAAAACTTCCCTAACATGGGAAAGGAAATAGCCACCCAAGTCCAGGAAGCGCAGAGAGTCCCATACAGGATAAACCCAAGGAGAAATATGTTGAGACACATAGTAACCAAAGTGGCAAAAATTAAAGACAAAGAAAAATTATTGAAAGCAGCAAGGGAAAAACGACAAATAACATACAAGGGAACTCCCATAACGTTAACAGGTGATTTCGCAGCAGAAACTCTGCAAGCCAGAAGGGAGTGGCATGATATACTTAAAGTGATGAAAGGGAAGAACCTACAACCAAGATTACTCTACCCGGCAAGGATCTCATTTAGATTTGATGGAGAAGTCAAAAGCTTTACAGACAAGCAAAAGCTAAGAGAATTCAGCACCACCAAACCAGCTCTACAAGAAATGCTAAAGGAACTTCTCTAAGTGGGAAACACAAGAGAAGAAAAGGACCTACAAAAACAAACCCAAAACAATTAAGAAAATGGTCATAGGAACATACATATCGATAATTACCTTAAACGTGAATGGATTAAATGCCCCAACCAAAAGACATAGACTGGCTGAATGGATACAAAAACAAGACCCATATATATGCTGTCTACAAGAGACCCACTTTAGACCTAGGGACACATACAGACTGAAAGTGAGGGGATGGAAAAAGATATTCCATGCAAATGGAAATCAAAAGAAAGCTGGAGTAGCTATACTCATATCAGATAAAATAGACTTTAAAATAAAGAATGTTACAAGAGACAAGGAAGGACACTACATAATGATCAAGGGATCAATCCAAGAAGAAGATATAACAATTATAAATATATATGCACCCAACATAGGAGCACCTCAATACATAAGGCAACTGCTAACAGCTATAAAAGAGGAAATTGACAGTAACACAATCATAGTGGGGGGCTTTAACACCTCACTTACACCAATGGACAGATCATCCAAAATGAAAATAAATAAGGAAACAGAACCTTTAAATGACACAATAGACCAGATAGATTTAATTGATATATATAGGACATTCCATCCAAAAACAGCAGATTACACATTCTTCTCAAGTGCGCACGGAACATTCTCCAGGATAGATCACATCTTGGGACACAAATCAAGCCTCAGTAAATTTAAGAAAATTGAAATCATATCAAGCATCTTTTCTGACCACAATGCTATGAGATTAGAAATGAATTACAGGGAAAAAAACGTAAAAAAGACAAACACATGGAAGCTAAACAATACGTTACTAAATAACCAAGAGATCACTGAAGAAAACAAAGAGGAAATCAAAAAATACCTAGAGACAAATGACAATGAAAACACGACGACCCAAAACCTATGGGATGCAGCGAAAGCAGTTCTAAGAGGGAAGTTTATAGCTATACAAGCCTACCTAAAGAAACAAGAAAAATCTCAAGTAAACAATCTAACCTTACACCTAAGGAAACTAGAGAAAGAAGAACAAACAAAACCCAAAGTTAGCAGAAGGAAAGAAATCATAAAGATCAGAGCAGAAATAAATGAAATAGAAACAAAGAAAACAATAGCAAAGATCAATAAAACTAAAAGCTGGTTCTTTGAGAAGATAAACAAAATTGATAAGCCATTAGCCAGACTCATCAAGAAAAAGAGGGAGAGGACTGAAATCAATAAAATCACAAATGAAAAAGGAGAAGTTACAACAGACACTGCAGAAATACAAAGCATCCTAAGAGACTACTACAAGCAACTTTATGCCAATAAAATGGACAACCTGGAAGAAATGGACAAATTTTTAGAAAGGTATAACCATCCAAGACTGAACCAGGAAGAAACAGAAAATATGAACAGACCAATCACAAGTAATGAAATTGAAACTGTGATTAAAAATCTTCCAACAAACAAAAGTCCAGGACCAGATGGCTTCACAGGTGAATTCTATCAAACATTTAGAGAAGAGCTAACACCTATCCTTCTCAAACTCTACCAAAAAATTGCAGAGGAAGGAACACTCCCAAACTCATTTTATGAGGCCACCATCACCCTGATACCAAAACCAGACAAAGACACTACAAAAAAAGAAAATTACAGACCAATATCACTGATGAATATAGATGCAAAAATCCTCAACAAAATACTAGCAAACAGAATCCAACAACACATTAAAAGGATCATACACCACGATCAAGTGGGATTTATCCCAGGGATGCAAGGATTCTTCAATATACGCAAATCAATCAATGTGATACACCATATTAACAAATTGAAGAATAAAAACCATATGATCATCTCAATAGATGCAGAAAAAGCTTTTGACAAAATTCAACACCCATTTCTGATAAAAACTCTCCAGAAAGTGGGCATAGAGGGAACCTACCTCAACATAATAAAGGCCATATATGACAAACCCACAGCAAACATCATTCTCAATGGTGAAAAACTGAAAGCATTTCCTCTAAGATCAGGAACGAGACAAGGATATCCACTCTCACCACTATTATTCAACATAGTTCTGGAAGTCCTAGCCACGGCAATCAGAGAAGAAAAAGAAATAAAAGGAATACAAATTGGAAAAGAAGAAGTAAAACTGTCACTGTTTGCGGATGACATGATACTATACATAGAGAATCCTAAAACTGCCACCAGAAAACTGCTAGAGCTAATTAATGAATATGGTAAAGTTGCAGGATACAAAATTAATGCACAGAAATCTCTTGCATTCCTATACGCTAATGATGAAAAATCTGAAAGAGAAATTATGGAAACACTCCCATTTACCATTGCAACAAAAAGAATAAAATACCTAGGAATAAACCTACCAAGGGAGACAAAAGACCTGTATGCAGAAAACTATAAGACACTGATGAAAGAAATTAAAGATGATACCAACAGATGGAGAGATATACCATGTTCTTGGATTGGAAGAATCAACATTGTGAAAATGAGTATACTACCCAAAGCAATCTACAGATTCAATGCAATCCCTATCAAATTACCAATGGCATTTTTTATGGAGCTAGAACAAATCATCTTAAAATTTGTATGGAGACACAAAAGACCCCGAATAGCCAAAGCAGTCTTGAGGCAAAAAAATGGAGCTGGAGGAATCAGAGTCCCTGACTTCAGACTATACTACAAAGCTACAGTAATCAAGACAATACGGTACTGGCACAAAAACAGAAACATAGATCAATGGAACAAGATAGAAAGCCCAGAGATTAACCCACGCACCTATGGTCAACTAATCTATGACAAAGGAGGCAAAGATATACAATGGAAAAAAGACAGTCTCTTCAATAAGTGGTGCTGGGAAAACTGGACAGCTACATGTAAAAGAATGAAATTAGAATACTCCCTAACACCATACACAAAAATAAACTCAAAATGGATTTGAGACCTAAATATAAGACTGGACACTATAAAACTCTTAGAGGAAAACATAGGAAGAACACTCTTTGACATAAATCACAGCAAGATCTTTTTTGATCCACCTCCTAGAGTAATGGAAATAAAAACAAAAATAAACAAATGGGACCTAATGAAACTTCAAAGCTTTTGCACAGCAAAGGAAACCATAAACAAGATGAAAAGACAACCCTCAGAATGGGAGAAAATATTTGCAAACGAATCAACGGACAAAGGATTAATCTCCAAAATATATAAACAGCTCATTCAGCTCAATATTAAAGAAACAAACAACCCAATCCAAAAATGGGCAGAAGCCCTAAATAGACATTTCTCCAAAGAAGACATACAGACGGCCACGAAGCACATGAAAAGATGCTCAACATCACTAATTATTAGAGAAATGCAAATCAAAACTACAATGAGGTATCACCTCACACCAGTTAGAATGGGCATCATCAGAAAATCAACAAACAACAAATGCTGGAGAGGGTGTGGAGAAAAGGGGACCCTCTTGCACTGTTGGTGGGAATGTAAATTGATACAGCCACTATGGAGAACAATATGGAGGTTCCTTAAAAAGCTAAAAATAGAATTACCATATGACCCAGCAATCCCACTACTGGGCATATACCCAGAGAAAACCGTAATTCAAAAAGACACATGCACCCGAATGTTCATTGCAGCACTATTTACAATAGCCAGGTCATGGAAGCAACCTAAATGCCCATCAACAGACGAATGGATAAAGAAGATGTGGTACATATATACAATGGAATATTACTCAGCCATAAAAAGAAACGAAATTGAGTCATTTGTTGAGAAGTGGATGGATCTAGAGACTGTCACACAGAGTGAAGTAAGTCAGAAAGAGAAAAACAAATACCGTATATTAATGCATGTATGTGGAACCTAGAAAAATGGTACAGATGAGCCGGTTTGCAGGGCAGAAGTTGAGACACAGATGTAGAGAATGGACATATGGACACCAAGGGGGGAAAACTGCGGTGAGGTGGGGATGGTGGTGTGCTGAATTGGGCGATTGGGATTGACATGTATACACTGATGTGTATAAAATTGATGCCTAATAAGAACCTGCAGTATAAAACAACAAACAAACAAAACAATTAATACTAAACTTTCATTGGGTTATTTGTATGGAAATATGTTAATATAAATGTTTCAGACATTACATGAAATTTCTAAAAATCTTATATTTGTATTTGTATGGAAATATGTTAATATAAATGTTTCAGACATTATATGAAATTTCTAAAAATCTTATATTTGTATTTGTATGGAAATATGTTAATATAAATGTTTCAGACATTCCATGAAATTTCTAAAAATCTTATATGTTCTGGTATAATGTTATAAGTAATAATCCTAGTTATTACTTTAAAATGTATATCTCAGAAATAACTAATTTTCTTGTCAACTGCATTATTATGAACTTTCATCAAATCTTTAACAGTGGTCATTTTTAAGTCTTTTGTCATTTACAGACAGTTCTGGGTGTACTCTGATGCTTTTGCAAATATGTTCCTATAAAAGGCTTTCATCTTCAAGAAATTCATGGAAAAGACTCTGACAAGTACAGGTTTCTGGTAACTGACTGTACTGCTGAACTGAATGAATAAGCATTTTCAGAACTCTAATGAAAAACTGATGAACTCATAAAAGTGCTAACAAAAGATCAAGATGAAAAAAAAAAATTAATTACATGGGACTGAGTGAACTGATGAGGATGAGTATAATTTTTGTGACTTTCTGTCTGAATTAAAAAAAAAAAAAATCCCACAAGGACTCAGAGGCAAAGAATATACAAATCAATATTCACTGCAAAGTAAAGGAGCTGTTACAGTGGAGGATTACTGGACTGAATGTCAATATTATGACATAGTATGAGTGTGTTTCATGTTTGGTAATTGCAATCATTGTTGCTTTTGTTGTGGTCATCCATGTACAATGCTTGGTGTCAGTCTATTTATCTCTTGTAAAAAAAAAATACAGTGTGTGTGTGTGAAAAAAAAAAAAGAATAAATTAACATCTTCTCAAATCAAAAAAAAAAAAAAAAAAGAAAAGGAGGATCTAAGTTAATAATCCCCAGGGGATTCTGTTGTGAGATGAATTGTGTTTCCTCACCCACAAATTCATATGTTGAAGTCCCAAACCCCAAGTATGTTTATCCCTTGGTATCCACAGGGGATTGGTATCAGGACACCTCAGCCCCACCACAGACACCAAGACATGATGCCCAAGTCTCATAATAAAATGGCATAGTATTTGCATATAACCTATGCTCTCTTCCCATATACTTTAATTTTTTTTTAATTTTTATTTGAGTATAGTTGATTTACAATGTTGTGTTAGTTTCAGGTGTAAAGCAAAGTGAATCAGTTATACATATACATATATTCACTCTTTTTTTAGATTCTTTTCCCATATAGGCCATTACAGAGTATTGATTAGAGTTCCCTGTGCTATATAGCAGGTTATTGTTAGTTATCTATTTTATATATAGTTGTGTGTATATGTCATTTTCTATCTCACAATTTATCCCTCCCCCCTTTATCCCCTCAACTCTAGATTACTTTTAAAACCTAATACAATGTAATACAATGTAAATGCTATGTGAATTGTTGCCTGCTTGCAGCAAATTCTGGTTGCTTTTTGGAACTTTGTGGAATTTTTTAAAAAATATTTTTGATCTGTGGTTGGTTGAATCCAAGGATGCGGAACCAGGTTGGTGAACACATGGAGGTGCTGGGAGAGTCACGTGCTCAGAGAGGACATGACAGCTCTGCAACTTTTCCCCATGTCTTGCCCTAAGCATCTCTTCCATTTGGCTCTTCATGTGTTATATCCTTTTTAACACACCAGTGATCAAGTAAGTCAAATGTTTCTCTGAGTTCTGGAAGTCACTCTAGCAAATTAATTGAACCCAAGGAAGTTGTGGGAACCTCTAATTTACAGCCAGTTTCAAGAAGCATAGGTAAAAGCCTGGGCTTGCAACTAAAGTCTGATTTGGTGGTGAGGGGCAGTCCTATGGGGCTGACCTATTAACCTATGGGACTGACCTATTAACCTATGGAATATGACACTATCTCCCAGTAGACAGTGTCAGAATTGAGTTGAATTCTCAGACACCTGTCAGAGAATTGCTTTGTGTTGTGTGGGAAGTGCTCCCGTCCCCCAACACGACACTGGAATTAGATCCAGGAATTTAAAAGACCATTTAAGCCATCCAATCTGCGGTACTTTGTTATAGCAGCTCTAGCAAACTAATATTTATTTCTTCCTTCCTTATAAGCTGTTTTATGTGGAAAAAACCACACTAACAAAAATCTTGATGTATAATTTTTAAAACTGCTAGATTTGATTATATTAATTGAGAGTAAACATTGATTTTTGAGAATTACCATTTTTCACTTAGTTCTGCCATCACTTAACATACACTATCATTTTTAATTTTTATATTTCTTTCTATTAAAAATTATAATTCCTTCTTATGGTTTTTGACATATTTCCATACATATTTATACCCATTTAAAATAATAATGATAACAATAATAAAAATAACATATTACACTCCTGTAACATGTACCTACCACTTAATTTTAAAAGCTAAATACTACCTGTAAATTTAAAGTCCTCCTTTTCCTCATGTGTCCAGTCTCTCTGATTAGATCGTCCTCCTTCCCCAAGGTAAATTTGTATTAATCAAATGTATACAAATTACACATACATACACATATAATTAATTTTCCCTATTCTAAAAACTTAGTGTTTATTCTATAGTTTTAAAGGTGTTGGGTACAGTGTTTTGTATGTATATCATAAACAAAGCTTGCTAATTGCATTTGTAAGTCTCCAATGTCTTTACTAATTTTTGTGTCTGATAGATCTCTCAGCTACCAAGAGGAACAAGTTACAATCTCCCACTTTGTTGGTGATTAACTTTTCTTCACTTGCTTCTGTTAAGATATACTACAAATATGTGTTTGTCTTTTATTTATTTTTCTGATATTAATATACTTTTCCAGTTATATTTTGATTAGAGTATCTTTGAGATATTTTACCTTACAATTTACTTTTAATTATTCTGTGTTCTTATTATAAATATACCTCTTCTAAGCAACTATTAGCAAGATTCTCATAATCCAGACTGACAATTTCTATTTTTTTAATTAGAGGGTTAGCTGATTTATATTCATTGTGGATTACTCTTACATGTGAATTTACTTATATTTCCCTATTTTTATATGATTTTTTCCCTTTATTTGCCTTTCAAATAATTAATTGTGTTATTTTCCTCACTCCACATTTTCCCTTGCGCTGTGTTGGAATTTACACAATTTCCATCCTTTCTGGTCACTGTAGAATGTTCTTTTACATTAATTTGTATATTTAATCTTTACCTTAATAATACAAGAGCCTTAGAAAAATTTCATTCCCATCTCACCTCTCCTCATTTATATGCAGTTTTATCCATATGGATAACCCCGGTATACATTATTTTGTTGTTTTATGCAATTAAACTTTATGTAAGCACACATACACAAATCTATTTTTCTTTGTTCATCTTACATTGTTTCAATTTAGATCTCTTTTCTATGATCATTTTGCATATATATATATGAAATTCCCTTAGAGAGAGTCTTTTGATAGATATTTTCCTAGTTTTTGTCTGAAAACGTCTCCTTTTGCTTCCATTTTTGAAAGTTAATTTTTTCATACTTATATTTTTAGATTTTTTTTTTTCCCTTTGGCTTTTGGAAAATATTTCCATTATTTTACTGGCTTTCAATCGTTATTATTGAGAAGTCAGCTATATCTACATTTTAAAGGTAATTTTTCTTTTATCTTTGGCTCTGTTTAAAAACACATCCATGTTTATTTTCTGGTTTAGTATAGAGTAGTCCCCCTTTATCTGCAGTTTTAGTTACCTGTGGTCAACCTCAGTCTGAAAATATTATGTGGAAAATTCTAGAAATAAACAATTCATAATTTTAAATTGTGTGCTGTTCTGAATAGCATAATGAAATCTTGCACTATCCAGCTCCATTCCACCCAGGATGTGAATCATCTCTTTGTATCCCACCCATTAGTCACAAAGTAGCCATCTAGGTTATCAGGTGGACTGTCTCATCACAGTGCTTGTGTTCAGGTAAGCCTTATTTTACTTAATAATGGCCCCAAAGCACAAAAGTAGTAATTCTGGCAATTTGGATATGCCAAAGAGAAGCCATAAAGTGCTTCCTTTAAGTGAAAATGTGAACGTTCTCGACTTAATAAGGAAAGAAAAAAAATCGTATGCTGAGGTTGCTAAGGTCCACAGTAAAAACACATCTTCTATCCATGAGATTATGAAGAAGGAAAAAAAATTATGCTATTTTTGCTGTCCCACCTCAGACTATAAGAGTTATGGCCACTATGCATAAGTGCTTAGTTAAAATGGAAAAGGTGTTAAATTTGTACAAAGTATTTTGAGAGAGAGAGAGAGACCACATTCACATAACTTTTATTACAGCATATTGTTATAGTTGTTCTATTTTATTATTATTGTTATTAATCTCTTACTATGCCTAATTTATAAATTAAACTTTATCATAGGTATATACGTATAGAAAAAACATAGCATATGCAGGGTTCAGTACTATCTGCTGTTTCAGGCATCCACTGGGGGTTTTGGAACATATCCCCAGAGGATAAGGGGAGACTACTACGATACATCTAGTTGTGAAATATTTTGTTGAGCTTTCTGAATCTGAAGATTTGCATCTTTTTTCAATTTGGAAAAATATAACTGATTTTCCCTTCTAATATTCCTGTGGGAAACAATAAAATGTCATATAAAACATTTTTTAGTTTAGAGGTAAGAAACTGAAACAAGCATTGTTTTTTGTTTTTTTGAATTATAGAATTCAATGGCTAAATACTTTAAAAATATTGATTTCAGGTCCCTATACACACACACAGATTGAAGATCTACAATAATAGATATCACAAATTTTATCTAGTATGTGACAATTATAAACACCACACAGTGCCATTTATGCAGATCATTATAGCCAAAATTATTATAATAGCTACAAAAAGATCAAGAAACAAGCATTGTTTTAACTTTCAACTACATAGCTTCATCTTAGCTTTTGAACAATTTCCTAGACGATTTCAAGGTTTTTTGGAGAAACACAGAGGTGCAAAGAATTTATCATCTTACAGAGGTCATTTAAACAACATACCACATGTCTCTAGCTCTGGGCTTCCTACAAGGTCAAATTTACTTTACTGGGAAAAAGAATTGCTTCTTGAGGTTTCCAACTGAAACTATAAAATGTTGCCTTTAACTGCATATTTTAATCTATATAAAATGTATTTTCCTAATCCATTTGTCCATATGCTGTGTCGTATTTTCTTTCTAAAGGGGGCAAGCATTCAGTTTTTTAAAAATCCTTTTCCTTTTCAATATGAGAATTAGAAAATTTCAATTGCATTCAAATAATTAAATGTAATGTTTGGACAAGAGCTTTAAATTTATCATTCCAAACCACATATTTTAGAAACAAGAAGACTGAAGTAATATTTAAAAAAAAAAAAATGGTTCTGAAGAACCTAGGGGCAGGACAGGAATAAAGATGCAGATGTAGAGAGTGGACTTGAGGACACAGGGAGGGGAAAGGGTAAGATGTGACAAAGTGAGAGAGCAGCATGGACATTTTACATTTTACCAATTGTCAAATAGATAGCTAGTGGGAAGCAGCTGCAGAGCACAGGGAGATCAGCTCAGTGCTGTGACCACCTAGAGGGGTGCGATAGGGAGGGTGGGAGGGAGATGCAAGAGGGAGGGGATAGGGGGATATATGTATATGTATAGCTGATTCACTTTGTTATAAAGCAGAAACTAACGCACCATTGGAAAGCAATTATACTCCAATAAAGATGTTAAAAAAAAATGAATGAATGATAAACATAGAACTCTAATTGTAAACTAGAAACTTCTTAAATATGATCACTGTTTTAATCCCTCTCTCTATCCTCAAATTATTATACATGGAACCTGGTACATAATTGGTCTCAGCTAATACTGAGGATATAAATGAAAGCATAATTCAAATTGAATCATATATACTATTTTTGAGATCTGAAAAGTTTATCCCTATCTTTTATCAGAACCTTCTGTTAAGGCACTAAAAACAACAACATAAAAACAAAACAAAAACAAATACAAAAAACTTTGGGTATCCTGGCCTTTAAATACATTAGCAAATGAAATAACCTTCTTGTGCATAGACAATTCCTCCTTTGTTCAAGTGAAAGCTAAAATTTTCTAAGCAGTCTTCATAGGGTAACTCTACTGAGGAGCCACACAGGAATATATCTTCCAAGGTATGGGGCCTGGACCTTCCAATCTTCCCCCATAGGCAGGATTCAATCCAAGACTGTGTTGTTTTGGACACATCTTTTTTGGTTTTGCTCAGTTCAGTAGAAAACATCACCTTAGTTTTACCATCCTCATCTTTGGCTCTCACTTCTCTTAAATGTGCTTTCCTTTTTTTTTTCCTCACAATTAGATAATACAAATCTTTAAAATCTTTTCTGGTTCATTAGTTATTCCAGTATGAAATAAACTTTGGCTCTATCTGCCTGTCATATTCTAAATATGTTAAAATAAATTAATAAATAAAGTAAAGGAGAGTAAGTTTTATACTTTAAAACATCATACTTGATAATTCTGTAACAGTTATTAAGCATACTTAAAATTAGATATATTTTAAAAATACATTTCTGTCACTTATCTGAACCCAATGATTTCACAACTTTTATGTGAAGAAGTAGTACAAACAATATTTCCAAAATGTATATGTCTTTTGAATGAAAATTTTCCTTTGGAGGGAGGCAACAAGGTCCTATTAAGAGTCAACATATTTAAAACACAAATTAAACCAGCTTATGTTTTCCAATAAAATTGTTAGAGAAGGTCTCCAGGTTTCTGAATGTCTTCCAAACTACCCAGTTTGATGTGATTCAGGGTATTTGAAAAAGTTCATACTGCCCAAAATTGCAAACGGATTAAAACATTTTTATCTATCTCTAAGGTGAGAAAACATGCTTTAATATTATAGTTTAGCTATATTCCTTAAGACTTTTTCTTTCAAATTTTATCATCTTATTGAAGCATTCCTAACAAACTGAAAAAAAGTTTAGATTGATTAAAGGCCAAATCTTCTTAATGTTTGCAAAAAGAAAAAATTATATTGTCTCCTTCTGAACATTCTGATTGAGATTTTAAAATAGATATGTAAAATAATTTGATAATGATCATTTTTATGCTATATACATCTCATATTATAAAATCATTAAACTTTGTCTTTGGGAGATGTAGGGAAGAGAATTGAACCCCTCAGTCTATATTGCCTTAGGGACAATGATTTGAATCCTGAGTGAATAGAGGCATTTCCTCTCTCCCTTGAGTTTGAGAAGCTGCATATAAACTCAAAATCTTCAATTATGTTGGGTTTATTAGGTTCTTTTGTTCCTAACTTGAAGTGGAGGCACATAGTACATTTGTGAAAGGAAATAGTTTAGGAATCAACTCTAAGCACACAGAGGAATTCAAGATTTTGAACATGATGACTAGTCCTAGAAGTTGGATTTGTAATTCTTTTAAGAAGCCTGACCTAACCTTCAACACCTCATCTTTTTTATTTCTAGCTCTGTTAGCATCCATTTCTTCCTCGTGCCTTATTTCTATACTAACACCTAAATACATTACTTGTATTTATTTACATGTCTGTTTCTAACATTAACTGTGAATTCCTTGATGTCTGTATTGTATCTTCTTTCTTAGTGTGCTGGAATTTAGCAAAATCCTTCCAATTAACAAATTTACTAAAAAAGTCTGCCACTTATATGGGAAAAAACTCTTAGATTTCCAATTCATTGGTACAAAAGGGTTAGAAAAATATTATACAGCATTTATAAAACTATACTTATGGAAAGTTGTTAACTTGCATAATTTAGATAGGTGGTCTGAGCAGATCTTGTAGAATAGGAGACAGTATATATAGCTTGATGAATTATAAATCTGTCCACTCTTTTTTTCCTTGTTAGCGCATGTCTGCTTCTACCTTGTCCTTTCATATTGCTATTGTTACTTGTGCTTCCTGTCAAGTAAATAGTTAAAGGTGGAAATATTAATATTGAAGTATGGGATACTGTCACATTCTCTGGAAATGAGGGAGGAGGGAAGAAATGTTTGAACGATTGCCTAATATAATACTTATATTAGAAGATTTTTCTTTATAATTTAGTTAATTTTACAAATTGATCATAATATAACTATATTAAAAAGTTATTGTTTATAAATTAATGCCAAAGCTAAAGAATCCATTATGATAATAACTATCCATTTGCTATGCTAGTGATTCAAGCATCTGGTGATAGTAGTAAAAAATATTTTCTTTTAGCTAAGATGGCTCACTCTAGTCCTGAGAGGGCAGATGTCACCATTCTTTTTATTAAGTTAAAATTCTTCATTCTGAATAATACATTACAGTGAAAATGCATTTTAGAAAAAAAAATTCATGGACAGAGAAATCTATGTTAGCCGACTTGTGAAGTTATTAATGTTGCAACTGGTATCATCAATCTGAGAATGGATTTTGTATTTGTATTCTAAATGAGATCACAGTGTATGATTGCCTCTACCCTTTTCTTTTGAAAACTAATTCTAATCATTCTAGCTTAGTATTCATCTCTCCACTGAGAAATTCCACTAATACAATCATAGATTGAAATTAAAACTTGGTTCTTAAAATTATCAACATTGAAGACCTAGAACATTTAAAATCAGTCCTTTGAAAAAGTCATCACTCAATTATGGAACAATTATATATCATCCATGTAAAAACTGAAACTACGTATATTGTTTAAAGTATATTGGAACAAACATTCATTAGATATATATGTAGAAATCTTGGACTGTATATACATTGTTAGTTCAAATAATATTTTAAGAGATTTTAATTAAAAAATAACAGAAGCATTTATAGACTACAACAGCAAGAATTTCAGCAGAATCATGAAGATGACATTAAATGGAGAATGATAACTGTCTTAGCTAATAAGAGAAAGCTGATAGTTAAGCCTTCAGGAAGAGAAGCCAATGAAAAGCAAATGGATTTACAAGGTAGAACGTCCAAAAAGGCTCATAACTTGGAAAGAAATCTCCAGAAGTGGGGGTTTAAAGTAGGGCCAAAATATGAAGATTAGTTCAAAATTTGATTGAAGAATTTTGGGACCCCTTAATCTCTAGAATGTAAGCACCATTAGAGTAGGGCTCTTGCCTGTTATTTTCATTGATATATCTCAATTACCTATAACAATGTTTGACATATAATCAGAATTTTTTTTTAAATGTGTTAAGTGAATAAACCTCCTCCCAAACCTCACACAGCAGAAGACTACTGACCCCCTAACAGAAACTAGGGATTCTAAGAAGAGGTTTGCCCCACTGAGAATGCTTGAGATGCCATTGTAAACACAGGTTCAGGATACTAAAGTTTACATATTCACCAATAAGACCACCCTGCACCTTGATAGATCCCATAATGCTGGCATGGCGATGTATCCCCATCCCTCTCACTATGCAAGTGTTTATATTTCTCTATGTGGGGAAATTAGTCATTACTCAGGGAAAAATATGGTTCACTGTCTTATCAATTTGCTTTGAAGCCTAACCTTCAATAAACTCCATCCAAGAACTGAAAACTTTCAATTAGCTTCTTAGTTCCTTCTTCTTAATTATAAATGAAAAAATGAGATCAAAAGAAAAATATGGTGATCATGGGGCAGGGTCGAGATGGCGGAGTCGGAAGACCCTGAACTCACCTCCTCCCAAAGGCACACCAAAATTACAGCTACTTACAGACCAATTATCCCTGAGAACAACCTGAAGACTAGAAGAAAAGACTTTCCACAACTAAATATATAAAGAAGGAGCCACACAAAATAGGTAGGAGAAGCAGAGATGCAGTCTAGTAAGGACCCACACCCCCAGGGTGGCAACCTACAAATGGGAGGGATACCACAATTGCAGAGGTCCTTCCCAAGGAGCTAGGGGTCCAAGCCCCACATTGGGCTTCCCAGCCTGGGGGTCCTTCACTAGGATGAAGGGGATTAAGAGGTTAAAACTTCCAGTTATAAAATAAATAATTCTCAGGGATATAATATATAGTATAAGAAATATGTCTGTAATATTGTAATAACTTTGTGTGGGGACAGATGGTTACTAGACCTATTGGGGTGATGATTTTGTAATGTATTTAAACGTCAAACCGCTATGTTGTGCACTGAAACTCATGTAATATTGTATGTCCACTGTATTTCAATTGAAAAAAATAAGATCAAAACACATTTAAGGAAAGCTTTGTTAAATATAGAAACTAAAACAATGAAATAAGAATTATTTTAGAGATAATAAAAACAATGCAGGGCTTCCCTGGTGGCGCAGTGGTTGAGAGTCTGCCTGCCAATGCAGGGGACACAGGTTCGAGCCCTGGTCTGGGAAGATCCCACATGCCACGGAGCAACTAGGCCCGTGGGCCACAACTACTGAGCCTGCGCGTCTGGAGCCTGTGCTCCGCAACAAGAGAGGCCGCGATAGTGAGAGGCCCGCGCACCGCGATGAAGAGTGGCCCCCACTTGCCGCAACTAGAGAAAGCCCTCGCACAGAAACGAAGACCCAACACAGCCAAAAATAAATAAATAAATAAACAAATTAATTAGGAAAAATTAAAAAACAAAAACAAAAACAAAAACAATGCAGAGATCAGGAGAAAAACCTCAAAACACGTATAATCAATATCTCCTAGGAGATAGAAGGCAATGGATCATGGATTTATAGTACTATAAAAATAACATTCAGATATAAAAATACTCTTGGAAATCTAAAATATGACAGTAGAAATAAAAAGTACTTTAGCAGATAAAATGGTAAATTTGAGAAAAACTCTCAGAAAACTCAAGGTTATAAAATGTCTAAAAGTAGAAAAAACAAAGGAATTAAAGGATGGGTCTTGGAGAGATGAATAATAGGAGTTTACAAAAGAAATACTAGAAGAAGAAAAGCATTAAAGAACTAATTGTTTAAAAAGTTAAAGCATCTACTGCATGCCCTACACAGTAAGAAAAAAGACCCATTCACACAAAAGTACATTATCGTGAAATTTCAAACAATAGAGAGAAAGATGCTAAAGTCTTCCTGAAAGAAAAATGAATTGTAATATGTACAGGATTAGGGATCTGAATGGAATTAATTTCTCACCTGTCACACCAGGGTTTAGAAGAAAAGAAGAAATTCCTTCTGAGTTCTGAAATACATGGTCTTCAACCTAACATTCTATACTCAAACTATCATTCAAATATAAGGGTAGATCATATTTTTTGGAAGATCATGGTTACTTCCTTTATTTGAACATATTTAAAGGAGATGGATAATTATTCTTTAGTGTCTGGGCTGAATTAGTGGTTAGCACATAGAAAACTAAACAGGTAAAAATGAGGCAACATAAACATGATGAGGCAAAAAAAGATATTTTGATCATCCTACATAGCTTGAGTGTATATTTTCATAATTGATATTATGTAAGTAATAAATATTGAACTAAGCAGAACAGTATATAACTATATTGGTAAGTTAGTTGTAGATAAATTTTAAAAATGAACCAAAAATATTGTCACAATTGAGTATTTGGAAGCAGATGCCAAGATGGTGTCTGAGGTGTAAGATGTGAAAGGAAGGGGGACTTCCTGGAGGTCCAGTGGTTAAGACTTCTTCCAATGCAGGGGGTGCGGGTTCAATCCCTTGTTGGGGAGCTAAGATCCCACATGCCTCGTGGCCAAAAACCAAAATATAAAACAGAAACAATATTGTAACAAATTCAATACAAACTTTAAAAAAAAAGATGTGAAAGTAAGGAAGAGGAATTACGACTGAAAGAGGGAGAAATTGCATCTCACAAATACTCAACTTAGTGTAGATAACCGAAGTGCATATTGTCTATTAGAGTTGTCCCACATATGGTACAAATAGCAATCCATTTACACTCCTACTACTCTCAGCTACTGATGGTGGCTTCCATGGGGAGAGTGTGTTCTCTAATGAGACAGCTCTCTGCAGCTGATTCACATCCTGAAGCAACTGACAAGTGGAAGCTCTCTGGTAACAGTGCTCCCCACATATGGGCAGCAGCTTAGAGGAAGGCCTGGACACTGTCTACCAAAGATGCTAATAGATGTCTCAGGTCTATGAAAATATCACTAACCAAAATGAAACAGAGAGTGACTCCATACAAGTTGGAAATATAATTAAACAAAAACAAAATTTCCCAAAATTCCTTCATGCTAAATTAAAAGAGCATGAATCCAATTAAGGAGGCACTCAAAATGAGACTCAATGAGAGATTTCAAACTTATTGAAACATATTGAGGACCAAAATTATACCATTTTGGAATTAATAAATTAAAAGCAGTGAGTTACAGAACAGAAGTAAATACTTATAGAAAAAATGATTTTTGATAAACAAAGATACCAGAAAAAATAAAATAATTGGAGAAACCTTAAAGGCAATAAAATAAAAGGAAATTTGGTATTCTGGTGGTTAGAATACAAAATAAAAGGAGCAGTACTACATTTAATAACATATTAATTTTAAAAATCTTGGCAAAGAAATATAAATGGTTCTAAGGGAGAAAATTTATCCCATTCTCAGATCTTTCAAAGGCCATGCTCAATGGCAGAAGACAATTAAGTCTTAATTTTACTCTAAGGCGAATATGACCTAAGAATATTATGCTTAGCCAAAATCACTATCTGATATAAAGTAAGATGACAGACCTTTTCAAATATGGAGAAACTTGAGAAAGCAAACATTTATGAGTCCCTCTTTAAAAAACTACATTAAAACAAAATTCGTGCAGTTCTGAGGCAAAGCAAAATAGAGAACTTTAAAATACAGAAGTTCTGGTAGCAGAATTTATGGTGGCCATTCAATCCAATTAAGAAAGAACTAACACTAAGCAACTGTACACTATACATAGGGAACAAATTGGGAATGATAAAAATCTAAACAATGCAATAATAATTTTTGAATAACTTTTGATTTTGAAATAGTTTAGGACTCATAAGTTGTTGTAGAAACAGTACAGAGAATTCCAATCATCCAGCTTCCACCAATGATAATATCATACAAAATCATCACACATTATCAAAACCAGGAAATTGACAGTGGTATAAACTTATTCAGATTTCACTAGTTTACTCATTCAGTCTGTGTGTGTGTGTGTGTGTGTGTGTGTGTGTGTAGTTCCAGAAATAATTTTATCACATGTGCGGATTCAAGTAACCATCACCACAATTAGGATATAGAACTGTTCTATCACCACAAAGAAACTCTCTAATGTTATACCTTAATAATCATACACCCTTTCCCCAATCCTAACCTCTGACAGCAGACATCTTTGGATTATTCTAAAGTGGAACCACACTGTATGCAATTCGTCAAGATTGGCTTCTCCTCCCACTCCCCTTACCCCAGCATAATGTCTTTGAGATTTATCCAAGATATCACATCAATAGCTGTAGCAATAGTTGTTTCTTTTATTGTTGAGTAGTATTACATCATATAGAGGTACAACAGGTGAAGGGCATTTAGGTGGTTCTCAGTTGCAGCCCCTATAAATAAAGCTAATATGAACATTTGTGTTCAGAATTTTGTGGGAACAAAAGTTTCTATTTCTCTAGGATAAATACCCAGTAGTGTGATCACTAGGTCATGTGGTAAGTAAATGCATAGCTTTATATACAGTTGTCAACTGTTTATAAAAATGACTATAATATTTTACATTATCACTAGCAATGTATGAGAGATTCAGTTACTCCATATCATTTCCAGCATTAGTATCATCAGTATTTTTTATTTTCATCTTGTAATATATATATGGTGGTATCTCATCATAGCTTTAATTTGTATTTCCCTTATGGCTACTGATATTGAGCATTTTTATTGTCTTATTTACCATCCATACATCCTCTTTGTGAAAAGTCTGTTCAAATATTTTGCCCATTTTCTAATTGAGCTGTTTGTTTTATTACTGTTGAGTTTAGAGAATTTCTAAAATATATTCTGGATACAAGTCCTTTATCAGATATGTGATTTGCAAAATTTTTCTCCTAGTGTGGATTTTATTTTCATTCTTTTAACAGGGTCTTAATTTTGGTGAAGTCTAATTTATCTCCATTTTTTCTTTTATGAAGTGTGCCTTTCATGTCAAGTTTAAGACCTCTTAACCTGACTCTAGGTTACAAAAATTTCTCCTATGTTTTCTTACAAAATTTTTACAGTTTTATGTTTCATATTTAGTTCTATGATACATTTTAAGTTAATTTTTGTAAAAGGTATGATGTTTAGGTTCAGATTCTTTTTTTTCCTCTTCCTTTTCCTACACATGAATCTCCAATTGTTTTTCCAGCACCAGTTGTTGAAAAATCTATCCTTCTTTCATTGGATCGCTTTTGTACCTTTGTCAAAAATCAGTTAGCTATAATTGTGAGATTCTATTTCTGGATTCTCTCTTCTGTTTCATTGAATATACACTTACCCACCAAACAATACCACACTATCTTTATTTTACATATAAGTTTGTATAAAAATCAGGCAGTGGGAAATCTTCAACTTTATTATTTTTCAAAACTGTTTTGGCTATTCCAGTTCCCTTGCCTTCCCATATAATTTTAGATAGACTCCCACTGAAATTTTTATAGGGATCAAGACAGATCAATTAGGATAGAACCAATGTCTTGATTAGAACAATCAATATTGTTAAGATATCATTGTCCCCAAATTGATCTATAGGTTTATGCAGTCTGCATCAAAATCTCAGTGGCTTTTTTTGTTTCATCTAGTATTTCTATAATCTCGCCATGTTATAAAGCTACAATAATCAATATAGTGTAGTAGTAGTAGTGAAAGACATATATACAAAGGAACATAATAAAAACTTCAAAAGAAAATGCAAATATATATGGGCAACTAATTTTTGGCAAAGGTATTAAAGAAATTCAATGGGAAATGGATACTCTGTTCAAGAAATTGTGCTGGAAATACTGGACTTCCATTTTAAAATAAATGAACTTTAATTCATAACATACACCTTCAATAAAAATTCCTTGAACTGATTATAAATCTAAATGTTAAATCTAAAGCTATGAAACTCTCAGAAAAAGCCATGGGAGGACATCTTTGTGACTTTGAGTTAGGCAAAAGTATCTTAAGGTACAAAAAGAAGACTTTAAAAGAAAAAATAACAATTTAAATATCATGAAAATTTAAAAACTTCTGTTCTTAAGACACAGTTAAGTAAATGAAAAGACAGTCAGATACTAATAGCTGCAAAATATTTATCTGTTAAAAGACTGGTCCCCTGAATATATAATTTTATAGCTCAATTTAAAAGAATTGGGCAAAAAATTTGAATAGACATCTCTCTTAAAAAAAGATTTGTTATGTAAAAATATGGCCATATGTTCTACATCATTAGTCATTAGGGAAATACAAAACAAAACCACAATTAGCTATCACTATATACATATTAGAAAGGCTCAGAAACAAATAACCAAATAAAATGTATTAATACGAAGTGCTGATGAAAATGCAGAACAAGTAGAACTCTCATATATTGCTGGTAGGAATGCAATATAGTACAGCCATTTTGAAAATGGCTATAAAGTTTGGCAGTTTTTTATAAAATTAAACACATGCTTACAATACAAAAAAAGAGCAGTCTCATGCCTACATATTTATCTTAGTGAATGAAAACATAAGTCCAAGTAAAAACCTATGTAAGCAGAAGTTTATAGACATTTTTCATTATTACCCTAAACTGAAAGTAACCCAAATGCTCACTGATTGGTGAATAGATAAACTGTTTTACATCCATATAGCAGAATACTACTTAGTGACAAAAACAAATTAATTACTGATATATGAAAAACCTTGCATAAATTTCAAGCATATTATGCTAAGACAAAGAAGCTATGGTTAAAATCTATAGTGTATGAATTTTATTTCACATAGAGGACTATATTTCAAAGGAGATCTTAGATTACTGATAGCTCTATCAATACTTGATAAAATCTACTTTTAGTTTTGAGGTATGATTCATCAACAGATAATATCAGGTCAGGGTCTTAATGAGAGTCCCTAACAAAACAGAGTGAGATAAAGTTTCCTGAGGTTAGACAGTTATAATGTTCCTCTTCCGAGATTCAGAGTGTTGCAGTGATAGTAATGTGAAAAGGAAAGGGTAACAGAATCTCCCAAGAGGGTCATCAATTGTCTGAATGTATTTTGTGTTCTCAGTGAGTAGTAATGTCTGCACTTCATAAGGAACCATGAGGTCAAATGTGGAGTCTAGAACTGGTTCAGCAGAAGCATCAAGTTTTGCTATAGCAGCTAATGCTGTATCACAAGAAGGATAAGACTTAGCAACCTGGTCAAGAATGAGATGTTTTTGTGAGGCATAAGTAAAGCATTTTTGATGGTTCCCATGAATTGAGTTAAACCCCAAGGGTCTGTCTGGATCACTCATGCACAAATAGATGAAATGGTTCCTTGCAGTTAGGGATACATACAGAAGGAGGCTGAGATCACCTACATAAATCAGAACTGGACCACAAGGGAAATTTAGATCTTTTTAAGTCTTTAATGAATACCTGAAGAAAATAGGAGGGAGCTTCAGTGAACCAAATGAAGGGGTCACAAATATCCAGGTATATTGTTATCCTCAAGGTGAAGGTAAAGTGTATTTATTCTCTTGGTGTAGAGATACACTGAAAGTGGTAGAGCAAAGAGGTAGAGTAAAGCGAGTGGCTTCAGGAGGAACTGATGACAGCATGGTATTTGTGTTGGGTACTACCAGGAAGTGAGGGATAACATTCTTGTTGATGACCCCAAGATCTTGAACAAATCAATCTCCTCATTTGTTTGGTTTCTTTCCTGGAGAATGGGAGTGATACAAGGGTTAGTTCAGGGCATTAGAAGACCCCTTTGTTATAAGATTTTCAACTATAGGTTTGAGCCCTTTCTTTGCTTCTGCTTTAAGAGAGAGTGAGGAAATTTCAGTAATGGTTTAATGGGATTTACCTGAACTTGCATAGGTTTTGCTCCAATTATCTTTCTTATGCCAATGGAATTTTTAGCCCATATAATGTCAGGTATCCTTACCTGGTGTATGTATCAAATACAATGGAGGAGACAAAGGTATATCCAGAGAAGACATACTTGATTATAAATAGAGGAGTTCTATGGAACCTCAAAAAATATTCCCTCTGGTGCACATTTAATATTACAATTTTGTATGCAGAATAAGTCTCTCCCTATTAAATTTGCAGGAGTTGTATCACAAAGCAGGAGGAAAGATTTTTCAGTCAAGAGCCCAAGGGTTCAGTTAAGGGCTAGAAGATAGGGAAAATCTATGGGTTATTTGCAATATCTATCAACTGTGTAGTATGTTTATTCTGAGGCAAATGTTGAGCAAAATTGGTAGGGTTTAATGAAGAAAGATGTACACATGTACCAGGAATTGATGAAGATGATCACCTAGATTTATGGTTAATTTACCTTTAATGAATGTTTAAGGGTAAGCAGGCTATTGGGCAAGTTTTCCTTTTGGGGGACACTTTTACTGATTTGAATTGAAGGATTTTTCTTTGTCTTTTGTTATTCTTTTGTAGGAAAGCAAAATTTTCTCCCAATGTCCCTTATGTTTACAATATTTATAAGTGTCTAAGTGTTCTTGGCAGTAGGTGGTTGGTTGGAAAGTGGACCATCTAGCTGTTTGATCAGTAGGGCCACAGTTTTTTTTAAGACCAGTCTCATCTTGCTCTAAGGCCCTTTCAAAATGTTCAGTGAGTGTCATAGTTTAGATAAAGAGGTTATTTCCCATTCTAATTTCTGTTTACTAATTACGTGTCTAATTTCAGGATTAACTCCATGGACAAGATGAGAAGAAAGAGCTGCTATGATATCAGCACTTTCTTTAACTCACAACTGTTGCCAAAAAGTATTTTCTGGTCAATACTGAAAATTTCCTATAGTTTCATCTTTTCTCTGTTATCAATCATTTCAGTAAATCAAACTATTTGAATCAATTAACTTATTCAAATTATGTTCAAATAATTTTTTTGGAAATGCTCTGGGATGGCTTATAAGAGCTTTGCCTGAGTTTGGGGGCCTTTCTCTTGAACTTTGGGTTTATTGTGGAAATAGGAATCCTGAAGGGCCCTTTCTGAGTCAATCCAATCATCTTTTGCCTCAGGAATTAGTCTCTGAGGTTCTAACTAACATGTGTGTATGTTGATATAGATCATGAAAACTTGAATCATATGCACCCCCAAAATTCAAAATTCTTCTATGGGAAATCTTTAATTAGAACCTATAATTCAATTCAGGTCCCTTAGGGAAGATTTTAATTCTGTAGTTGCCTGCATATCTTGCTCATGAGATGAATGAATCTTTAGAGTCATCTGTTATTTTGGGAGTTTGGGGAAAAGGTAAGGAATCTGCAGAGAAGAGGAAGGAGACAACAGAGGCCCAAAAGAAGAGAGATCAGAAAGATTAAGGGGAAGAGGGAGAGTTGGATATGAGGAAATCACTGGAGGACAAGGAAGGGAGGACTCACAAGGAAAATGAATCTAGTTCATTTTTGCTTAAGATGATCAAATTGCTCATTAGCTTTGGCTAAAAAATCTTTTAGTGAAGCAAATTTT
This sequence comes from Balaenoptera borealis, assembly GCF_965194805.1. NCBI lineage: Eukaryota > Metazoa > Chordata > Mammalia > Artiodactyla > Balaenopteridae > Balaenoptera > Balaenoptera borealis. The sequence continues at coordinate 42,277,827 of NC_138863.1, read as the reverse complement.
GATTCAGAATTTCATTTGGAGGTCTCTGCATAGCAGTCAAAATTTGCTGCCCACTGGCCCTAAGAAAACTTATTCCCTTTCTTTTCTAAGGAGTCGCTGAAATGAACATTATTGTTCAAGTCAAATGTTCCCCAAAGTCGCCACTGAAAGCCCAAACTATCTTTGGTGAATTTATGCCATGTAGAAAGAAAGGCATAAGAATAAGGATTATGCTGAGAGTACATACAAGAAGGATTTTTTTTTTTTTTTCTGGAAAAGGAAAGGTTATAGACTTAAATGACCTCGTGAGAGCTGGCAATAGTCAGTAGGAACATAATGCTTCTATATCTTGTGTCTCAGGCCCCCAACCTGATAGCTGGTCACCTCTGAAGGCAAACCCCCAAATCTGTGCCTTTTGACAGGTAGAAAAACAGAAAGAATGTTCTCTGTGGCTGAAAGTTGAGCTCTCAGGAGTTTATATGAAGGAGAACATTTGGTGACAGAAAAACTTGGACAGAAAAACTTGTCCAAGCAGATGTCGGTGTGGTAAAACTGCAAATTCATTGATCTATGAGGCCAGCTTGAACAATAAGGCTCGTATGCCCTATCCCTGTATTCTACCATTTTCCATCTTATGACAACGAGCACTTTTAGACAGTACAACACAAAGGAGTAACAAAAAAGACACCAAAAACAGATGAAAATGAATAGCTTGATTTCACCAAGGATGCCCAAGCAAATGGAAAGCAATAACAAAACCCAGATGCCAAACTGAGAATAAATAAGCAAGGAATTCAATGCAAAGATAGCAGAGTTCAGAACTGGGGCTACCTTACAATGCCAACCCAGACTCAATCAGCCTCTAGCAACAAGGCATAATGTCTCTGTAGGTACCACACCTGGTTGAGGGCTGGGGTCTGCTACAACAGTGTCTTGATGGGACCTCCAGGAAAACTCTGGAAATAAATGAAACCACCCAAATAGGAACAAGTAAAGCCTATATATTCTGAACTTGCTATAGCAAGTGAGTCAGCCATCATTATTTGCATTTGACAGAGGCTTAAAAGCAGACAGGGAAGTTGGACATATGTGTAGTGGGAAAAAAAGGATTCAGGCATGCCCTGATTGGAGGTTTTGGCATTGGAGCTGGGGGTGGGCTCACTAAATTTGGAATCTTATGTGATTCATTAAGAGAGCATATTTAGCTTTCTCTGCTTAGTCCTAAGTGAAGGCAGAGGCAAAAACTGGGGAGACTGGTAGTTATTGATCAATCCTGGCTGTTCTAGACTTACAGCCACAAAGGTTTGGCTTCCTGGGTTGTTTGCTGCAGTTCATGGGTCACACTTCTATTTTTATATATGGTCTGGCTATCGTCAGTTAGTATACTCTGTCTTTCAATTGCTTGCCAAGGGTAGGTGGTGAGGGAAGATGATTGATTACAAAGGAGTCGAAGGGAATTTTCCATATCTTGATTGTGGTAGTAGTTACCACATACATATGCACCTGTTAAAATCATAGAAAAGCGGTTTGCAAGGCAGAAATAGAGACACAGATGTAGAGAACAAACATATGGACACCAAGGGGGGAAAGCGGGGCGTTGGGGTGCTGGTGGGATGAACTGGGAGATTGGGATTCACATATATACACTTATATGTATAAAACAGATAACTACTAAGAACCTGCTGTATAAAAAAATTTAAAAATACAAAAATAAAAAATAAAATAAACTGAGTTTATGTATAAAAAAAAGATTCAAACTCAAAAATAAATCATAGAAAAGTACTCCTAAAAAGGATAAATTATATTTTATATAAATTATAGTTCAACAAACCTGACTTAGAAAAATAAAATTAGACATATTTGTTCTGTAATTTTCTCCAGCGAAGTTCAACTGTGTTTATGTGGCTACAGAAGTATATATTGAGTTCCATTCGGTACAAATAAGATGGAAAGGGAGAGAGTCAAGGAATTAAAAGAATTTGCAAAGGTGGGTATGATATAACACAAAATCAAGGCTGTTCAAAGAGGAAAGTAAATCCAGAAAGAGACTGATGGATAGTATATAAAACGGGTGAGGTCAAGGATCTCAATGAGAGAAGAAATTCATCAGTGAAGCTAATTGTGCCAATGAACTAGAAGAAGAGTCAGCGGTAGTCAGGTGGATTTTGAAACTATGATTTCATAGATAGTGCAGTTTTCACTAGTGACAAATTCTAGGTTTGGCTATAGAGTAGTACATTTAAGAAAAGCAATTGGAAATAAGAAGCTGAAGCAACCGATCAATCATTGAGAGGGATAGATCATGTGTGGGGGTGGTAGGGGCAATGTGAATGACACAGTAGGTTCAGAGGAGTGGAAGAACGAAATCCATTTTCTAAAGATTAATAAATGAAGGGAGTTTTCCAAAAGGTTGTTAATGATCAGGAACAGATTCCTTGTGGAAATGGAATGGGAGAGAATAATGGGGTCAGACTCCGCAAGCCTCAAAGGAAAATTATTTTTTTCACCTTATTTTTAAAAATGAGAGAGGTGGAACTTTAGAATGTAAGTTACATTGATTAGTGGGCAGAAAACGTAATCAACTTACTACCCAATCCTGATATATCACGAGTGTTTGAGAATCCTCCTCCTGGAGAAGACTGTACCAGAAACCCAGGGTCCTCAGGAGATAGTCAAATTTCACTTGAGTCAAGAAGCTGTGGTCAGGGAAGATTGAGGGTATAGGGGAGTTATCAGAAAGATCTAGGAGACTTCCCTAAGCTTCAACTGCCATGGTGCATCATTTTTGGTGCCTGTTCTGTCATTCTTCATGACGTTGTGCCTTCTGCCTGTCTAGAATCTAAACTCCTGATCTGTTATCTCTGGCTGTCTTGGATGTTTTCCAGCTCTGCTTAATCTAATATACTTAACTCATCCCCACTATTTCCATCACCAAAGACATGGACTTAATCATTTAGTGGGAGGAAGAAGGACCAGAAGGAAGGAGGGAGGAAGTAGTGAGGAAAGCATGGAACAAATATTTTATTCTTCATTTTAGATTATCAAGACTTTTTCCCCCTTCTCTTCTACATGCCTCTTGTTTTATGCTTTTTCAACCAGGCAATGGAACTATTGGTAGGTTCTTTTCTTTTGTCATTCAGGCATCTTGGATGTATATGTTGTTGGTTATGTAACATATGCCATAATCTACCAATAACACACCATAAAATATTTAAATATGTTGCTTAATTATTTATTATTGTTCCAAAAAGAAGATGAAAACATTAACGTTGGAGTTGCTTTTTTTCTTATAAAATCATTAATTACTCTGGAAGAGATGTTTTTCTGTTTCTAAATATTTTTCAGATTTTGTCTTCTCTGTCAAGTAACTGAAATGCTTGTGAACCATTATTTGTATCTTCTCTTTCCCTCAAGTCCCAGAATGTTAATGCAAACGTAAATTTTGAATAGGTAAAACAAGGATTAGAAAAATGAACAGAAGTTATATCTGGCTGCTTAGATGACTAAGGATATGATAGCATTGTACACACATGACCTTTGCAATGCTACAGTAAAATTCTCAATATCACAGTAGCTTATTAGTACACTAATAAGCAGAGAGGTGAAAATCTTCTGATATGGATGAATGTGTATATTTTCAATATTCAGGGTATTAGGAGAGCTTATATAGTCTCTGGAAACACAGCTTTCCATATCTTAAATTAATTATATTTCTAGCTCTACTGAGAGCAATGATAATTTTTAGCAAACAAAGATTGCTTTAACTCGGCTCATCTACCCTGACAAACAAAAGAGCAGTCAAATTCACTTTCTCTGTTACTTTCTTTGTGTCTGAGCCCATAATTGATTGCCATAAAAAATATTGTTACAATACTACACCACTTCAGGCTTTCATTACTGATTATTACACCAAAAATAAGAAAAGAAAGCAAGGAAAAGGGAACAGCGAACGAAAGAAAGAATAAAGGAAGAAAAACAGGAATAAAGAAGAAATGAAGGAAACCAGATGCTGACATGTAAACAAAGCTATGCCTTTCATAATATTATTTCCATTTCTAAGTTTATCTGTAATCGATTGCCAATGGGACATCATGGAATTGGGGTATTATTGTTCATTTCAAACAGTGTAGTCAGTAGTAAAAAGGAAGTGTCAAAATGTAATTGATCATTACTGGTCAATACAGCTGAAGCAAAATAAAACATCAGCCCTATTGACTCCTTTTTTGTTAAAATGAATAAAAACCAAAAAAAAAGCACGAGTATGTATAAACATAATCTCACATACATCCTTGAAAGTAATTTAGTTGGTACTATCATATTTATCATCCTTAGATACATCCCAATTATCATGGCTAACCAGCCAACTCAAGTGTACTTTATTATTCACACAAAATAACAATACAAACCGAAGATGATAAAAAGAGCCATTTGGGATTATATTTTTGCTCCATGCCAATAGATTATTCTGAGGGTAAAGTGCAGAAAAGTTATCTGGGTGATAGAGTTGTGTTATTTATCACAACAACTTTAAAGTTTAAGGTAGTCTTAACTAGATATTTAAGTTCTCAGAAAAAAATAATAACTTTGTTACTTAGCATTGCTATTTTTCAGGTGGCTGGAAGCTGTGGTCAAATAATAGCAGCCAATGAATTGTCTAGTCTGGGAAGCAAAAGCTATAAAATAATAATTTCTTAAGTTATGCTTATACAATAAAAGTGGCATGTTCATAATCACAAAACTATATAATGCAAAATGAATATTATCATATCAAAAATAAAATTTATAAAATGTATAATAAGCCATCTTATTTTGAGACATAATCTCTTGGCATCTAGTCAGTTGGTCTCCTACAGTCACATCTTGTCAGTAAATTAAAGATGCCCAGTGTCAGCTCCTCAGAATATTAATGCCCCTTTAGTTGAACTAGTTTAGATACATACAATTTCTAAATTAAGTTTGGGTTTGCTCTGCCTGGATTATCCTCTCATTTAGAGACACTATCCTTTCTCTACCAAAGTGTAATAGAATACACTTTCCATAATCTTGCTCAGATTAGTCACCCAAGGCTCACAAAATTGAGTGTCATCTAATGTTAATAAATTCCTTAAAGAGAGCCAACAATGAACATGTTATTTGAGGCTGGTGTCTCAAATTCTATTCATAGTTCTATTCAAAGTTGTCTCTCAATATCCTCTCTCTGTTGCCTGTTTCTCAATCTCTATCCCACAAACCCCAGGATTATTAATCTCCCATCAAAGAAGCAACCTTGCTTTCAACTGTGCTTTTCACTCTCTCATCTCTCTCATTTCAATGCAGGGCACCTTCGCGTCTCACTGGCCCTTTTTCCATGTTTGCTAATCTCCATTCTAAACTCACTCCTTGTGTTATTAGAACTCATAATGAATTATGTCAAGAGAATGATTCCTAAATCTTCTTGCCTTGATTTCCAAAAACCTGTCTAGAAGAAGCAATACATTTTCCCTTAAATCTCATCTACTCCAGGGTAATGTTTTGGCAGAACTGGCCTCCTCTCGGTTCTACTTTGTTACTTCTAAGTTTCTCCTCTGTTGAAACTGTTAAAATGTAGTTGTGATTCAATTTCCATTCTTGTTTTCTATGAACCTATATTTCACTGCTTACTTTAGCACCTGGTTTCCACCTTCCATAAATTACTTTGAATAATATGTCCACTTCAATATCATACTGAGAACCTAACTAACATATTAACCTAAAAGATCTTTTAACATTTTCTACTCTAGAACAAGTGTAGGAAAACAACATCCCACAGGCCAAATCTGGCCTCTTTCTTAGTTTTGTAAATAAAGATTTAATGGAATCAAGCCATACCTACTTGGTTGCATATTGTTCTATGGCTTTCCCTGAGGACAAAGTGAGTAGTTGCAACAGAGACCATAAAGTCAAAAATATTTACTATCTGCCCTTTATAGCAAATACTTGCAGATCCCTCCCTGTTCTAGAATTCTGCAAAAATCACTAATCATAAGAATCATTATTAGCAATCAGTATCTTCAGAGGGAAGGTCTGTGAACCTCTCTTATCAGGTGGATTTTGAAATATTTCTTCTACCCTAAAAGTCTTAAACATACAAGGAAAGGAGCATGAGCTTTGATTCCCCCATAGTCTAATCCAGTGGTTCTAAGGGTGGCAGAGAACAGCTTCACATAAGAATATTTTAGAAATGCAAATTCTCACACTCTGCCTCAGACATACTGAACCAAAATCTCTGGGGGTGAGGTCTGGTGGTATATGTGTTTTAACAAGTCCTCCAAGAGATTCTGGAGCATACTTAAGTTTGAAAGCTATTGCCCTAAATAAAGCAATTACTCTTACCTCACTGCAAAAATCTCTCAGGAAATCACCCATTTTCCTTTCTGCTTATCTCTGCATCTATATACATAATATTGCTTTGTATCTTTCCCCTTTGGAATTCGCATGAGAGATTCATATGCCTTTGTAGGCTAACCCCTCCACTGGTCTCTTTAATATCATTTCTTTCCAGCTCCACCAGTACTTTCATACATCAATCCCTTCTCTCACCAGCCTACCTCCACCTTCCTCTTATATCTACAAACTTAATTTATGCCTCACTCTCTGTTTTTGTTTACAGATATTCTCAAGGCATGCCTTATGCCCTCTGTTTCTTAGTTAACATCATCCTCCAACTAGTTGTCTAAGCTAGTAAACAAGAAACAAGTCAGTCACACTTGACTTCTCTTTTTCAGAGGCTCTGTTTCTGATTACTGATTAAAACTTGCTGATTTTATCTCTTTATTAAGATAATTCTCTTAATCTTAATTCTCAGATTCAACTCCTCTCCATCCCCTCAGTCCCTGTCCTAACCTAGGCCAGAGGAGGCGAATTGCATGGTCCTGAGTTTACAGCTAGTAGCACTGATTGACTATCTCTCTCTATCCCACAGAGCCCAGATTTAGCCTCACAATCTTTCTCAATTTATCAGCCTAGACAAGCATTTCTATCTGATTACTTTGATACCAGTTCATTGGTTCTCAATTACTGGGCTGAAGACTGGTATCTGGCTGGTTGCATTAGAATCATATGGACTTTTACCACTGCAGATTGCAGAGACCCATCATTGATTTAGTCCCTTTTGCGGTAGGAACTGGGCATATTTTAGAAAGCTCTCTAGGATATTTGATGAGTATACTCATTGTTCTGGATGAGACCTATTGATGACCCTGTTCTAGTAATATCCCATTTTGACTATTTCAGTTGTCTGAATGGCATTCTTATCTCATCTCTCTCTTTAAAATTAATTTTTCTATATTATAGCAGGGTGACCCTTAAAATTTTTTTTCTAAACTCAGTTATGGTTGTCTAACCCTACCTTTACAAGACTTTTGTGCTTTTCCATTAAATATAGAATAAACTAAAACTTTCAACCTTGATGTATAAGGCCACTTTCAACATGCCACCCTGTATTCCAGACACATATTTTCAATAGTCTTTCCCCTGTCAATTGTCTGCAACATTCTGGCCATCCTGACTATTTACTATTCTTTCAATATGTCATGGAACATCACACCTCTGTGCCTTTGCTTATGCTACTTTTTCTGTCTGAAACATACTCTTTTGTATATCCACCTATCCAATTCAAATGTGACTTTCATTCTTTTTCTTACTTTGTTGTCACTGATCTTGAATCAGCCTTCCTTAAAATGATGGGAGGTTTTGAGACTAGCAGCAAAATTATATTTTAATTTCAAATTCCCAAATCAGTGCCTAGAAATTAATAATCCCTTTCTGTTTCCAAATCCAAGTCTCCAGTTAAATTCTCCCCAAAATTGAAATTTTCTTTCTGAGAATTTTAATTTCTTTGAATTAGTTGACAATCCCATAAGTCTTTGCCACAGTGAGAATTCCACAAGTAGAGAAATAGGAGATGACTGTGAAATACTGGGAAGATAGCAGAAAATGGATGAGGTATTCTGGTCATTTTGTAAAAATGTTATAGAAAAATTTTATGACTAAGAGATTATAATGTTCATGGTAATATGGCCTTCAATTGTGGAAGTTGTCTAAAAATGCATACAGGGAGCAGAGGGATTTAATTACATTCAGGAGCGATATACTGCTGGGATTTGTGATTGTAAAGATAAATATTATCATAGTAAAATAAATATATTTTATTTATTATGAAATAAAAAATGTAGTAATATAAATATCAGTTTATCAACAAGTCCTTTCATATTTCTCCTTTTCTATTTCTCCTGTAGTGCTGACAGTTTTCTTTAAGCCTATTATTTCTTGTCTCTTCCCTGTAATCGCCAATGACACGTATGTGAGACAATTGACCAGACTTAAAAAGGTGGCCTAAACTCATGGAAAGGGAAAAACTAATTGACAATGATGAGCACTGAGAATTTAACCTAAAATCATTTGCATCATACCTTGAGAATTCATCATCTATAATAGATATTTTCACATATGACTCAACATTTTTATGTGATAAGAACTTCTCTAAAGTCTAAGCTAAAAGCACATAGCTGTTTGACGTCAGAATTAGAACTAGTACTTAATTTTTACTATTCTTCTTTTATTTTGTTCTATTCAGTAGAATTAAATTACAACAAAAGCAATAATAAATATTGTACCAAGCAAACTACCATAATATATATTTTTTAATTTTGAGAATTTCTATAATAATTACAACATATTTGTTGTATCTAAGAACAGCAATAAGCTCAACTGATTTATTTATTACAAAATTTGGCTGCTTAGGGAAAAATCCAAATTATCCCTTGGAAACATATTTTTCTCAATTATCAGTAAATTATTTTCCTATTTTACATTATTTTTTAATCTTAATTACATTTTATTTCTTCAATCTGAATCTAAAAAAGGGAAAGAAAACTTTTGTTCTGCTTGTAAGTGCCAGTTGAGAAATCATTACGTATCAGTCTTCTAAATATGGTATTAAATGGATCACGATTACTGAAACTGAGTTTGGTTTGTTACATCTAAATGTCAAGGAAAAAGATTTTCACCTTCTCATTTGTCCAATGTCCCTTGTCAGTGATTATTTAACCTTTGAATAAACTAGATTGTAATACCAAGGAAAACTTAATAATACTTAGAACGAAAGATGTATTTGCTATTGTAAACCACCAAATTAAAAACCCAGTTGTAGATTAAATGTTCATCTGTAGATATCATGATTGGAAATATGAATACATTAATCTTTTAGAAACAATATTATAAATAATAGTTCACCAATCTTTCCAAAAATTTATATTTATTCCTTATGAAAAATGGGGAAATATGCTGTAACACTTGTACACATTTAAGAGAAATTGAATGGCAAATGTTAATTCAATTCAAATGATTCTCTTTCTGAAGGAAAGCAGGCTTCATCATAGGAGAATGGAGAGTCAGCTGGATACTTTTTGGAGCTTCTGAATACGGATATTTTCAAAAGCTTTAGAGTTTTATGTCACCTGTTTTCAATGTATATAGTTTAATTTCCACACATAACTCTTTTTTTTACTTCTTAAACGTGTTTCATTTTTTATTTTTAAAATAATTAGCCATGTCTTCATACAAAAAAAATAAGTAATAATAAAGGAAATCAAGGGAATATAGGAAAGATAGCATCAAATAAAAGAATAGAGGGATAGAAAAAGATTTTACAGAGAAGGAAGTAGTTAGATTTACCTACAGCAAATGGGCAAGAATTAGAACAGAGGAAAAGAGAAAAGCCATTAATAAAATATCTTCAGACACATTTGTAAAGGTAATTGCCATTGGTGGAGGCTTAATGGGTGCAACTCTTTAGTGATATGGAGCTTGTATATCTTCCTCATGGATAATGTCTCTGTCATTGTCTTTACCCTGAGAGGTAGAAACAATGGGTTAGTTACATCTGTGGTCATCCCTAGTGCATTGTATAAAGGAGATATATTATTACAATCTATGCTACTGGTTATGAAATAATAGTCTATATGTTTCCTACTCTTTCTTTGGAAAGGGAAATATATTAACTGTATAATTTATTGTATTGTTCTCATTAAAAAGAATGCCTGCTATATGCATAGCATTGATCATGGTAATTGGATAAAAGAGAAATATTAAAAATGTTTATTGTCCTTAAGAATTAACTGGGATACTAAGATAAGACATAAACATGATTCACTGCTACTGGCAGAAAGTAAAAATGCTACCCTGTATCAATACACATTCCAATGTTAATTTGCAGCTCCTCCCATGAAGAGGTAGTGTCTATTTTCCTATCCCTGAAAGTTTGGCTGGGCTTGTGAATGGTCTATTGTCTTGAGACCCTGCTCAGCCCATATTAGATTGTTGTAGGTTGAGAAACTATGCTGAAAGTAGAGTCATCACATTTGTCCTAGTGGAGGCCCCAGAGATGTGAGAGAGCCCAACCAAGACCAGCAAATACTTTTCCTCCTTCACAGTGACAGCATATTCATGAGTAAGTAAAATTGGACCAAAAAAGAACTGCCCAGTTGACCCATAGCATCATGAGCTAGTGATAGAGTTGGTCTTTTAAGTCACTATTTTTTTTGGAGTAATTTTTAATACAGCAAATGCTAACTGACGAAACTCTATAGAGGGTGGTAAGGGCTTCCCATCTTCCTTTCCTCAGAAAAGATTTTGCTTAACTGGCCATAATATTAAAGTAAGGTTTTTACAGTCAGAAATTATATTTATAGAATGAATACAATTCTTCCAAAAAGCTAGCAGAAACTAATGGACCACATATCTGTATTTTGCCTTATACTTATTTCAGCCTTCAGTAAAATTAAATAGAATGGGATACCTCCTTATTTATATATTATATTGGAGAATAGCAGCAAGAAAATAGTCAACAAATAAACCAGGTTTTAGAAAAAACACCTCTTCCTACCACACAACTTCTAAAATATTTCAGCCAATAGCTACAAAAACTCAGGAGAACCAGCATATACAAAACAAAATTAATATTAAATTCTGTACTCTGATACACATAGCATTCTTCCCTAATTCCTTAGCATAATCTTTCACAGGCAAGGATACACATTTTAAAAATTAAGTCTTCAAATCATGCCAGAAGGCTTAGAAAGAGCAGGTGAGTCCATTTTAGCAGATTCAGAAGCCAAAGAATAATTTTTGTTTTATCAATTTTCTGGCCCGGGAGAATGCTCAATAGTCTCTGAAATAAATGGTGCCAACTACATTAAATATGGGAGCACAACCTCCCCTTACTTTATTCTGGATCATTAAAATAACAGCCCTGTGACCTTAACTTTATGCTTGATAGTTCATATTAAAGACCTCAAAGAAGACTCTAGGTCAGAAAGTCAGAAAGTTTTACTGTTGACCTTTCACACACTTCTACAAGAAATGATTATTTACATATTTTGTAACTTTAAAAGCATATATATTTTATTGTTTAAAAATAAATTTATTAAAATATGTAATATTTCCATATAATAGAAAGCCACAAAGCCATTAAAACCTTATCTTGAATAATATTTAATAAAATAAAATGAGGTTTAATGTTGTAAGATAAGAAGGATGTTAAACTATATATAGTATGTTTCAAAATAGGTAAAAATATGTATATATGTATATTTATACATACATCCATGTAATATGAACGTGTGTATTACAAAGACAATGAAAATATGTCAAAATGTTAACAGAGATTATTTTTTCATGTTATGATTATGGGTTATTAAAAACACTTTTGTCTCTATTCCTAATATTTTATAAAGTCCTTAAAGTCAGCTTAAGTGGAAGCTATTCCTTATTGGAGACAGGAGAGTTGGGTAAATCATAACTCATTATATTCTCCCCAAAGTTTATCCTCCTTCTTTAAGCTCTCACATTACTAAGCTGTTTGTTGCTTTCCAATAATATACATTGCCTACTTGCCTTTGTTCCTGCTTTTTCCTCTACTTGGATCATGTTTCCTTCACTTCTTTATTCTTCCTCCACTTATTTTTCAAGATTCATCTTGGTGATCTTTTTCTTTTTTTCCAATATGTCCTCCCTACTCAACTTGTCCTTCTTATAGGTGGAGCTAAGTGGGCCCAGGGCCTCTATATCAACTTGTTTATAACACTTATCAAATTGTTACTTATGATTGTGTCCCCTTTAATGGATTGCAAGCATCTCAGAGAAAGGACTCAGTTGAGTCACATTTATAATATATCATCAAAGCTTAGCATAATGTCATGGTCATAATATCCATTTCATATAATATTATTATTCACTCATTTATGCATTCACCCACTCAACAAATTTTAATTGAATCACATAGTGCTATGTACTAATACCAGAGCCATGTATTAAATGAATAATAAATGAAGCTTATGAAGATGTCACTTTTTTCTCAACTGATCATCAGCCTTGTATGGACATAGTTTCTGCCTTTTTCATCTTGTAGCTCAAGTAAATAGTATAAACATTCAAGAAGCGCTCATTGAAGCTATCAATAAATAAATGCAGCTACTCCATATAATAAAGAACGAAGTTTTGTGGTTTTTTAAAAATTTTATTTATCTATTTATTTATTTTTGGCTGTGTTGGGTCTTCGTTTCTGTGCGAGGGCTTTCTCTAGTTGTGGCAAGTGGGGGCCACTCTTCATCGCGGTGCGTGGGTCTCTCACTATCGCGGCCTCTCTTGTTGCGGAGCACAGGCTCCAGACGCGCAGGCTCAGCAATTATGGCTCACGGGCCTAGTTGCTCCGTGGCCTGTGGAATCTTCCCGGACCAGGGCTCGAACCCGTGTTCCCTGCATTGGCAGGCAGATTCTCAACCACTGCGCCACCAGGGAAGCCCCAAGAACGAAGTTTTTTTTTTTTTGCTGTTTTTATACAAGTGCATCCTATGTTTTAACTCCCATCGTGAAGCTATCTTTGAAATAAGGCATCACATAAGGACTTCTAGAAAATAGGAACTTCTTGAACCATTATTCTTTTCAAATGGAGCAAGGAAATTCTGAATGAACTGAAGGACAGTAACCCATAAGTGTGTAAGCCAGCTGCAGTAGCATTAATAATTAACTGTAGCTAAATATGAATTACACTGACATACATTATATTAGTTTCAGGTGTACAGCATAATGATGTGATATTGTGAAATGATCACCACAATAAGTATTGTTAACATTTGTCACCATTTGTGGTTACGGATGTTTTTGTCTTGTTATGAGAACTTTTAAGATCTACTCTCTTAGCAACTTTCAAATATGCAATTACAGTATTATTAACTATAATTGCTATGCTGTAAATTACATCCCCACGATCTATTTATTTTATACCCGGAAAATTGTACCTTTTGACCCCCTTCACCCATTTTTCCCACTCCCAGCCCCTGCCTCTGGCAACAATCAATCTGTTTCTGTATCTATCAGTTTGGTTTTGTTTATTTGTTTTTTAGATCCCAGATATAAGTGAGATCATTCAGTATTCATCTTTCTCTGTCTTATTTCACTTAGCATAATGCCCTCAAAGTCTATCCATGTTGTCACAAATGACAAGATTTCCTTTTTTATGACTGAATAATATTCATATATATATATATATATATATATATATGCCATATTTTCTTTATTCTTGTATACTTAAGTTGTTTCCATATCTTGGCTACTGTAAATAATGCTGCAGTGAACATCGGGTGCGTATATCTTTTTGAGTTAGTGTTTTTATTTTCTTCAGATAAATATCCAGAAGTGGAATTGCTGGATCATATGGTAGCTCTAGTTTTAACTTTTTGAGGAACTTCCATTCTGTCCCACCAATAGTGAACAAGGATTCCCTTTTCTCCACATCCTTGCCAACACTTGTTATTTCTTGTCTTTTTGATAACAGCCCTTCTAAAAGTGTGAGGTAATATTTCATCGTGGTTTTGATTTGCATTTCCCTGATGATTAGTGAGGTTGAGCATGTTTTCATGTATTTGTTGGCCATCTGTATGCCTTCTTTGAAAAAAGTCTATTCAGATCCTCTGCCCATTTCTTAAATTGGATTGTTTGTTTTTTGGCTTTTGAATTGTACAAGTTCTTTATATATTTTGGATATTAACCCCTTATCAGATACATGATTTGCAAATATCTTCTCCCATTCAGCAAGTTGCCTCTTCATTTTTTTGATGGTTTTCTCTGCTGTACAGAAGCTTTTTAGTCAGGATTTCTGTTTTAGTGATTTATAATGCATTTGGGCATCATTAGGGTAATTACATTAGTATCATTTTAACACAAGCACAACCCTGGTGGCACAGTGGTTAAGAATCTGCCTGTCAATGCAGGGGACATGGGTTCGAGCCCTGGTCCAGGAAGATCCCACATGCCCTGGAGCAACTAAGCCTGTGTACCACAGCTACTGAGCCTGCGCTCTAGAGCCCGCAAGTCAAAACTACTGAGCCCGTGTGCCACAATTACTGAAGCCCGCGTGCCTAGAGCCTGTGCTCTGCAACAAGAGAAACCACCACAATGAGAAGCCCGCACACAGCAATGAGAAGCCCCCACTTGCTGCAGCTAGAGAAAGCCTGAGAACAGCAACGAAGACCCAATGCAGCCAAAAATAAATAAATAAATAAATAAATTTTAAAAATGATAATATGAGCATGATTGGTTATAAAACTAAATTAAGGACAAGTTATTGAATTATATGTACATATTTCTTCCAGTTTTCCCCTTTGCTCAAATGGTACATTTCCACACTCACATATGAAATGGTTTAATGGGTGAATTCAGAAACAGTGATACTTTTAAACCACCAGAACTTTGAAAAATAAATCAATAGCTTCTGCTAGTTGAATTCTTCCAATGTAATAGATGCTTTGAACATCAATTTCTAATTCTGTTTCTCTATTTCTTTCCCTGAAGCTTTTGGTCCACACTCATGTAATAAAAAGCAGAATCTTATCTATGAAAGATCCACAATATGTATTTATAATACTCATCCAGCAGCTTCAACTATATGATTGTTCAACAACTATCACAAATATGCAGTTCTGAATTATCAAATATTCAAACTAAGCATTTGTTTAGGATACCATTATAAGCAGACGATAATTATATACTTGAAAAGAAGCATCAGGTTTAATATCAAAACTTTCTCAATATATTTAGATTTATTTTAATATTAGTATTTTATTTTTAATTGGAAGAGGGAGGCAGTTTAATGTGTTTAATCCTCAGGACTTTGAACTTCTTATTATAGTCTTGCAGATGTGTCAAGTAACTTTTGCTCCTCTATACTTTTCATATTATTTACTCTTTGTTTAATGACCTCCACTGAATAGTCTTTCATTGAAAGTCTAACCATCTTTGAAAATGCAGATAAATCCCTTATTCCAGGAACTACTGCGTCAAAATCAATAGGTAAGGAGCTTTGTGTGACAAAATCATTTTAACTTAAAATTTTTATTTTAAGAATTACAACTTAAATTTTGCTTCATGTACAACTGATTAGCACATATGTCTTAGGCACCTTCATAAGCTTACAAAAATAAAAATATGTCTCAAAATCAACGATAAACTTTTTGAACTGAGAAGGCGCCTAGGGCCCTGCTTTCTATAGCCAATTAATCCAAAGCTCAGAGAATTTGTTTCCCCAAAGCCAAAAAACTGGTCTAGTCAGAATAGAAACTACTTTTCCTGACTTCTGGTTCTGGGCTCTTTACCAAACTGTTTTACATGGTAATTTCCACATAATGACTCTTCAGTAAATGATTGATGAATTTAACTACTTTTAAATTTTGAATAACTCAAGAAGACTCATAGTCTTATTAAAATATTTTGGAATGCAGGTTTACCTTCTACTGGCACACCTATATGCAGTGTTCACATTTATCTTAAAATCGTGTTCATTTCGGGGCACATTAGATTTGCTTTTTAGTTGCTTTATTCATGTTTTTTTTTCACTCCCTTAACAATCAGAAGTAGTTTATGCCAAAAATCACAAATGCATTACATATCATTGAAACGAGGAAAAAGAACAAGAACCAGGTAATGAATCAGAAAACAGGATAAGACTAACTACTGGTCTGAATATAAATTAAAGCTTTGCGCCTCCTGGAAATTGAAGCACATGAGGGGCTATGATATGCTATGTCACCTCCTTATTAATTTGTGAAAGTGGATCAGGGCAATACAACGCAATATTTTCTAACGCAAGTTAGACATTTAATTTGATGAATCTTTATGTATGGGACATTAGACCGTTTATTGGAAGGTAACTTCAATAGTACTTTTAGAAAAGATCAGGAACATCAATTACATTGTTATTTTTAAGGTATCCCCTTAATAAAAGACAAAGGTATAATAGTATACATTTTATTTCATGAAGACAGTTCTAAGTGTAATGAACTGATATATAATCTACCTAGCTTTCAGATGATTTCTTTTCAATTTAAGGTTAGAGGTTAAGGGTAGGTGTTGAAAAACCTAATGACTGACTAATCAGCATGTTTTTCTCTAACTGTTAATTGTGTTATTATTTCTTTGGATAGAAACTAGAAGGTAAATAATTCAAAATGAAACTATTATGGTTTGGTCTTGAAATACAAGTTAAATTCTGTATTATTTATGGAAATATCTAAATGTTAAGAATATACCTGGCAAGCTTGACACTTTGTTTTAGAATTCAAAGGGTGTGACATAAATATGTGACCCATGTATGTCTCCATTGGGGTAGGCTACAGGAAATCTTTTAGGCAGGATAAAGTCTTTTTCAAGTAACACCATTTAAACTGCTCAAATGCTTAAACGAGTACTTTATTGAAGTGCCCAGCTTCTTCACTATAATGCTTGAAATGTATGAGCTGGAGTTTTGGGGATTTTAAAAATTAGAATTGCATTATTCTAAGTCTTGAGAGATAGATTCAATATTCTCCAGATACCTACAATTCAGTTGATAACTGGTTTTGCTACTATCCATCCAGGGTGCCAAAAAGAATGTAGGACTTGCCTCTGTGCTATTAGTCATAAATCTCTGTAGAGTTATGGATTTTTAAGTTTAAAAAAAAAAGCTTTCATCCTACCTCAGGACATATAAAGGTACAGTTTTCTCTGTTGGGATTCCATTCATAGCATGCAGCTATTATGTGATATTGTGATAAGGTTAAGCAGGTATCATCAGAAGCACTTTTCTACATGTAGTTCTTTCCAATTGACTCAAAGGCTAACAACAGATCAATAAATACTACAAAATGTCTTAAGTTGTTCCAGGTTTCTCAACACATGGGAATAGAATGTTGTAGCAATTATAATTAGGAACTAGCATAATGAGCCTATAGCCTTGCAAGGCTTTTGAAAAGGTGGTTCATAATGGCACTTACAGAAAAGGAAAAATAATAAAAATAATAACAATCATCCCAAGTTATGAGAACTTCTGTAAGAATAAAGCCCAAACTCAAAGGAAAGGATTTTGATAATTGAGTAGACAAGGTTCTTTATAGCAGTTTTCTAAGACTTAAGAGTTATTATTAAAATGAGTGAAATCAGTGAGATTGTGGCCTCCAAGGACAGATCTGTTGGTCTAAAACCACAGGAGCAAAGATTTGGCTGAAATTGTTTAACCAGTCATTGGTAGAAAATTGCACCTCTGTAACTCTTCTTTCTTAATTTATATCAAAGAGAGCTTTGTCTCCAAATATCATTCATTTTTATAACTAATGACAAATAAAATCTCTCTCACTAAGATATGTTTGAAAATGGTGTAGTGCTTTTAATCGACATATACTATTCACCTTTGCAATGTTTTGTTAGCTTCTTACTTTTTTTTTTTTTAAAGTCTCTTTATTCTTTTTTTTTTTAAATTAATTAATTAATTAATTTATGGTTGTGTTGGGTCTTCGTTTCTGTGCGAGGGCTTCCTCTAGTTGTGGCAAGTGGGGTCCACTCTTCATCGCGGTGCGCGGGCCTCTCACTATCGCGGCCTCTCTTGTTGCAGAGCACAGGCTCCAGACGCGCAGGCTCAGCAATTGTGGCTCACGGGCCTAGTCGCTCCACGGCATGTGGGATCTTCCCAGACCAGGGCTCGAACCCGTGTCCCCTGCATTGGCAGGCAGATTCTCAACCACTGCGCCACCAGGGAAGCCCAACTTCTTACGTTTTTTGTTTTATCTTTGTTGTCACTGCTGTTAGATTTGTTTTTCTTTTCTTTCTTTCTCTCTTTTTTTTTTTTTTTGGTTTTGCTTCCCCCAAATACTCAGATGGCCGTGGCCTACTGACGTCAATGAGAGGAGAGTTAGGGATTTTCAATCTCTCTCACCTATGGGCATATATCTCATTCCTCATATAGTTATCCTGCTATTATGGGCCTTCTAACTATAAGTCAATTTCTGAGTTTCCCTGGCTGATGACAAAAAAATAATAATAAAAATTAAAACAAACAAACCAAAATGTCCTCCTCAAGGAAAATGTGAAGTATTATGACAGACAAAACCTGAACTACATTCAGAACATTTTATACTGCATAATGGTCTCTTCCTGCAGCATCTCTAAACAGCATCAGGCTATAACACCCTGTAGTCTGATAAAGGCCAGGGGTGTCCAAAATGATTTAAAAATATTGAGCATTGGTATATCCTGTACTCTGCTGACTTACTCCTTCACTCAGGTTCATTCCTTTGTTCCAGCTACATGCTTCTGAACACACACAACCTTACAGCCACTGTTCTGAGCAGACACTTGCTAGAATAAAACCTGAACAAAACATATCATGTTGGCAAGAGCTTTCTATCCTCTGGTATGGGTAGCACGAACATTAAAAAGTATTTCTTTAATTCCTATTATACATAGTACTGCAATCTCAGTTGCTGCCATTAAAGACCCACTATAAATGTCAGTTTTATTTTCATTAAGAAGCATCATTGAGGTGTCGTTATGATACATCTGTAAGAGGACTTCGTAATTCTGTCAGGCAGTGGCTCTACAAAAAAGATCTCTTCTCTGATGGAGTTTCAATTTCAGTGAATACCATCTAAAACTTGAATATTTGAATATGGACTTGACATAGGGCAAACCTCTGAATAATAACACAATTGGAGTCCAACTAAGTTTGAATTCCATACATAAGAAAGAACACAGTGCCCTTCCTTTTAGGAAAGTGTATATCGTTGTTTGCAAATAAAATAAACTTTTCTAGAATATTAATAGCAAGAAACAAAAAGATATCATCGACTTGTCCCCAGTCACATGTTTTAAGCACAATTATGCCCTGTTTCCTGACAACAGGTAATGTTGTACTGCTTATTGATGTTTCCAAGGAACTGGAATTTCTTACTTACTGTTGACTGCATTGTAGGAAAAAACCCGGAATCTTATGGCTATCACCAGAAATTCACTAAATAAGCACTTACAAGAGATGTATCAACTCAAAACTATTTTATACTCACTTCTCTATACACACACACATACCCGTTAACTAACTTTATTTGGCAACCCCAAAGGATTTGATATCTCTACTTTAATCAAACCAAAAGAATCTTTTTAGAGCCAAAAGAGTTGGATAACTTTCAGATAGTATGCTATGCAAAATTCACCAGAATAAATTATTGAAACTCTCATAATAAACAATGTAATCATTTCCAGACCACTTTTAGTGTGTAGATCAGAAGTGAAGACTATTCACCATAAAAATTGTTTTATATTGATACAAACAGTAATTTTTTACCAACATTTGAAAAGTTGAATCTTTAATGTAAAAAGATATTTCACATAAAAATCTAGATTTTGAAATTCCCTTGGCAAATCAGAAGATATGACTACTATGGGCACATGTTTTTGCAATGTAAGTATTGCTACCATTTAGTAAGGGGGGTATTTTTCCTGTTTTTTTCCCACAAATCCCTATTGTGTTGATTCTGAGCCAGTTGCCATGTTCCATCTTATGTGTGGCTGGATTCATTCATTTAACCCCTTTCTCTGGTCTCTTAGGGATTCAAGGTATGGCCATCACCTCAGAAAGTCATACAATGTCACCTAAGATTTTAGATAATAAAATCTGAATTTTCCCCTATTCCAGGCTTTTTTTTCTTTTTAGACTAAGTTTTAAATTTTCTAGATTTATTTACATTCTTTCCCTTCTACTTGAACTTACATTTTTATTATGCAGACAGATTCAAGTAGAATATTATAGAAGATTCTTCCCAATGCCCTATGATTTCACATGTAGCTTTTAACAGTACCAGAACCTTATGTTCCAAAGCATCTCCTTTCACTGCCAAGAGTTCCATATTTCAAATATATTACTCTGATTTCGTCCTTATTTTCTTTATACATCATGGATAAAACCTTCTTTGTGAAGGTATTGAGATTTAGTTACTGTTTTGCCAAAGGGTTTTGATGATGAAAAAGATTATTTAGGTTGCATATTAATGTAAAAGTCAGTACAAGAACAAAATCTGCTAAATAAAGGTTTTCACTCTATTTTGCCTTCAGGACTTTGTTGCACAGCATATAATATGTTGATACATTATCTGATAAAATCGCTATTTGCAATGATACAAATTAATAGATTTATCATTTTTATCAAGTGATATAAACAAGTACCCTCCTGGGAAATAGGACTTATCTCTGAATTAAGGCAATTAAAATTATCCCACTGAACCACACAACCTTAGTCTTGTGAGGTTATTTAAAATTGCTTCTGTTCATAAGAAATACATTTTTAATGAGCAGCGTAGAGGGATGGAAGTACTTAAGGATATAAAGATTTCTTGGTAAACATCATTTTGAATCCCTGTTAAAGTATATATCACATCAAATCCTATTCCTATTCTTCACTTCTGATGGGAAAGTTATACTTCCACTATTGTCTAGGGCTTTTTAAAGTAGGAGCTTGTGTTATTCCAAGAATAATGTAGAGTAACTCATTGTGTTTCATGGTTTACTACTGATATGCACCTCTTTTCTTTTATAACTATTTATCCACACATCTTTAATTTATGAGTTATATATGCAAGTTTTCTTTAATTACTTAGGAATGTGTCTTTATATAATTTTAGAAGTGTGTCTACTGATGAATTTTAGAAAAAAAATTTTACACTTTGTCCAGCAACTAAGGATATTAGTGATTATTCCAATGATCCTGTCAGCATTCTGGACTGTAAAAATATTTAGATTAGGAAATATATGCCATTTAAACATCCTGAAAATGGGTATATTGGATTGTCTTTTTCTTAACAATACTAGAATCACTGAATTATAGAGATAAACGTGACACTAAAGTCAGTTTATAAAATTTTTACATAAATACTTCACATCCATAGTAATGTAAAAAATTTTATATCATAGGGAAAATAAGGAAATATAATGCTATCTGTACCCTATTTTTGTGTTGTCATGATATTAATTATTTTGAGAAAAGATATTGTATTATGTAATCTCAGAAACAATCTTCTGGAAGTCAGACAGGCACAGAACTGAAAAACATGTTAACAGATGAATAATCATACAGCACATCTATCTTTCACTCCTTGGATTCCTGCCAAGAGATCTTTGGGAAAGTGAGATGTGATCATTAATCTTAGGTGTTAGTTTGACTGGATTACAGGGTGTCCAGATATTTGGCTAAACATTTTTCTGGGTGTCTGTTAGGGTATTTTCAGATGAAATTCCCATTTTAATCCATAGATTCAGTAGAGCAGTTTGCCCTCCCCAGTGTGGGTGGGCACAATCCAACCCATAGAGGGCCTGAAAGGAACAAAGAGGCAAAGGAAGGAAGAATATGGCTCTTCCTGTCTGATTGTCTGAGCTGGGACATGGATCTTTGTTTTCCATGTTCCTGGTTATCAGGACTTCTGACCCAGACTGCAATCTACACCATCACCTCCTTTGCTCTCAGGCCTTCAGACTCGGTATACACCAATTAGCTTTCCTGGGTCTCCAGTTTACAGAGTGGAGACTGTGGGGCATCTCAGTTTCCATAAATGCATAAGCCGGTTGCTTACAACAAATTTCTTCCTATATTTATATCCTATTTGTTCTGTTTCTCTGGAGAATCCTGACTAACATATGAGGTAAATAATGCCAAGATGTAAACACATTCTTTCTCTGTTTCCTGAGTTGATAATACATGGTAGATAATTTAACTGGGAGCAATAAAAGCATATGAAAAAACTTTCAAATTATTATCCCAATAGCTATCATTATTATCTATTGTGTGGAGGCCATTTTCTATGTATATATTTACATACCTTTAGACATACCTGCTGCATATTTATTACAAGTCAATGACATGATTTTCACTAGAAAATTAAAGTGTCACAGCCTAATCTAGTAACAATGCTTTCAATATTTATTTAACTTAAATTTTTTCCTTATACGTTTGTTTAAATTTTTTTCTTTTTTCCTTTTTTTTGGCCATGTGCTTGTCTTGCGGGATCTTAGTTCCAAGACCAGGGATCGAACCCGGGCCAGGCAGTGAAAGCTTGGAGTCCTAACCACTGGACAACCAGGAGATTCCCTAAATAAGCTTTAAAAAATATGATACAGGTATCATAGTTACTTCTCTAAGAAGAAATTACATTTTCTTTTAGTTTGAAAGCATATTATTTATTTGCGTCTCACTAATCTGGATGCCTGGTTTTCTCCAGACTTTCTGCTTCTGTGCCATACCTCTTACCCCCATGCCCTCAGATGATGTGTCAGTATATAATGTAAATATTTGACAGACCCTTCCAAGACAGACAACTATTCTTTTTTTTCTTCCCTTTGGATTTTGATATCTCACAATTCTAGTCAGTCCCAGTTAATCAGACATATAAGAAGAATACCATAATTGTGAGTCTTTTTGTGATGAAAATAGAAAGCAGTGCACTGACTTGGTGATTCTACTGAGATAGTATAAATTAAATATTTAGAACATTTTCAGGGCCACAATTACAAACGATCTTTGCATGCAGAGTGCTTTTGGTGTATGCAAAGAATTTCTTAATTGGTATACTCCCAATTAAGGAATGCTCTTAGCTTCTTATAAATTTAGAAAATATTATACATTCAAAGAGAAATCTCAGAAAGAATTCCACTAAATCACTAATGAAAGGCATCCCCTAAATGGATGGGGACAAATAAAGGGAGGCAAAAAAGAGAAAGCTAGGGGCAAAGAACGTTTAATAGACTATGATTTACAATTGACCATTGAACAGGAGAGGTGAAAAGTATCTATGTATAAGTGGAACCATGTAGTTCAAACCCCTATTGTTCAACTGTATTATGATTCAACCCTTTGTAATGTGACTTTGTCACCCTTCTATCAAGAAGTGGGTTCTAACTCTTCCTTGGATTTCAGTCTTGATCATGTGACTTACTGTGGCTAATGAGATGTATGTGAATGCAACACAAGCATAGACTTAGGACATGCTTGCTCATCAATGAATGCCTTTATTTATTGCTTCTGGAACACAGCCACTAGTGCATGCCCTTTTTCATTGCTTTTGGAACACAGCTGTGATATGAAGTTCACAGTAGCATGTTAGATGTTGGATACTAGTGGCCGAGTTGCTCCAATTCCCCAGTCAAATGCCAGCTTATCTACCAGCAGACTGGAACTGCATGAGTGAACCTAGCAAGAGCAGCAGAAGAATGCCCAGTTGAGCCAAGATCATATTTCCTACCCACTGGATCATGATCTAATAAATGTTTATTGTTTTCAGCCACTAGTTTTGGGATTGTTTTCTATGCAGCAAAAGCTAAATGATATAGATGGAGTCTTTTTTTTTCCTTCTTCTTTACCTTCTCTGTATTGAATTGAATTCAGTAAGAATCAGAGGACCAGTGAAGTCCTCTGAAAGTCATCCGTTATTTTGACCTACCTTCAGGACTTGCCTTCAGGAATTTCTTCACTCATAACCATGCCTGGACAAATTTGAATCATATTTCTCAGCAGTATTACTTAAAGAATCCTAGGAAAAATGGCAATATGCTTTGAGAAAAAATTTTTTCCAATTGATTAAAAAAAAGTAGCATGTATAGGATTTTAAAAATTGCTTTCCACTTTAAGAGCAGAGAAACTAGGACGAAAAATCAGAGTAAAAAATCTGCAATACTACTGAACTAAGAAATAGGCAGATAGCAAGATAAAGTGCAGTTAACATTATTAGACTTAGGGCAGAAATAAAGTCACCTTTTGGAAACACAGATAGGTAGTAAATGGAAATACCTGATAGGTAAAAATACCAAAGGAGACCTAGGCAAACACAGCAGACAGTACATTAGACCCGTCAAAAGCAGTGAAAAAACCAATCCAACAAATGGAAAAGTTGTCCTGGATTTCTGGTATAAGAAATTTTTTCTACTTGATTTTGATGTTGATTTCAAACACAGATTCAGGAACAGACAAACTGGAGGGAGTTATGAAAAGTTTCTCAAATATGATTAAGGAATCGAGGTACTCATCTTTGAAGAAGGATTAAAGGACATAAATGTAGAGATCTTGGCTAAAGGTAAGTAGATGAAAATAGGACAGCAGTCTTCAAACCCCTGAAAGGCATAGGAATAGTTTTTTAAAGGGTTTTCTTATTCATTTCAGTATTCAGAACTCTTTGAAAACTTCAATCCAGATTACATTGTTTTAAAAATTAAGCAGTTTTTCTCCATATTCCAGATAGAAACATAGAAAAGAAACATAGAAAAGAAAATTTAATAAACTATAGTATTGTTCCAAAAACGTGGACAGAAAGATCATATATTTAAAATTATAACTTGGCTTAGCTGGTGATGGTAATAACGATCACTTATTATTTCTGATTAAAGCACAAAATAAGTTATGTAGATGCTGCCACTGTATGTATTTATTTTCACAGTTGGCTTCCCAAAAGATTTGTAATTACATGTTATAGCACACAGATAAATTAAAACCAAATAAATTATAAATACAATATCAAAACATGATGCACCAAAACTCTTTCCTAATATAATTGTTGTGATTAAGTGTTAAATTTACCTCTGTGATTTCTGTTATCGAAAACAACATTTCAGAAATGCCAGGTTATAAATTTTGTAGTCAGATGAGGCAAGTCTATTTATCAGAAGAGATAAATAGAATAATGATAAAGTCAAAATCCAGAAAGCTCCTCATGCCTCTTCTATATTTCTGTTTCTGATTTTATTGGAGTTTTACTCTAATACCTTAGGAAACCTACTTAACATTCTCAGCCTCATTTCACTGGCCTATACAATGACAGTTATTGGAGTTATTTTATCTCAGGCAGATGTTTTGGGGTAGTTCTTTGATGCTGTAAATTGAACTCCAGTGAGAATTGTTCTAACCCAAGTTAATAAAATATCCTTATCTGCAATGTGTTGTGCAATACTTTTTATTATTTATTTTCCACAATAACAGCAGAGGGAACTTTTAAGCTCAAATACCACTGTGATAAATATTAAACCATCTAAGTCTACTGGGGAAAAGGTAGAAATAGCAGAACTTAGGAGGGAGAAAGTAGAAATTCCACCATAATTTAGAGTAGAGATGATAAATTAGATTTCATCTGAATAGGTACAGAAAACATATTTAGGCAATTAGAATACTCTGAAGATGTGACTTGTGTACTTAGAAACCAAAAAAGATCAATTTAGAAAAAGTCTGGGGACAATAAGAGCCTTGTCAATATTTCTCAATTTGCCATTACTGACCACTTATTGTTATAAGAATTTATGACTGGTTTATGTTCTCACTTGACATTGGGAAATGTCACTCAGAGCAGTGACAAGTGCTTCCACAGTATCTGTGCTGCCCAGTCAAGGAAATGATATCATTCTTATACAATCAACTAGCTCATAGTTGCTTGCCAGTTTCCCTGCCATCTTTTCATTGTCATGATCATCATTATGAGTTATAAACCTCTTACCAATAATTTGAATGACCTCAATTTCTCTCTACGTTCTTCTTTAGTGAATGATATGTTCATTTTACTTTTTAACATCTTTCACATTTTAGCAAAGTAGTCATTTAAAATGCATGCAGAGCTAGAAAGTAAATTACTAGGGTAAAGGGCATTTCAAGATGATTGAAAATATGCCTCATGAGCTGTTGCCTTTTCTATTTCAGAGTTACTGAAAAGGTGTTAGAAATGAGATTTCACAAGTAAATATATATGTACTGCATAATTTTTCTGTTTCAATGTACCTTTCTTTAATGTTTTTACATCATCCTCATTATAGTAAAACCTGAAATAATACCATCTATGACATACTACTGCAGAATTTAATACCATGACAGATTTAAAATATTTAGGCCCTTAGTTGAAATTTTATATTTAAGATTTCACCAAAAATTTGAGGCCTTTTTTCAAGGTTTGCTGATATCCTTTAATTCCTTATTTATGATAACTAATTTCAGATGTATTTTTCCATATGTTACATGAACATATATATCTCTTAGAGTTACTTAGAACAATCAGTATTTTTGTTAAGATAAGACAAGTAAGAACTTAGATTTTGAAAAGCAAAGTTTATCCAGCCATGGCCAGTGAAAATAATTGTTGACCACTGTTACCATAGTGTGAAATTTGTCAATGACTATATAGTTTGAATACTCTTACATTAAATTACCTCTCTCTTTCTTCTTTGAAAACTTTGCTCTGCAAGCCTAATACACTATGTTATATATGTTCCATTTTCTTGCGTTTTTTTTTTTTTTTTTTTGGCCATACCTCACTGCTTGCAGGATCTTAGTTTCCTGACCAGGGATCGAACCCCGTGCCCACAGCAGAGAAAGCACTGAGTCCTAACCCCTGGACCACCAGGGAATTCCCCTCTTACGTTTGTTATACAGTGAGTTTTTTGCAAAATATGATTTCCCCCATTTCTCAAAAGATGAAATTTTGAACGTTGTCCATGAATAGGCCAAAAAAATAATTTGAACCTGAGAAAAATTTCCAGAATTTAATATATTTTATTAAGCTATTTTTAATGAATATTTCATCCATTATTTAGTCAGACTCATCTCTGGGAAAGGCCTTTGGAAAAGTGAACCACACAGGTATAGCTTGAGGGACACTGAGAAGGTTCCTTACAGCAATCTTTGTATACTACAGTTTAGCCATTTCTTCCTGAAACTTCATCCTTTTGGTCTTCAAAGGCTTCTGTTCAAAAGTTAATTACCCAGGGCGGAGGAGAAGATGGCGGAAGAGTAAGACGCGGGGATCACCTTCCTCCCCACAGACACATCAGAAATACATCTACATGTGGAACTGCTCCTACAGAACACCCACTGAACACTGGCAGAAAACGTCAGACCTCCCAAAAGGCAAGAAAAGCCCCACGTACTTGGGTAGGGCAAAAGAAAAAAGAAATAACAGAGACAAAAGAATAGGGACGGAACCTGCACCAGTGGGAGGGAGCTGTGAAGGAGGAAAGGTTTCCACACACTAGGAAGGCCCTTCGTGGACGGAGACTGCGGGTGGCGGAGGGGGGAAGCTTCGGAGCCACGGAGGAGAGCACAGCCACAGGGGTGCGGAGGGCAAAGCGGAGAGACTCCTGCACAGAGGATCGGCACCGAGCAGCACTCACCAGCCCGAGAGGCTTGTCTGCTCACCCACCGGGGCGGGCGGGGGCTGGGAGCTGAGGCTCGGGCTTCGGTCGGATCCCAGGGAGAGGACTGGGGTTGGCGGCGTGAACACAGCCTGAAGGGGTTAGCGCACCACAGCTAGCCGGGAGGGAGTCCGGGAAAAGTCTGGAGCTGCCGAAGAGGCAAGAGACTTTTTCTTACCTCTTTGTTTCCTGGTACGCAAGGAGAGGGGATTCAGAGCGCCGCTTAAACGAGCTCCAGAGACGGGCACGAGCCACGGCTATCAGCGCAAACCCCAGAGACGGGCAAGAAACACTAAGGCTGCTGCCGCCACCAAGAAACCTGTGTGTGAGCACAGGTCACTCTCCACACTGCCACTCCCGGGAGCCTGTGCAGCCCGCCACGGCCAGCGTCCCGTGATCCAGGGACAACTTCCCTGGGAGAACGCACGATGCGCCTCAGGCTGGTGCAACATCACGCCGGCCTCTGCTGCTGCAGGCTCGCCCCGCCTCCTCAGTACCCCTCCCTCCCCCCCGCCTGAGTGAGCCAGAGCCCCGGAATCAGCTGCTCCTTTAACCCCGTCCTGTGTGAGCGAAGAACAGACACCCTCAAGCGACCTACATGTAGAGGCGGGTCCAAATCCAAAGCTGAACCCCGGGAGCTGTACGAACAAAGAAGAGAAAGGGAAATTTCTCCCAGCAGCCTCAGAAGCAGCGGATTAAAGCTCCACAAACAACTTGATGTACCTGCATCTGTGGAATACCTGAAGAGACAATGAATCATCCCAAATTCAGGAGGTGGACTTTGGGAGCAAGATATATTATTTTTTCCCCTTTTCCTCTTTTTGTGAGTGTGTATGTGTATGCTTCTGTGTGAGATTTTGTCTGTATACCTTTGCTTTCACCATTTGTCCTAGGGTTCTGTCCGTCCGTTTTTTGTTTTTTTTTTACTTAAAAATTTTTTTTTCTTAATAATTATGTTTTATTTCTTTATTTTAATAACTTACTTTTATTCTATCTTACTTTATTTTCTTTTATCCTCTTTCTTTTTTTTCTTTCTATTTTTTCTCCCTTTTATTCTGAGCCGTGTGGACGAAAGGCTCTTGGAGCTCCAGCCAGGCATCAGGGCTGTGCCTCTGAGGTGGGAGAGCCAACTTCAGGACACTGGTCCACAAGAGACCTCCCAGCTCCATGTAATACCAAATGACAAAAACCTCCCAGAGATCTCCATCTCAACACCAAGACCCAGCTACACTCAACGACCAGCAAGCTATAGTCCTGGACACCCTATGCCAAACAACTAGCATGACAAGAACACAGCCCCATCCATTAGCAGAGAGGCTGCCTAAAATCATAGTAAGGCCACAGACACCCCAAAACACACCACCAGACGTGGACCTGCCCACCAGAAAGACGAGATCCAGCCTCATCCACCAGAACACAGGCACTAGTTCCCTCCACCAGGAAGCCTACACAACCCACTGAACCAACCTTAGCAACTGGGGACAGATACCAAAAACAACGGGAACTATGAACCTGCAGCCTGTGAAAAGGAGACCCCAAACACAGTAAGATAAGCAAAATGAGAAGACAGAAAAACACACAGCAGATGAAGGAACAAGGTAAAAACACACCAGACCTAACAGATGAAGAGGAAATAGGCAGTCTACCTGAAAAAGAATTCAGAATAATGATAGTAAAGATGATCCAAAATCTTGGAAACAGAATAGACAAAATGCAAGAAACATTTAACAAGGACCTAGAAGAACTAAAGAGGAACCAAGCAACAATGAAAAACACAATAAATGAAATTAAAAATACTCTAAAAGGGATCAATAGCAGAATAACTGAGGCAGAAGAATGGGTAAGTGACCTGGAAGATAAAATAGTGGAAATAACTACTGCAGAGCAGAATAAAGAAAAAAGAATGAAGAGAACTGAGGACAGTCTCAGAGACCTCTGGGACAACATTAAATGCAACAATATTCGAATTATAGGGGTCCCAGAAGAAGAAGAGAAAAAGAAAGGGACTGAGAAAATATTTGAAGAGATTATAGTTGAAAACTTCCCTAATATGGGAAAGGAAATAGTTAATCAAGTCCTGGAAGCACAGAGAGTCCCATACAGGATAAATCCAAGGAGAAACACGCCAAGACACATATTAATCAAACTATGAAAAATTAAATATAAAGAAAACATATTAAAAGCAGCAAGGGAAAAACAACAAATAACACACAGGGGAATCCCCTTAAGGTTAACAGCTGATCTTTCAGCAGAAATTCTGCAAGCCAGAAGGGAGTGGCAGGACATATTTAAAGTGATGAAGGAGAAAAACCTACAAACAAGATTACTCTACCCAGCAAGGATATCATTCAGATTTGATGGAGAAATTAAAACCTTAACAGACAAGCAAAAACTAAGAGAATTCAGCACCACCAAGCCAGCTCTACAACAAATGTTAAAGGAACTTCTCTAAATGGGAAACACAAGAGAAGAAAAGGACCTACCAAAAAAACCCCAAAACAATTAAGAAAATGGTCATAGGAACATACATATCGATAATTACCTTAAATGTAAATGGATTAAATGCTTCCACCAAAAGACAAAGACTGGCTGAATGGATACAAAAACAAGACCCATATATATGCTGTCTACAGGAGACCCACTTCAGACCTAGGGACACATACAGACTGAAAATGAGGGGATGGAAAAAGATATTCCATGCAAATGGAAATCAAAAGAAAGCTGGAGTAGCAATTCTCATATCAGACAAAATAGATTTTAAAATAAAGGCTATTACAAGAGATAAAGAAGGACACTATATAATGATCAAGGAATCGATTCAAGAAGAAGATATAACAATTATAAATATTTATGCACCCAACATAGGAGCACCTCAATACATAAGTCAAATACTAACAGCCATAAAAGGGGAAATCAACAGTAACACAATCATAGTAGGGGACTTTAACACCCCACTTTCACCAATGGACAGATCATCCGAAATGAAAATAAATAAGGAAACACAAGCTTTAAATGATACATTAAACAAGATGGACTTAATCAATATTTATAGGACAGTCCACCCAAAAGCAACAGAATACACATTTTTCTCAAGTGCTCATGGAACACTCTCCAGGATAGCTCATATCTTGGGTCACAAATCAAGCCTTGGTAAATTTAAGAAAATTGAAATCATATCAAGTATCTTTTCTGACCACAACGCTATGAGACTAGATATCAATTACAGGAAAAGATCTGTAAAAAATACAAACACGTGGAGGCTACACAATACACTACTTAATAACGAAGTGATCACTGAAGAAATCAAAGGGGAAATCAAAAAATACCTAGAAACAGATGACAATGGAGACACGACGACCCAAAACCTATGGGATGCAGCAAAAGCAGTTCTAAGAGGGAAGTTTATAGCAATACAAGCCTACCTCAAGGAACAGGAAACATCTCGAATAAACAACCTAATCTTGCACCTAAAGCAATTAGAGAAAGAAGAACAAAAAAACCCCAAAGCTAGCAGAAGGAAAGAAATCATAAAGATCAGATCAGAAATAAATGAAAAAGAAATGAAGGAAACAATAGCAAAGATCAAGAACATTAAAAGCTGGTTCTTTGAGAACATAAACAAAATTGATAAACCATTAGCCAGACTCATCAAGAAAAAGAGGGAGAAGACTCAAATCAATAGAATTAGAAATGAAAAAGGAGAGGTAACAACTGACACTGCAGAAATACAAATGGTCATGACAGATTACTACAAGCAACTATATGCCAATAAAATGGACAACCTGGAAGAAATGGACAAATTCTTAGAAATGCACAACCTGCGAAGACAGAACCAGGAAGAAATAGAAAATATGAACAGACCAATCACAAGCACTGAAATTGAAACTGTGATTAAAAATCTTCCAACAAACAAAAGCCCAGGACCAGATGGCTTCACTGGCGAATTCTATCAAACATTTAGAGAAGAGCTAACACCTATCCTTCTCAAACTCTTCCAAAATATTGCAGAGGGAGGAACACTCCCCAACTCATTCTACGAGGCCACCATCACCCTGATACCAAAACCAGACAAAGATGTCACAAAGAAAGAAAACTACAGGCCAATATCACTGATGAACATAGATGCAAAAATCCTCAACAAAATACTAGCAAACAGAATCCAACAGCACATTAAAAGGATCATACACCATGATCAAGTGGCGTTTATTCCAGGAATGCAAGGATTCTTCAATATATGCAAATCAATCAACGTGATACATCATATTAACAAATTGAAGGAGAAAAACCATATGATCATCTCAATAGATGCAGAGAAAGCTTTTGACAAAATTCAACACCCATTTATGATAAAAGCTCTGCAGAAAGTAGGCATAGAGGGAACTTTCCTCAACATAATAAAGGCTATATATGACAAACCCACAGCCAATATGGTCCTCAATGGTGAAAAACTGAAACCATTTCCACTAAGATCAGGAACAAGATAAGGTTGCCCACTCTCACCACTATTATTCAACATAGTTTTGGAAGTTTTAGCCACAGCAATCAGAGAAGAAAAAGAAATAAAAGGAATCCAAATTGGAAAAGAAGAAGTAAAGCTGTCACTGTTTGCAGATGACATGATACTATACATAGAGAATCCTAAAGATGCTACCAGAAAACTACTAGAGCTAATCAATGAATTTGGTAAAGTAGCAGGATACAAAATTAATGCACAGAAATCTCTTGCATTCCTATACACTAATGATGAAAAATCTGAAAGTGAAATTAAGAAAACACTCCCATTTACCATTGCAACAAAAAGAATAAAATATCTAGGAATAAACCTACCTAAGGAGACAAAAGACCTGTATGCAGAAAATTATAAGACACTAATGAAAGAAATTATAGATGATACAAATAGATGGAGAGATATACCATGTTCTTGGATTGGAAGAATCAACATTGTGAAAATGACTGTACTACCCAAAGCAACCTACATATTCAATGCAATCCCTATCAAACTACCACTGGCATTTTTCACAGAACTAGAACAAAAAATTTCACAATTTGTATGGAAACACAAAAGGCCCCGAATAGCCAAAGCAATCTTGAGAACGAAAAATGGAGCTGGAGGAATCAGGCTCCCTGACTTCAGACTATACTACAAAGCTACAGTAATCAAGGCAGTATGGTACTGGCACAAAAACAGAAACGTAGATCAATGGAACAGGATAGAAAGTCCAGAGGTAAACCCACACACATATGGTCACCTTATCTTTGATAAAGGAGGCAAGCATATACAGTGGAGAAAAGACAGCCTCTTCAATAAGTGGTGCTGGGAAAACTGGACAGGTATATGTAAAAGTATGAAATTAGAACACTCCCTAACACCATACACAAAAATAAACTCAAAATGGATTAAAGACCTAAATGTAAAGCCAGACACTATCAAACTCTTAGAGGAAAACATAGGCAGAACACTGTATGACATAAATCACAGCAAGATCCTTTTTGACCCAGCTCCTAGAGAAATGGAAATAAAAACAGAAATAAACAAATGGGGCCTAATGAAACTTAAAAGCTTTTGCACAGCAAAGGAAACCATAAGCAAGACGAAAAGACAACCCTCAGAATGGGAGAAAATATTTGCAAATGAAGCAACTGACAAAGGATTAATCTCCAAGATTTTCAAGCAGCTCATGCAGCTCAATAACAAAAAAACAAACAACCCAATCCAAAAATGGGCAGAAGACCTAAATAAACATTTCTCCAAAGAAGATATACAGATTGCCAACAAACACATGAAAGAATGCTGAACATCATTAATTATTAGAGAAATGCAAATCAAAACTACAATGAGATACCATCTTATACCCGTCAGAATGGCCATCATCAAAAAATCTAGAAACAATAAATGCTGGAGAGGGTGTGGAGAAAAGAGAACACTCTTGCACTGTTGGTGGGAATGTAAATTGATACAGCCACTATGGAGAACAGTATGGAGGTTCCTTAAAAAACTAAAGATAGAACTACCGTACGACCCAGCAATCCCACTACTGGGCATATACCCTGAGAAAACCATAATTCAAAAAGAGTCATGTACCAAAATGTTTGTTGCAGCTCTATTTACAATAGCCAGGACAGGGAAGCAACCTAAATGTCCATCATTGGATGAATGGATAGAGAAGATGTGGCACATATATACAATGGAATATTACTCAGCCATAAAAAGAAACGAAATGGAGTTATTTGTAGTGAGGTGGATGGAGTTAGAGTCTGTCATACAGAGTGAAGTAAGTCAGAAAGAGAAAAACAAATACAGTATGCTAACACCTATATACGGACTCTAAGGGGAAAAAAAAAAGGTCATGAAGAACCTAGTGGCAAGACTGGAATAAAGACACAGACCTACTAGAGAATGGTCTTGAGGATATGGGGAGGGGAAAGGGTAAGATGTGACAAAGTGAGAGAGTGACGTGGACATATATACACTACCAAACGTAAAATAGATAGCTAGTGGGAAGCAGCCGCATAGCACAGGGAGATCAGCTCTGTGCTTTGTGACCACCTAGAGGGGTGGGATAGGGAGGGTGGGAGAGAGGGAGATGCAAGAGGGAAGGGATATGGGAACACATGTTTATGTATAACTGATTCACTTTGTTATAAAGCAGAAACTAACACACCATTGTAAAGCAATTATACTCCAATAAAGATGTTAAAAAAAAAAAAGTTAATTACCCAGTGTGAGTTCTAATTCACATGTTTTTTTTAACTGACAATTTCTTCCAAAGGAAACATAATTCTAACTCTTGGTATGTGCAAGGCACTCTTCCAAATATTGTCTCATTTTATTTTAATAACAACTTGGCATTATTTTACCCTTTTTGCAACAGAGCAGAATGATTCTCAGAGTTGAAGTAACATATCCACGGTCATCCAGGTAGAAACTGATAGTGTTTGGTCAGTGGGGACCTTGTCTACTGCACAGGAAGGAAGTAGCAAGAGGGATGAGGAAACCATGGGGTTGAGAAAGACAGAGAATAGGATGCTACAAGGGATGTGAAAGAGTAAAAGGGTTTTAAGGATAAACTTTAAAAATTATACCATTTAACTGTGGTCCAACTTTGTGTCACAGGTGTAATCTCTTTTAACTTGTCAGGATTATATTTTTACCTCAGGACATATAACAAAGAGTATTATATGGCTGGAATCAAGTCCAGAGGAGAAAATCTACATCAGACGTTAAACTGTCTGACTAGACTGCATGCAAAATTACCATAATTGATTTTAAATCTTCAGGTATTTTTATTATGACACAGTTAATAAAATTTCTGATGACTATAGAAGACCCAGTAAATGTATTACTATCTACTAGCACGCATTCTCAGATTGCCACATTGTACTTTAACATGAGGAAAAAAAGAAACATATGGTTCTCTGTAAAAATTTATACAGTTTCTGGGCAGCAGACCTTATAGCGGCAATAGCACTGCCCTCAGAATGATGTGCCAGATAGTTTTATGAAGATGAAATAAAGTAAAAAACAAAATGTATACATCATTCTGAAAGGAATCGGTCTACTAAATATCTGTCATATGGCTGTTTTGTCTAGACACCCACTAAATTGAGGCAAATTACAGCAACTGTTAACAATTGCAGTTCTATGATGAGTCTAAATATTTTCTCCCTCACAAAGGTCTTAGAAGTTTGACATATTAACTGCTCTATTATATATTAACTGAAATATCACAAAGTGTAGATTGCAGTGAATTTAAATTTACATAGTCACAACATTCTGTCTTCAGAGAATGGGGCTCATTCATCTTCCCTGTTGAAGGTACAAACACACCTTTACCTCATTTTAATAGAAAAAGTATTTTCAACCTAGAGTTCATGAATAGACTGTTAGTCCCTTGAAATTGTATGCAAAAATTTGGATTCATAGCCAAAGTGAATTTTTCTAGGGAGAGAATTAAAAGGGGTCCATGATTTTTAAAGGGATTAGAAAGACTCTATATAAAAATTGTATGGAAGTAGCTATAATTTATTTGGCTTCCCATTTATTTATTTAATTGGCAGTTTTTCTTTCCATTGATTTTTTTACATTAATGTATATTATCACTTTATATTACAAAGAGTAAATAGTATCCCATATCCTAAGAGCTATTAACAAGCTGTTTTTAAAATACAATTAAAAAATAATCTGTATTTGTTAAATCTTCTCTAGAGAGTAACTAAATGAGTGTAATTAGGTTTTATTCATTATGAAGTGGATTTATTTTCCAACAATGGAATGTCATTTGTCAATCCAAGATTCACTGCTGCTTAAGAAAATGGTTATCAGTTTCTTAAATATGTCCTGAAGTTCTATGGATTAGATTATACCTTAATGCCAGAGGAAGGGATGTTGGAGAGAGTCCAATGACATTTTAGCAGAGTAAACTTTGCTCTTCTTTTCATTTTTTGCAGAAACTGTCACTTTTTTTTTTCCTGAATGTAGCTATTCAATAGAACAGAAAAATCAAGACATGTTTGATTTCAAAGTTTCAGTAAAAAAACAAAGCATGTAATGCCACAGCTGTTCAACTTCCAACTCTAAAATAGGCACCATTAGACAAACAAAACTCCCAGTATTTTAAATTTCTCCAGCACACATTCCAGTATAGATGTTCTGAACTATAATCAGCTAGTAATTAATAATGGAAATAGAACCTTAGAACAGAAGTTATATTGCTTCCCTGCACCCCTTTCTCTTACAATTAGAGGGTAGAGGTATCAGGGGGTACAGAATCAAAGGAAGAAGAATTAAAAATAAATTCCCAAAGTTGCTGTTGTTTGGACTAGAAAGGAAGACAGCGTTTTACAAATGTTCAAAAAATCCAAGGCAAGTAACACAATTCATTCACTATCACTCCTGCTAGAAAGGATAAAGACATCAGCATCTTATTATATAAAACTGTACTTTCAGAAGTGTATTATAAGTGTATTCTGGAGTAACTAGTAGCACCACTCTGAACTTTTTTATCTCTGATTTTAGTCCTGATTGGTGACAATTACCCTTATATTTTAGAATAAATCTGAATTACAACTAGGTACAAAATTAATGTTTCTGTTGGCGGGTAATGTTTTACTTACGCAATTACTTTGCAAGAAGTAATATATGAAATGATTCTTCCAGGTCTGGTCATCTTAGTTGTCACATACACAAAGTTTAATTTTCCTAGTGTTTTTTCTGTCCTCAACTCAGTTGACGCTCATAAATAATTTCACCTCCCAAAGTTGGGAATATGAAGGGCAGATTAGAATAATATTTCCCTCTTTACATTTTAAGAAATATTTTAGTCCAATAAGTTATCAGTTGAGACAGTGAGTATTATTAGTAAAGTTAAACATGATTTACTACAACTTCCAATTTCCTAATTGCCATTTCAAGTAGCTAAGTGAACATCAAAATGTTGTATCCTAAAAGTCACTAAACTCAGAATATTTGAAATGTCAACAAAAGAGATAAAGAAAAATTTTCCTCACTGCTATCCATGTCTTCTACTTGTTAGTGCAAGAAGGCTTTGAATATATTTTAAAAGTTAAGGCACCTGGGCTTTGAAATAAAACAAACCATCTCATTAAATACAAATACTAGCTATGTTTTAGTCTAGCACAGAAAGTGGCTTAATAAGCTGTCCGTAGAATTGACAATATCATTCTTTCCCAGAGCCAGTGTCAAACAAGATATGACCAAATTATTCTTTGAACTTTCAAGGACCTGTTTTGTTAGAATTTTCTGTACTTAGTAAGGCAGAAATAACAGACTGTTTGTGCAACATTGTTAATAGTCCTCAAAAAGGAAAGAAGAAACAAGAGGAAAAAGAGAAATATAAAAACATATAGGCAAATTATGCTTTAGAATTGTTTGAAAGACTAGAAAAATCTAAGAATGTATAAAATATATGTATAATACACTAGGTATTTCAATTTTATTTTCTTCATATGTAACATTTTAAGAAGTAATAGTTTTGTTGTTTTGTATTAGTTTTTGAGGGCTTTTTTTTGTTATTAATGTTGTTTGTCTTATGAGTCCTCAGTGGAAAAATATTTTGTATTCATAATAAATATCATATCAATAACTAATACTGGCATAAGCTAATTATGAGTCAAGTACTAATCTATGGTGTATATATATATATTTACATATTTATATATATTGACATGACTTGTTTAATCCATACAATGACCTAGGAGTTATATACTATTATTAAATTTGATTTTAAAGAAAGAAAACTGAGACCTATGGGCATCAGCTAGTAAACTCTGAAGGTGGGATTTGAATCCAGGCAACTTAGCTTTAGATACCAGGCCCTTAATCATTAGAACCACCAGGCTGTACTGCTTCTCAATATGTAATTTGTCAAATATGACAAATAAGTTGTATAAGTTTTTAATTTACAATTATTTTTGCTGGAAACATATTTATGAACTCATATTTACAAATTATTTATATTTCTCCTGATTCATATTGTAACCACATGCACAAAAGGAATGTCTTTTAACTATTTTTACACTGACGGCATGCTGAAATAAAACTATTTTATTGGGGTAATAAAATATATTATTAAAATATTAATTAATTAATTAAAATATTAATTAAAAAAATATTATTAAATTTAATTTCACCTATTTCTTTTAACTTTTATTAATAAGGTATTAATTTTTTAATTATATGTTATTTGCATTAAATTTCTACTGAACAGTGCCACTATAGACAACTTTACAACATAACATCATTTCTTCAGCTCTTAAACATATGATTTTACTTCACATTATCTCAATTGAGTAACGCAAACATATGCTATGGCTTTTTACTTTCAGTGCATTTCATTCCCAATAAGTTGGATTGTGAAATATTAGAACTTAACGTGTTGTCAGTTAAAGGTAAGGGACCATGTGTTCAGTTATAAAAATTAACAAAAATTCATAAACATTTTAAACAGGGTTTTCTAAAGATAAATTATTCAATTAAAATTCTAATAAAACTAATGGAGAGGCAGAGGAAGTAAAGTCCACTCTGAAGAAAAAATAATATATGTGTCTCAAAATTAGAAGATACTAAGTTTTTCCAATGATCAAACTTTAATTTGATCTGAAACTTAAATTTGTGCTGAAACTCCTATTGAATTATAAGTGTGCTTATAAACAGAATCTAGATTGTTGAATTCTATTTATTTGGAAAATTTAAAAATCATAAAAAAGCTACATTTCCTGAAATATTCTTAACAGAGCTAAGCATAAAGCCTTGGGGACTTTGTTCATGAATAAAACTGGAGCGTAGTTTTCTTATTTTATAGTATCTTTGCCTGGTTTTAGTATCAGAGTAATGCTGGCCTCATAGAATGAATTAAGAAGTAGTCCATAGCCTTCAATTTTCTGAAAGAATTTGTGTAGAGTCGGTATCATTTCACCCTTAAATATTTTGTAAAATTCACCACTGAGTTTTCTTTGTGGAGAGAACTTTGTAATTTAAATAATTATACATTCAATTTGAGCTATTTAGGTAATCTGTTTCCTGAGTGAGCTTCGGTAGTTTGTGCTTTCCATTTAAATTGAAGCATCTATTGACAAAAATTTTTCATTATATTCCCCTTTCATCCTTTTTATCTGTAGAATCTGCAGCAGTATTAAATTCCTCATTTTTGATAATTTGTGTCTTCTTTCTTTTTAAGTGAATAGTCTGGCTAGATTTTAGAATAATTATTTAATTTTGATATATTTTCATATTCATTCAGTGAAAAATACTTTCTAATTTTCTTTTGATTTCTTCTTTGGCCCTTGAGTTATGTAAAAGTATGTTATTCAGTTTCCAAATATTTGGAGATTTTCCAGACAGCTTTCTATTATTGATTTGCAATTTAATTCAATTGGGATTGATCACATAGCTTGTATGATTTGAATGCTTTTAAATATTTTGAGACTTGTTTCATTTTGTTTGCCCAATAGTTCAAAGTGATATATATTGAATATAAGTTTCTTTGTGTGTGTTTGTTATATAAAACAACTATATAGTTGATTTACATTTATTGCCTTTTACTTATTTTTTTTTTTATTTCAGCAGCTGACATTATCTTCCATTGATGTAAGTGTATGAAAAAGAGAGAGAGAAGAAGGAGGAGGAGGAGGTAAAGAAAACAGGTAAAGAAGAGAGAATAGATACAGGAAAAAGAGAAGGAAAGGAGAGAATAATATAGTTAGACTAGTTGTGGCAGAAATAGACTTGAGATTGTATTCTTGTATCTCTCTAAAACACTTAGGACATAATATTTAAGATGTAACTCATATATCTAGTTTTGTTATTGAAGAAAAAAGAGGTAAGAATGATCATGCATAATCCGCAATAGCATGAAATTGTGAGGTTTGATGGAAAAATTATTTTTACATATAGGTATTCCTTGTTATATTATATGATATATATAGCTTAAAGGCTTTAGCCAAAGGGAAAAGGTATTTAAATACTAAGATTAAAAATGCATCAGAATCCCAGATGATTAAATTCATTCCATATACTTAGTATATAGCCATATATTATATTGCACTTTTTGTTAAGTTTTCATTATAACGGTACTGTTTCAGCTTTTACCAGGAGTGCTAAGTAAGTCTAAGTCTACACTACCCTATTCCGTATTACTAAATAATCATGAAAATGCAAGTAAAAAGGCAATGATTTTGATGTTACATACTGCAAAAGGAATTGGAAAACATTTCAAAGAGTGTCATTTGTAGGAGGTATAGAAAAAAATAAGGTAGATGGTATCCTGATTGTTAAAATATTTTACAACTTTGGAACTAGTATCTATCATCTATCTATCTATCTGCCTGTGTATTGTATTCACATGGCCATTGCATTTTATGTTAAAAAAAAATGCTGATTCAGTGTTTTATTATACTTTACCAGGAATATTTGTTTCATTTTCTGCCATTACTCCACCTACTCACTAAAATTAGGCATAAGAAATCTGATTTTCTTTATACTTGCATTAATCTTTAGGCATTTAGTTGCAAGCAGCTGAAATCTGTCTTAGGCAAAATTGAGATTTAATACAATTGTGGCTACCAACAACTATGGGCTCATATTCACTGCCAACTCCCCTGCCCCCAATCCATGTTCCAATTTTGAAAAGTCAGAGGGGGTAATTATTTGGCTTCTTGTCTTGTATATAAACCTTCAATCATGATAGACAGAGGCAGGAAGGTGAATTAAGATTGGCAGATTGTTGAACACTTGTCTATACTTTGACCATCACTATCAAGGAATATGGTTGAGGAAATGGATCTCTAACTCACTCTTTGGATAGGATGCTATTTCCAGAAATAAGAAGAGTAGCTGGAGAAGAAACAAATAAAACAGATCTCCTGATATTATTCACCTGTTGTTTAACAAAAATTCCTACATTTCTCTCCAGCTCTAGCCAGGTAAAAAATTATAGTTTGTAACTTGCTTAGCATATTTTTCTGTAAAAATTAAATTCTCCAAATTCCATGGAGGCAAAAAAAAGTAGATTCTTTTGGGTTCCTGGACCCAATTCCAATTCAATGTGTGTATGTGCGCGTGGGGGGTAGGTCTTCCCACAAGACATCAGCAGGGTGTCCCAGAATTCAACTCAATCTGACACTATCTGCTGGAATTGGCATCAGATTTCACAGGTTAATAGTTCAGTCCTACAAGACTGCCCCACACCCCCATGCTCCACTTCAGACAACAGTCACAAGTTCAGGTTGTTACCTATACTTCTGACCAA
Organism: Balaenoptera borealis; assembly: GCF_965194805.1. Taxonomy (NCBI): domain Eukaryota; kingdom Metazoa; phylum Chordata; class Mammalia; order Artiodactyla; family Balaenopteridae; genus Balaenoptera; species Balaenoptera borealis. The sequence goes on along the minus strand of NC_138863.1, from coordinate 42,236,557 downwards.
CTGGCTCTAAATCAGAGGTTGCCGCACCCCCACTCCCTCCTTCCTTGGGTTTGATTAATTTGCTAGAGCAGCTCACAGAACTCAGGAAATATTTTACTTACTAGATCACTGGGTTATTATAAAAGGATAAAAATCAGGATGGAAGAGATGCATAGGACAGATATTTGGAAAGGGCAAGGAGCTTCCATGCCCTCTCTGAGCCTGCCTCTCTCCCAGCACCTCCACATGTTCACTGACTTGGAAGCTCCCCAAACCCTGTTCTTTTGAGTTTTTATTGAGGCTTCATTACACAGGTATGATTGATTAAATCACTGGCCATTAGTGATTGAACTCAATCTCCAGCCCCTCTTCCCTCCCTGAACCTCAAGGGGAATGGGGCTGGAGGTTCTAATGCTCTAATCACACAGTTGGCTGTCCTGGAAAGCAGACGTTAGGTACAACCAGACCTCAGTCCTTAGGTGCTTTCCAAAAGTTACCTCATTCAACATAACAAAAGACACCTTTTTTTTTTTTTTTTTACACACACACACTGTATTTTATTTTTACAAGAGATAAATAGACTGACACCAAGCATTGTACATGGATGACCACAACAAAAGCAACAATGATTGCAATTACCAAACATGAAACACACTCTTATCACAGAAAATTCCAAGGGTTTTAGAAGCTCAGTGTCAGAAAGGTTGACAAAGACCAAATATGTGTTTATTTTAAATTACAATATCACATAGATCAAATGTATAAAAAATATAATATAATGAAAAATGTTAAAGGTAACCCAACATGTAGGAAAAAACCAGTAATAAGCCAATGTGACACTCACATTAAAAGAAACTACTCCCTTGGTCACCTGTGGGTGGTTTGTACCTTTCCCTCTAAATTCTGGGTTGTCTTTAATCAAGGCATAAATGTCCATCATTCATAGCATTTCCAGAAGAAAATATGGTTTACTTGTACTATTTTCTCTTTAAAAGACCTGTTTTCTAGGGAGAAAAGAGATCCTTTTGTTGAATAAGAACATCTATCACAGTTTAAACAAAATTCCAGAAATGACAGGTACCTTATTTAGATAAGGTGACACATTACAGCTTCCTTTCCCCCTTCCTTTTTCTTATGTGGTGAGATCTATATAGAGACAAAATTGCTCTATCAGACCAAGTAAGTATCAAAGTCAGGCCTCATCTTCTGGGTTTTATATTTCGTATCCCCTTGAATTCATCTTTAGCTATTTGAAGGACATTTGAAGTAGATTTCTGGTTTCTGTTGGTTACATTGAGTGATAATGCTGACTGAAATTATTTTTTAGTGAAAGGTTATTGGCAGAAATTGTAATGCTTCTGAAATGCTGCTACACGCTGTTAAGAATCTGGATTTAAAAAGAATGAAATAGCCCAGAATAAAATACATTTTAAATCTTTATAAAGTTCTAATTCACAATGTTTTTTATGTATGGCATGGAGATATCCCATTCCTTGTGTTTTAATCCCTGTATAGTACCTTTATTTGCAGTGAAACAAAAACAAAAACAAAACCTCAACAATTAATCAATTAGTGAAACAGGATGTTAATGAGCATTTTTCTCCTCACTCTGAATTCAATTGTTCAAGTTGATGTGATCATAAAAATTGAAAATAATTTAGTCAAATACTTAAGCATTTTAAGATATAAAGTGAAAACAAAATTGATTCCTGGGAAAATTATAAAGGGAGCAAATACATATATTTGCATAATAGCAGATTGTTCTCCTTTATATTAAAAAGAATGCGGGCTTCCCTGGTGGCGCAGTGGTTGGGAATCCGCCTGCCAATGCAGGGGACACGGGTTCGAGCCCTGGTCTGGGAGGATCCCACATGCCGTGGAGCGGCTGGGCCCGTGAGCCACAATTACTGAGCCTGCGTGTCTGGAGTCTGTGCTCCGCAACAAGATAGGCCGCGATAGTGAGAGGCCAGCGTACCGCGATGAGGAGCGGCCCCCGCTTGCCACAACTGGAGAAGGCCCTCACACAGAAACGAAGACACAACACAGCCATAAATAAATTAATTAAAAAAAAAAAAAGAATGATGCTGTATACAGGACTTGAGAGGTAAAATTCATCTTTATGTCTAGATAGTCACCAGTGAGGTCTGATTTAAGGATTACGAAAAGATATGTCAGCTTCCAAATGACCGCCTCCCTAGGTAGACTCATTGCCACGGAATAAAGTAGTTTTCTAATTCTTGTTAAAATGTATAGATCATACATGGGACACTGACAAGGGATTTTAATATACATACCCGAGATTTGCAAAAAGCATAGTTTTGAAAGAAAGGAGAACGCATTACTCAGTTCATTGATTCTGTTCAGTTTTCATTTTATAATATTTTATTATTTTTATTCAGAAGAAACATAAATTCAGGAAAAAGGAAAGAAGAAAATAATCATCCATCTCCACTAGATAGACTTAGACATTATCAATATTTTTTTAGTATCTTTGCCTTCAGTCTTTATTTTTAAAACAATCTCTCTTTGTTTTTAAAAATTCATACATTCAAATAATGACGTTTTCAAACAAGCCAGAAAAGTGTATAAAAAGACAATACAAATCCTGCCATTCATGAGCATCATTAATACTGGGTAAGCATGTGTGCAGAAATCTTTATATGCACATATAAGATGTATCTGTTGTAGAATGCATGGATGGAGATAAAGATGAAAATACGAATGGAACACATATAGATAACATTGAAATAGAGTAAATATTTTGAGGGAGAATCAAATTACTCTCTGCTATGAAATCTGAGTGTTTTAAAGTCAGCTCTTTTGCTCCTATGACCTTATCCTCAATTATTTGCTTGCTAGTTAGGTTATTATTTATATATTATCTAGGCTTTTTTGATATTTGCATTCTGTCCTCCATAATTCATTTAGGTGTTTAATATTCATAGAATATTTTAAATGAATTAGTAGTCACCATTGGCCTTGTTAGAATGACTTTTCCTTTCCACATTTTTTAATTTTAAGTAATCAGAAAATACACAGATTTTGAAATGTATACTTTAAAATATTCTATCATGTCAAAAATTTTTTGTTATACCAGCTCTCTCAGGTTTGAGAGTGTCTGTCTGTTGCCTTGATATTTGCCAAGAACCTTGGCTTGTGGTGGTGTACTTGGGTCGTGATTTCCCTTTGAACTTCGTAGATTGCTCTGCTGTCTTCTGGCATTAGTAATGATTTGGAAAAATTTGAGGTCTACCTTTTCCCTATTGTCTCAATCTTTTCCCTATTAAGACATTGATTTTTTTCTTTGATCATGATTGAAGAATTATTTCTTTAATCTTAAAGTTGAATAGATTAATGAAATTACATAACTCTTTTGAGAATTTTCTAAATAAAAATTTCCGGAAATATCTATTTTTTCCAGCTAGGGAAAACTTCTAGAATTACAACAATAAATTTATATATTTTCTATCTGCTGGATTATATTACTTTTAATTTTTCTCAAATTTAGAGATATCAAATATTCATATGTTACATGACTTTTAATTTCACATCTTTTGTACCTTTCTCATTGTTCTAAATCTTATCTAACATATTGATTAGGATTATCTAAGTCATTTTTCTTTGGAAATAGCTTGATTTTCAATGGTGCCTGTTCTGTTTATTCCTGATTTTAATTAATTAATTTATTAATGACTTTTTCAGTTTACATTATTTGGTCTTTAATTTCCCCTTTCAATATTTAAACCTCCTGCTATATTGAATTTAATATTCATTAATTTATTCTACATCATGAACAAATTATGACAAATTTTCTATTATTCTACAAGATATACTTTTCTAGATTTTGAACTCTGCCTTTTGCATACTGACTGTGAATGTGTGTTTAATCTAGTATGTGTTCAGAGTTAAATAACCAGTTCTTTTAATTTTTTTTCATTCTCAATGCCTTTGTCTTGACATTACATTTATTTTGATATAATATGTAGGATTTGATTTTATTTTCACTGAATAAGAAGTCAGTTTTTCTCTTCCCTTCAACTTAGCCATAAGGGTTGTAAACAGTCATTGTATCCATTTTTTTCTAATCTGAGCTAATGGTGGATAGGGAAGTAGAGGGGGACTTGGGGAGGGGAAGGATCAGAATTTAGTAATAAAGGTATGTAATCTCTTCTGAGATGTTATATATATCACACTTGGATTTTGTTCACCTAGTGTATGAATACTATTCCCATGATGAGATGTCTTTGGATTTTTGAACTATCTCTACAGTTCAATGTGCAAAAACAGGATCTTCAATTTATTTATTTATTTTTCTACCAGGTTGTCAATTTGGTTTTTTTAGCTATGTCTTCTTCCACATGTCAATTTTTACCACTAATAGATCTGAAAAGGAAAAAAAAAAAAAGATTTAAGGATACTCTATCACATTTTTAGGTGATGACAAACTGTTCTCCAAAGAGATTGTATAAATTTCTACTCCCACTAAAAATATATGAGAATTTACATTGTCCCCTATTCTAACAGCACTCAGCATTTTCAGAATTTTTGTTTTGCAAATCTATTGGTGTTCAGTGATACCACATTGTGGAATTAATGTGTACTTTGCTGGTTACTAATAAATTTGAATATATTTAATATGTTTATGGTCTATTTGTATATCCTCCTCTGTCAGAAATCCTTTCATAAATTGTGTGTATCAATCTTTTTTGTGGCTTAACTTTTTCTTATTAATGTGTTGTATTTCTCAATATATTATGGATACAGAGATCATTTCTTCACTTTTTTATACCGTCCTTTACTGAATATGATTATTAATTTAAATGTATTCAAATTTAACAATATTTTATTTACAATTTATACCTTTTGAATATTGCTTAAGAAATCCTATTCTGAAGTTTTAAATATATTCTTCTGTAATATAATTTTTAAAGTTTATACTTTTTTTTTTTTTTTGGCATTTAAGTAATTAATCTGCCTGGAACATAGTAGGGGATAAGGGATTATTTTCTTTTCTTTATAGATAGTGTAGTGAATTTAATTATGGCCTCCTAAAAATATATGTGAAAATTCTAATCCCTGGAACCTGTGAATCTGACCTTATTTGGAAAAGGTTCTTTGCACATGTAGTTAAGGATCTTGAGATGAGATCATTCTGGATTAGTTTGATCCCTAAATTCAAAGATATGTCTTTATAAGAGAAACAATGGGAACAGACACACAGAGGGGAAGGCCACGTGAAATAGAAACAGAGATTGGAATTATGCTGTCAGAGCCAAAGAACACCTGGAGCCAATAGGAGATGGAAGAAGAAAGGAAAAATTGTCACTTAGAGCCTTCAGAGGGAGTGTGGCTCTGCCACTACTTCTGTGAGAGAATAAATTTCTCTTGTTTTAAGCCACCAAGATTGTGGTAATTGGTTATGGCAACCACAGGAAACTCATAGGTACCTAATGCCCCAACACCTTTATTGAAAAATCCACCTTTTCCTTATATTTATCTACAGCCATCAAATATCAGATTCCTTATATACATGAATCTGTTCCTGTTCTGTCCAATACCCTCTAGCCTTCCTATCTTATGTAAGGGTGGTAAAATGTAAGAAACACCTCTAAAGGTTAAAACCCAAGGAGACAGGCCTACCTTAAAACTGAAATTCAATCATAATCGTAAGATTATAGAAATTTCTGCTCTCTCATACCTTACCACTACATCAACACAGCTCCAATACAATTGCAGTGGATTATAAGTTAAAGACCTACAAAAAGCAGATTCTATCTAAGTAAGACTTAGAGTAGCCCAAAGTAAACAGAGGAGACAAAAAACAGGGACACTGGAGGAATCTGAAGCTTCTAGCATATACAGCTACAGCAAACAATAAATATAGCTTAACTCCTAGCCAAATTAACACAAAAATTCACACTAAAGTCCTAATTTCTTCAGTTCCTATCACCCAATACCTAATACCCAGGTTTCAACAAAGGATTACTAGGCATGCTAAAAGGCAAAACATAGACCGAAGAGAAAATGCAATCATCAGAACCCAACCCAGATATGCCACAGATGTTGGAATTACCAGATGGGAAATTAAAAATAACTGCGATTAAAATGTTAAGGGCACTAATGGAAAGAGTAGACAAAATGTAACAGATGGGTAATGTAAGCAGAGAAATGGAAACTGTAAGAAAGATTCGAAAGGAAATGCTAGAAATTAAAAACACTGTAAAAGAGATGAAGAATTAAAGTATTTAAAACAATACTGTTGGGCCACCATTAGACTAAATAAGAGCAAGAATAGAATCAGTGCATTTGATAGTTAACAGAAACTTGCCAAACTGAAATTCAAAATGCAAAAATAATGATAAAAAATAGAACATACTAAATGTGTGTAATATGTATATATATATATAATTATATATATAATTTCAATATATATTAAAATTTCAAATGGTACAATATATACATATATATATACATAAATATACATAAATATAAAATTGCAACACCCAAAGGAGAAGAGAGAAAGCAGAGAAGTAATATATTAAGTTAAAAAGTCTGAGATTTTTTTCCAAAATAGTACCAGAGACCAAACCGCAGGTCCACAAATTTCAGAAAACATCAATCAAGGATTAAAAAAAAAAATGCAACTGGCATGTATTCAAACTGCAGATAATCAAATACAAAGAAAAAATCTTTAAAGTATCCAGCAAGGGGTATAGGACACCATTCATAATGAGAAAAATGGTAAGAATTACAGCAGATTTTTTATTAGAAACTATATAATCAAGAAGAAAGTGCTGAACCAAGATGGTGGAGTAGAAGGACGTGCTCTCACTCCCTCTTGTGAGAACACCAGAATCACAACTAACCAAAAATGATACCCACATCCAAAGACAAAGGAGAAGCCACAATGAGATGGTAGGAGGGGTGCAATCACAGCAAAATCAAATCCCATAACTGCTGGGTGGGTGACTCACAGACTGGAGAGCACTTATACCACACAAGTCCACCCACTGGAGTGAAGGTTCTGAGCCCCACGTCAGGCTTCCCAACCTGGTGGTCTGGCAATGGGAGGAGGAATTCTTAGAGAATCAGACTTTGAAGGCTAGTGGGATTTGATTGCAGGACTTTGACAGGACTGGGGGAAACAGAGACTCCACTCTTGGAGGGCACACACAAAGTAGTGTGCATATCGGGACCCAGGGGAAGGAGCAGTGAACCCAGGGGAGACTGAACCAGACCTACCTACTAGTGTTGGAGGGTCTCCTGCAGACGCGGGGGGAGGCTGTGGCTCACCGTGGGGACAAGGACACTGGCAGCAGAAGTGTTGGGAAGTACTCCTTGGCGTGAGCCCTCCCAGAGTCTGCCATTAGCCCCACCAAAGAGCCCAGGTAGGCTCCAGTGTTGGGTTGCCTCAGGCCAAATAACCAACAGGGAGAGAAGCCAGCTCCACCCATCAGCAGTCAGGCGGATTAAAGTTTTACTGAGCTCTGCCCACCAGAGCAACAACCAGCTCTACCCACCACCAGTCCCTCCCATCAGGAAACCTGCGCAAGCCTCTTAGATAGCCTCATCCACCAGAGGACAGACAGCAGAAGCAAGAAGAACTACAATCCTGCAGCCTGTGGAACAAAAACCACATTCACAGAAAGACAGACAAGATGAAAAGGCAGAGGGCTATGTACCAGATGAAGGAACAAGATAAAACCCCAGAAAAACAACTAAATAAAGTAGAGATAGGCAACCTTCCAGAAAAAGAATTCAGAATAATGATAGTGAAGATGATCCAGGACCTCGGAAAAAGAATGGAGTCAAAGATCAAGAAGATGCAAGAAATGTTTAACAAAGACCTAGAAGAATTAAAGAACAAACAAACAGAGATGAACAATACAATAACTGAAATGAAAACTACACTAGAAGGAATCAATAGCAGAGTAACTGAGGCAGAAGAATGGATAAGTGACCTGGAAGACAGAATGGTGGAATTCACTGCTGTGGAACAGACTAAAGAAAAAAGAATGAAAAGAAATGAAGACAGCCTAAGAGACCTCTGGGACAACATTAAATGCAACAACATTCGCATTATAGGGGTCCCAAAAGGAGAAGAGAGAGAGAAAGGACCTGAGAAAATATTTGAAGAGATTATAGTCGAAAACTTCCCTAACATGGGAAAGGAAATAGCCACCCAAGTCCAGGAAGGGCAGCAAGTCCCATACAGGATAAACCCAAGGAGAAATATGTTGAGACACATAGTAATCAAATTGGCAAAAATTAAAGACAAATAAAAGTTATTGAAAGCAGCAAGGGAAAAACGACAAATAACATACAAGGAACTCCCATAAGGTTAACAGCTGAGTTCTCAGCAGACACTCTACAAACCAGAAGGGAGTGGCTTGATATACTTAAAGTGATGAAAGGGAAGATCCTACAACCAAGATTACTCTACCTGGCAAGGATCTCATTCAGATTCAATGGAGAAATCAAAAGCTTTACAGACAAGCAAAAGCTAAGAGAATTCAGCACCACCAAACCAGCTCTACAACAAATGCTAAAGGAACTTCTCTAAATGGGAAACACAAGAGAAGAAAAGGACCTACCAAAAAAAACCCAAAACAATTAAGAAAATGGTCATAGGAACATACATATCGATAATTATCTTAAATGTGAATGGATTAAATGCTCCAACCAAAAGACACAGACTGGCTGAATGGATACAAAAACAAGACCCATATATATGCTGTCTACAAGAGACCCATTTCAGACCTAGGGACACATACAGACTGAAAGCGAGGGCATGGAAAAAGATATTCCATGCAAATGGAAATCAAAAGAAAGCTGGAGTAGCAATACTCATATAAGATAAAATAGACTTTAAAATAAAGAATGTTACAAGAGACAAGGAAGGACACTACATAATGAACAGGGGATCAATCCAAGAGGAAGATGTAACAATTATAAGTATATACGCACCCAACATAGGAGCACCTCAATACATAAGGCAACTGCTAACAGCTATAAAAGAGGAAATCGACAGTAACACAATAATAGTGGGGGACTTTAACACCTCACTTACACCAATGGACAGATCATCCAAAATGAAAATAAATAAGGAAACACAAGTTTTAAATGACACAATAGACCAGATAGATTTAATTGATATTTATAGGACACTCCATCCAAAAACAGCAGATTACACTTCTCAAGTGCGCATGGAACATTCTCCAGGATAGATCACATCTTGGGTCACAAATCAAGCCTCAGTAAATTTAAGAAAATTGAAATCATATCAAGCATCTTTTCTGACCACAACGGTATGAGATTAGAAATGAATTACAGGGGAAAAAATGTAAAAACACAAACACATGGAGGCTAAACATTAAGTTACTAAATAACCAAGAGATCACTGAAGAAATCAAAGAGGAAATCAAAAAATACCTAGAGACAAATGAGAATGAAAACACGACAATCCCAAACCTATGGGATGCAGCAAGAGCAGTTCTAAGAGGGAAGTTTATAGCTATACAAGACTACCTCAAGAAACAAGAAAAATCTCAAATAAATAATCTAAACTTAAACCTAAAGGAACTAGAGAAAGAAAAACAAACAAAACCCAAAGGTAGCAGAAGGAAAGAAATCATAAAGATCAGAGCAGAAATAAATGAAGTAGAAACAAAGAAAACAATAGCAAAGATCAATAAAACTAAAAGCTGGTTCTTTGAGAAGACAAGCAAAATTGATAAACCATTAGCCAGACTCATCAAGAAAAAGCAGGAGAGGACTCAAATCAATAAAACTAGAAATAAAAAGGAGAAGTTACAACGGACACCGCAGAAATACAAAGCATCCTAAGAGCCTACTACAAGCAACTCTATGCCAATAAAATGGACAACCTGGAAGAAATGGACAAATTCTTAGAAAGGTATAACTTTCCAAGACTGAACCAGGAAGAAATAGAAAATATGAACAGACCAATCACAAGTAATGAAATTGAAACTGTGATTAAAAATCTTCCAAGTAACAAAAGTCCAGGACCAGATGGCTTCACAGGTGAATTCTATCAAACATTTAGAGAAGAGTTAACACCCATCCTTCTCAAACTCTTCCAAAAAATTGCAGAGTAAGGAACACTCCCCAACTCATTCTACGAGGCCACCATCACCCTGATACCAAAACCAGATAAAGATACTATGTCTATAATTACTTTAAATGTAAAATGTTTTAAGTATATCAATTAAAAAACAGAGATTATCAGAGTGGATATAACTTAAGACTCAACTGTGTTTTCTACAAGAAGCTCACTTTATATATAAAGGCCCAGAAAAGTTAAAGGAAAGTTATGCGGAATCAAACATTAAAGGATAATAAAGGAAAAAATGAATACCTTCAGGCCCACAAAACAGATAATTTAGATGAAATGAACCAATTCTGTGGAAGACATAAACTACCACAATTTATAAAAACACGTAGGTAATCTGAATAGCATGGCTTTATTAAAGATATAAAATAAATAATAAATATTACTTTCTATTGCTGCTGTAACAGCTACCACAAACTTAGTGGCATAAAGCAACACAGATTTGTGCTCTTACAGTTCTGGATGTTAGAAGTTTGAAAGGGTTATTCAGGGCTGCCTTCTTCTTGAGTTGAGAGGGGAGTCTCTGGTGGAGATTCCGTTTCTGCCTTTTCCAGTTTCCAGAAGCAGCCAACATTTCTTGTCTTAGAGCCACTGTTTTCATCTTCAAAGCCAGCATGGTAACATAGTTTTCTCCCCTCAGTAAATTTGTAATAGAGGGGAACATCCTCAACCTGATAATGAACATTTACAAGAAACCTACCACTAACATCATACATCAAAAATGTTGTACTGTATTTACTAGCTAGTGCAGTAAGACAAGCAAAGAATAAAAGGTATACAAAAAAAGAAGGAAGAAATAAGAGTGTCTTTTTTCACAGGTGGCATGATGTCTATGTATTGATACAAAAATCCCATAGGATTGACAAAAAACTCCTATAACTAATAAGGGAAATATAGCAATGTCATAGGAAACAAGATTTGATATAGAATAGTGGTTGCCCAATGATGTCTATGTCCTAGTCCCTGGAAACTGTTTTGTTACCTACATGTAACTTTACATGACAAAAGGGACATTGAAGATGTAATAAGTGTGCCATACTAGTGTAAGATGTTAGTAATTGGGAGAACTGAGTGTGGCATATATGGAAAGTCTCTGTCCTATCTTTGCAATTTTTCTGTAACCCTAAAACTGATCTAAAAACAAAGTGTATTTAAAACAATAAATTCTTTAGAACACCTGAATTCTAGTTACATATTATATTACTTTATCTTACTTTATTGCATAAAAATTATTAATGGTTTTATTCTCATTTAGATATTACCACACATTTACTCTTTACTTTTATCTTTGTTTCTATTTGTATTTCAGACTTTTGATCTGAAATCACCTTCCTTCTGTTGATAATAAATCATTTAGAATTTCGTTTAGTGATAGTCAGCCTGTTTCAAACTTTCTCATGTTTTCCTTCTGTGAAATGTTTTATTTCATTTCATTCATGAATGTATTTTTGTTGCATATAGCTTTTCATATTGCCATGTATTTATTTTTGTACATTCTACTGTCTTCTGTGTTCTACTGTTGCTGTTGTAAAGTCAGCTCTCAGTCTAATTGCTACTTGTTTGAAGATAATCTCTGCCTGCCCTGGGCTATTTTTAAATCTTTTATTTGTTTTGGAGGTTTCAAATTGAATGGGAAATATCTATTATGGATTTCTTCTTAGATATCCTGCATGAAAATTTCTTTGTCTTGATGCATCTCTAGCTTATTTTCTTTCCATTAGTTCTGGAAATTTTTCTGCCATTATCTCTTCAAAAATTGCCTCTGGCTCACCCTCTCTTTTTCTAATTAGATATGTTAGATTTTCTCACTTTATCTTTCCTGTTTCTTACTCCTTTTTGTATTTATAATGCAAATTAAGACTTTAAATACTAACAGCTGATAATCAATGTAAAAATGTTAAATTATAAACAATATTATCAATCAAATTAATCATTATTACCAAGAACTAAATAATAGTACCTCATTGGCCAATATTTAGAAAATCAAATTTTCTGTTATCTGGGCTTCTGGTTCAGTCTCTGTCTTTTTGGCAATTAGCCAAATAATCTCTCTCTCTCTTTTTTTTTTTTTTTTTGTTATCTTAAGGGGGGAAAACCCCCCAGAAATACTGAATCATTACATTTTCTTTCAGGTCCATGATGCTTTATCTTTTAATTAGTTCAATAGATATTTACTGAGCATTATAATACTTTCATGCAAAGCATTATTCCTGACACTGTTTCATAGCAGTGAACTGAGCAGATGATGGCACTCCCTCAGAGAGTTTGGAGTTTATTGAGGGGTAGATATCAAACAACTGGCTACAGCAGTAATTACTTACAAACAATTTTTAAGCACTAAAAAAAGTCTACAGGGTATACTATAAGTAAACATAACTAGATAAATGAGATGCAATTGGAGTGGTATTCTGGAGTCAGGTGGGAGTAAATTAAATGGCACTGGGCTAGACCATGTCTGTTCTTAAAGGACTACAAGGGGCTTTGGTCACTTACTTAAAAGTCATAGGAAACCATATAAAGATTTAAGAGTGGGAAGAGTTGACATGATAGGATTTACATTTTTAAGAGTTAAGTCCTGGAGAATAGTTTAAAAGAGGACAGGAGTCAATACAGAAACAAAGCTTGGAGAAGATGGTACTAATCCAGATGTAAAAGCAGGGTATGTATCACAATAAAACACTGGGAATTATGATTGGGACCTTTCCTTAATCAATCTATCTCTTTATCTCTTCTGAGGTGGAGCAATTTGATTATACGTCTTGCCCATTGCTCATGGTTTCTATAAGAAAAACACCAAGAATTTCTGGCACTTCTCATGAAATGATGAGCTTGTCCATTATATTACTTTTTAAAATAAGTCATGCAGAAAAGGTCAATTAATGTAAGGAAAGATGAAAATTTTAGTAGAATTCAGAAGATGAATTAAAATTTTAATAGAATGAGATCTAACACTGGAAAGAATAGGAGTAAATGTATTTAGACAATGTGTTAGAGCTCAAAATAAGGGAATCTGGAAGCACCGTTGTAGGACTAACATAATCCCTTGTATGTCTAATTTTTTGCTTAGGCAGACTGTTCTTAAGTGTCCATTACTTTACTGTGCTCCTTGCCTGCCTTTTAAAAAACTACGAGAACAAAAGGTTAGCAGAAGAATAACTGTCAGTAAAATGATAAAGTAAAAAAGTAATAAAAAGAATAATTAAAATTAACAAAAATATTAACAGAAATGTGATATTTATTTATTCATTTATTATTTACTGAAGTCGAGTTGATTTACAATGTTTCAGGTGTATAGCAAAGTGATTCAGCTATATATAGATGTAGATATAGATATTCTTTTTCAGATTCTTTTCCATTATAGGTTATTACAAGACACTGAATATAGTTCCCTGTGCTAAACAGTAGGACCTTGATTTTTATCTATTTTGTGTATAGTAGTGTGTATCTGTTAATCCCAAATTAATTACCCTTTTGGTAACCAAATTACCCTTTTGGTAACCATAAGTTTGTTTTCTATGTCTGTGGGTCTATTTCTGTTCTGTGAATAAGTTCATTTGTATCATTTTTTTTTAGATTCCACATATATTTGCCTTTCTCTGTCTGACTTACTTCACTTAGTATGATCATCTCTGGGTCCATCCATGTTGCTGCAAATGGCATTATTTCATTCTTTTTTATGGCCAAGTAATATTCCATTTTGTGTGTGTGTCTGTGTGTGTGTGTGTGTGTGTGACATCATCTTTATCCATTCATCTGTAAAACGGACATTTAGTTTGCTTCCATGTCTTGGCTATTGTAAATACTGTTGCTGTGAACATTGGGATGCATGTAGCTTTTTTTTTTAACATCTTTATTGGAGTAAAATTGCTTTACAATGTTGTGTTAGTTTCTGCTGTATAACAAAGTGAATCAGCTATAAGTATACATATATTTCCATATCCCCTCCCTTTTGCATCTCCTTCCCACCCTCCCTATCCCACTCCTCTAGGTGGACACAAATCACGGAGCTGATCTCCCTGTGCTATGTGGCTGCTTCCTACTAGCTATCTATTTTACATTTGTTAGTGTATATATGTCCATGCCACTCTCTCATTTCGTCCCAGCTTAGCCTTCCCCCTCTCTGTGTCCTCAAGTCCATTCTCTGTGTCTGCATCTTTATTCCTGTCCTGCCCCTAGGTTCTTCAGAACAATTTTTTTTTCTAGATTCTATATATATGTGTTAGCATACGGTATTTGTTTTTCTCTTTCAGACTTACTTCACTCCGTAAACAAGATGAAAAGACAACCCTCAGAATGGGAGAAAATATTTGCAAATGAAACAACTGACAAAGGGTTAATCTCCAAAATATACAAGCAGCTCATGCAGCTCAATATCAAAAAAACAAACAACCTAATCCAAAAATGGGCAGAAGACCTAAAGAGACATTTATCCAAAGAAGATATACAGATTGCCAACAAACACATGAAAGGATACTCAGCATCACTAATCATTAGAGAAATGCAAATCAAAACTACAATGAGGTATCACCTCACACCGGTCAGAATGGCATGTAGCTTTTTAAATTAGAGTTTTCATCTTTTCTGGATATATGCGCAAGAGTGGGATTGCTGGATCATATGGTAACTCTATTTTTAGTTTTTTAAGGAAACTCCATACTGTTTTCCACAGTGGCTGCACCGATTTACATTCCCAACAATAGTGTAAGAGGGTGAATGGTGAGAAAAGCAAACTATAAAAACTAAAAGAAACCTAAAGAAAGAAATAAAACAAAACAACATAAGAACAATTCAGATACAACATACAGTCAAAACCAATGACTAAGAACATACATATAATTGCAATCTGGTCTCTTAAAACTAAGGTATCTACAGTGACTTTCTAGAACACAAATCCTCATAGATTTATCTTCTAAAGGCTTTGATTTTTCTGTGGACTTTTGCAAAGTGTATATTCTCATAATGAATTATCTGAATACACACGGCCATTGGACTTTCACCCATTAGCTCATACCACTTCTGTTTGACACTCCTCCGTTTGCAGAGGGGTAAAGTTGCCTATATTTCCTCCCATTGATTTTGGTTGCCCTTATGAACATTTCAACCAATAGATTATAGTGGAAGTAAGGCTTTGTGATTTCCAAAGATGTTAAAAGTGCATGAAGTTTCTACAGGATTCTCTTGTGATGTTCTCTCTAGGAAAAGCCATGAACCATGTAAGAATGTTGATCACCCTGAGATCACCATGCTGGAGAGGCCATGCATAAATGATCTCTTAAATAGTCCAGCTGAGCTCTTAGCTGTCACTTAGCCTCAACTGCTGTGCACTTGAATAAGCCATCTTGAAGCCCAGATCATTTGAGCTTTCAGGTGACTGTAGCTCCATTCAACATCTGATACATGAAAGTCCAAGCAAGAAGCACCTACTAAACTATTCTAGGATTTCTCAATCACAAAACAGTGAGCAAGACAAAATGGTTGTTTTTCACTGCTAAATTTTGAGGTAATTTGTTTTGCTGCAATATTAATCCAAACAAGTGTCTTATTCTGGCAGCTTTTATATCTGTGTCTGGATACAATCTGTCCTTAACTCAAGCTGTTCCAGTTATTTTTTTCTGCTTAATCTGTAATCTGTAAAATGAAGCACAAACAATAGAAACCCTACTAGATAAGATAATTTAAAGATGTAGTGGTTTTCTTTTTAATTAATAAAAAATTAAGGATATTCTCTTTCTTTCTTTCTTTTTTTTTTTAATTGGGGTATAGTTGTTTTACAATGTTGTGTTAGCTTGTACCGTAGAGCGAGGTGGATTTCCCAGTGCTATACAGCCGTTTCTTATTAGTTATCTATTTTATACATATTAGTGTATATATGTCAATCCCAATCACCCAATTCATCCCACTCCCCACCCCCCGCCCCCGCTTTCCCCCCTTGGTGTCCATACGTTTGTTCTCTACATCTGTGTCTCTATTTCTGCCTTGCAAACCAGTTCATCTGTACCATTTTTCTAGATTCCAGATTCCACATATATGCGTTAATATACAATATTTGTTTTTCTCTTTCTGACTTACTTCACTCCATATGACAGTCTCTAGGTCTATCCACATCTCTACAAATGACCCAATTTTGTTCCTTTTTATGGTTGAGTAATATTCCATTGTTTATATGTACCACATCTTCTTTATCCATTCACCTGTCATTGGGCATTGAGGTTGCTTCCATGATCTGGCTATTGTAAACAGTGCTGCAATGAACATTGGGATACATGTGTCTTTTTGAATTATGGTTTTCTCAAGGTATATGCCCAGTAGTGGGATTGCTGGGTCATATGGTAGTTCTATTTTTAGTTTTTTAAGGAACCTCCATACTGTTCTCCATAGTGGTTGTATCAATTTACATTCCCACCAACAGTGCAAGAGGGTTCCCTTTTCTCCACACCCTCTCCAGCATTTACTGTTTGTAGATTTTCTGATGGCCATTCTGACTGGTGTGAGGTGATATCTCATTGTAGTTTTGATTTGCATGTCTCTAATAATTAGTGATGTTGAGCAGCTTTTCATGTGCCTCTTGGCCATCTGTATGTCTTCTTTGGAGAAATGTCTATTTAGGTCTTCTGCCCATTTTTTGACTGGGTTGTTTGTGTTTTAGATATTGAGCTGCATGAGATGTTTATATATTTTGGAGATTAAAGGGATATTCTCTTTCTAAAATTGACTGAGTCCACTTTTGATGAAAACTTTCAACTATCATCATATGGAGTAAATAATTAGATTAGCTGAATCAAAGCAATTTTTTAGAAAGTTAACTGGCACTTATCAGTGGCACTTCAGAGGTGTGCTTCATCTAATTAAAAATTTCCCTGGGCTTCCCTGGTGGCGCAATGGCTAGGAGTCTGCCTGCCAATGCAGGGGACACGGGTTCAAGCCCTGGTCTGGGAAGATCCCACATGCCGCGGAGCAGCTGGGCCCATGCGCCACAACTGCTGAGCCTGCCCTCTAGAGACTGTGAGCCATAACTGCTGAGCCCGCGTGCCACAGCTACTGGAGCCTGCTCACCTGGAGCCCGTGCTCCACAACAGGAGAGGCCACTGCAATGAGAGGCCCGCACATCGCAACAGAGAGTAGGCCCTGCTCGACGCAACTAGAGAGAGCCTGTGTGCAGCAACGAAGACCCAATGCAGCCAAAAATAAATAAATAAATTAATTTTAAAAATATTTCCCTTTATTATCTATACATAGTTCTTCAACAATAAGTTGTATTTTTTCTCTGTATTATTATAATTTGCCATTTCCTGCTATACCAAGTCATAATGCCTCTTTCAAATTATAAAATACTCACTGTCTAAACTGACAAAGTCACTGACAGAGTGTTCCTAAATGGGTGTTCAATATATTATATTGTAGAACCCTAAATTTTCTTTAGAAAATACAATGGTAGGTTAAAATTGACTATAAAGAGACACATGAGAAATTTTTGGTGTGATATAAAATTTCTATATCTTGGTTGTGTTTGTGTATAAACAGTTGTATATAATTTCAAAAATCTTCTAGCTACATGCTTAAATTTGGTGCATTTTTTATGTAACATGCCTCAATAAGAATAATAAAAGCTTCAGAACAAATTGCAATAATTCTGAATACAGATAATAGTATATTCTTACTTTGGTGTTGTCAAATTGATTTCTATTGATGTTTCTTTGTGTATTGCTTGAAGTTTGCACTAAATGAATGGCATTCTGAAAAAAGTGATTAAAAAGAATATGAAAACTGAGTTATTCACAAATGTGTGAGATGGGTTAAAAAAAAAAGAAAACAACAGGATAGTGATTTCCTTAACTCCACCCCAAATCCTGGAGTTTAGCAATAGTTGAAATCTTTGAATACCACCTAGGACTGAAGGGTCAAGAATACAGAGAGAGTAAAATAACCCAAAAGACTTGTAGCTGAAGTAGAGGTTATGCCTACTGGTAAAAGAAGGCTGAAGAAGGAAGGTACTGGCAATCCATGATCAAACAGGGGATGAACAAGTGAATAAATATTAGAATATTTTCTCTTTCTTCATGTCTCTGGTGTCAACTTCCCATTGACCACAGTCAACCAGAAGCTGTGATAGCCCATCTTCATGATGAATGTCATCAATATGTCCATTTCTCACTTTTAATTCCCCCATCAAGAGATGAACTCTATTCCTACCATGCTTTTGAATCTGCACTAGTGTTACGGACTGGCTTCACCAATAGAATACTCCAGAAATAACTTTATGAGACTTTTAAGGGTAGGTCATAAATAGCCTTGAAGCCTCCCCCTAGTGGTATTTTTCTTTTTTTGAGGTAAAAGAATTTATTTTCCATTGCCTCCAATATGGACATAAGATTATGTATTATTTAAACATTACTGAATATGCATCCTTTGGAGTCTGAAAGAGTTGAATTAAAAACTTAGCTCTTGAATTAATAGTTGTTAATAGGAAATTTATTTAAAATTTTGGATTCTCCTGTTTCTTATTGATGAAATTAAAATGACAATAATTTATAGGGTTGTGCTAAGGCAAAATTAATTTCCCGTGTCAGTCTTAGCCTAAGAGTTGGTATTTTTTTTACCTTCCCACTAAACAAAATCCAGGTCACCATAAGCAATGCTTCACAGTGCACATTTTCTCCATAAAATGTGTTCTTGAAGGATGGAGCTAGAGACAAATAATCTTTTCTTAGTTTTTTTTCTTTTCTTCATACTGCTTCACTGGTAGAATACTTGGCATTTAGGTAAATGTTAATTCAATTTTCCTTACATGTGCACATTATGTAAAAAGCATCCAGAACAAATACAGCTCTGCCAACACCTTGATTTTAGCTTCCTAAAACTCATTCTAGGCTTCTTATCTCCAGAACTGTAACATAGTACATTTGTAGTTGTTTTAAGCTACTATTGATACATTTGTGGGAATTTGTTACAGCAACAATAGAAAATGCATACATAGTCTCTCCAGGATATTGGCTCCTCAAGTCCTCCCTCTCTGTCTTTTTCTCTCTCTGTCTTTCTCTCTTTGTCTCTCTCTGTGTCTCTCTATCTCTCTCTATGTCTCTTTCTGTATTTTGTCCAGCTTTTCAGCTGTTCTCAGCAGAGTTAGTCAAATACCAGCTACCCCTTCACTCTGGAAGTGGAAGTCTCAAATATACTTAATATGCACAAATGATTCATCCCACAATTTTCACAATATGTTTCCTGACTTTATTCAGCTACAAAATGAAGGTGATAATAGATACTTCACTAGGTGACACTGTGGATTACATGGATTCAAGTATTAAACTATAACAGCCATGTAGCCATGTAGCATAGAGATATAAATGCTGAGGGGTTAGTTTTGCAGTTAGGCTCACCACTAGAGTTACACCCCTATTTCAAAATTTGGAAAATTAAAACACGTGCCTCAGTAACATGAAAATTTTCTACCTACTCATTGTTTTCAGACATTTGTGAATAGATGGGGAAAAAAACTTAGAAACTCTAGAACACAAAGTATATTATAAAGTATTATGTAATCTTCAGGACATCAAAGACCAAGAACATGGTTTGATTTTGCCATAATGTAAAGAATGTTATTGTGATAAATCTCCTTGGAGAATAGATCTTTTTCTACAATGGACATGTATACTTTTTCTCTTTGCAATTTTTACTCTATTTTGAATTATATAATATAAAACCAAAATTCTATATGCTTCTTGAGGAAAAAGACAGTAACTTTAAACACACTAAATTATTGCCATGCACATTCTAAGCTTTTAATAAATGATGATTAAATTAATAAAAACTGTAAAACTCTATAAATAAGAAAAGTAGTAATTTTACTTAGTATCATTTTAATGCTAAAGTAATTTCTATACTACTGTACTTTGAAAATTAGTAATCCATATGTGTTTTAGATTAGAATCAGAAAAAATTCATATAATGAGAACACAACAGTTCCCTGTCAAGCTAGATAACAGGAACTGATGGTAATTGAGAGGAATAAGTTTATGAGTGGACATGGGTGAAGATAGTCACATTTGAAATTACATGCATATGAAAAAATGGAAGGCAAGATATGAATGAACTGGCATCTAAATTATACTACGTGTAAAGTGCTTAAATATATCAAGAATTAAAAAAATATAAATACACAGTAGTCATGGTAAATATTTTTAAAGTTTTTCTGTATTCAACATATCATACTTGCATTTTCCTGACTCACACTGAAAAATGTCCATATTTTCTTCTCTCAATTGACCTATTTTCTTCTGCAGTTCTTTGTCTGACAAGGATATGTGACATTTTTCTATACAGAAATACACAAAATGAACTATTCAAAGTTTTTTTTTATGAACAAATTTTCGTGCAAACAAAACACACACATACACATATATACACACAAAGGGGGGGAGAATAGGAAATGTTTATATTTTAATTATTGCTAGAGATCATTTTTTTAAATGCTCATTTCATTATATGATATTTTGAAGAATATTCTCCAAATATATTGGTTACATATTCATGGATGCCACTGTCCGAAATATGGAGAAGTCGTAAATCTTTTTCTATATTTCATGTTTTATTTCATTCATCTGTATACTACTCCAATGTTCATGTGACTGCCTTCTGTCCAAATGCAAAATTCTGTCGCATCACGCATTCTTTAGTATCAACGACTCAAATTTTAACTGTAAGTTTGATAATTCTTCACAAGGGCCACTACATCAATTTGTCTCTGATTAATTTCCTATTCATATAAAGCATTATTTATATAATTTGAAAATTTCTTCCTGAAATCTCCCATTTTGTTCCTTGATACAGACAGCATGCATATGATTAATGTGATTGGTTATCATTTTGATTACAGATCTCTCTACTAAGGTCACCATCATAATTTTAGTAAAAAATTATACATTGATTCTTTTCTTTGAGATTATAGCTAAAGTTATTTTATTTGTAATTCCGCCTGTATAGGAGGTAAAAATCTTGAGTTTCATTGTATTACCAACAAGGTTTATTTTATGAACAAGAAATCTCTTCATATGAGCTGTTGTTGCCTGGCAACATCTGGAGAAAGCTATCTGTGGAGCTAGTGAAAACACCAAGCACAGTATTGTCTGGTAAGGCCCATTACATTCTACATTTTCTGATTCAGTTTGCAATACAGTTGGCTTTCATAGCATAATTTCAAAATCTGGGCAATGCAATTTGGATTATTAAATTGCATTAAGGTTTACTTCTCCATAATAAGATAGGGAGACTATGCTCTTCAGTTTTATTTAGTTCCCTTTAATTCAGTGAAATAGTGTGAGCATTGGTTAGAAACATTTACTCTATGGAAGTGCCATTTGCTTTGCCATTTGGAAAGCTTAAAAACCTGATACAAGTTGTGTACGTTGTCACAATAGAAAACAAAATGACACTTGTTCATACTTTTTCAAAAGCATTTATTTATTTTTGGCTGTGCCTGCGGCATGCAGGATCTTATTTCCCAGTTCCCTGACCAGGGATTGAACCTGTGCCCCCTGCATTGGGAACGCAGAGTCTTAACCACTGGACTGCCAGGGAAGTCCCTAAATCATTAGAAGTAGAAGGTCAAAAGGGACCTTAAGAGATTAATTAACTCATCTATTTGCCATCTGGTATGAATACGTATTTTATTCTATACAGATGAATACATGTTCTATTCTATACGGATTCTGTAAAGAGGATACATGATCTTGTTTTACAATCTACTTTAATAACAATTTTAACACAAATTGTTTTACTAATAACATCTTGTAATAACCAAACTCAAATTTAGAAATGTAAATTTGTTGCTGTGCTCACTTGTATGTATTATGTATTGTACATGACATCTTCCTAGAAGGTATAGGAAGAGCTTCATAGAAAAGAGAATATATGAAATGTACACAGAATGTAGTATGGCAGACAGTATTTACCAAGACCTGTTTCTTCTTGTTTCTGGGCACACAGCCAGGTTACATTGCCAGACTCCATTGAAGTCAAGTGTAATCATGTGACTAAGTTGTTGACAATGGAATGAGAGCAAAAATGATATGCACCAGGTCTGGCCCATAAAACCATTCACATTCCTTTTCTCTCCACTGACCTGATACAGATGAGCATAGTAACCTTGGAAGTAATGAATTGAAAATGTCCGAACCACATGATTGAAGGAGACTGGGTCCCTGAATTACCCTGTATAAGAAAGCTGCCTTCCAAGCAGGGGTACCTACTGGGGGTTTCCCATGAACAAGAAGTAGATTATTGTCTATTAAAGTACTGAAATTTAGGGGTTTATCTTGTACAACAGTTGCCTTACTGTCACCTTACTTAATACAAGTGGGAAGGATTTGAACACAAGAAACTTCTAAGTAGGGAGAGGAGTCAAGACAAAAGAGGGATTCAGCACAGCATGAGAATGGGGCAGAAGCAGGCAAGTGAGAGACATATATGTAGAGTATCAGGTGTTCTGACTGTACTAATAGATAGTTGTATAGAATAAGGGGAGATAATAATAGTACAAAGTATATTGAGGCCATATTCTGGAAGGCTTCAAGTGTCAAGCTGAGGCCCTTGAATTATTTGGGAGGCAATGGGGAAATAATAAAGGCTCATCAGCAAAGGAAAACACACAATTTTAAAATTTTATTTATTTATTTATTTTTGGCTGCATTGGGTCTTTGTTTCTATGCGCGAGCTTTCTGTAGTTGCGGCCAGTGGGGGCTACTCTTCGTTGAGGTGCACGGCTTCTCATTGTGGTGGCTTCTCTTGTTGAGGAGCACGGGGTCTAGGTGCATGGGCTTCGGTAGTTGTGACACGCAGGCTCAGTAGTTGTGGCTCACGGGATTAGTTGCTCCGAGGCATGTGGGATCTTCCTGGACCAGGGCTCGAACCCATGTCCCCTGCATTGGCAGGTGGATTCTTAACCACTGAGCCACCAGGGAAGTCCCCAAAATACACAATTTGAAGTGTAGTATAGGCCTATTAATCCAGCAGCTATAAATAACATGGTTTGGAGGCAGGGAGTAATAAAAGTCTTTGCAATAATGCTCACGAGTAAAAACCATATAACGTGAATAGATTGAGGAAAGGAATAATGGTATTGCAGAGGTGGGATTCCTAAATGTGTGAGCTGATTAGAAGGTACAGGGGAAAATAACAATATTAATAACTGTATAAACTGATGCTTATGTTCTTATGATAAGCTAACCATTTTATGTGGGTTACCTCCCTTAATATTCACAATAATCCTATAAAATAAATACCAGTATTGCCCTTATTTTACAGAAATGATACAATTTAGAGAGCTTTAGTACATAAGCAAAGGTCATATTAGTTGTAAACGGAACAACCAGGATTTGAAACAAACAATCTAATGTTTGACTCTTGGCTCATAACTCTCAAATCCAGATTATGAGCAATATGGAAAATTTTTTACAGATGTGTGAGAGAAAGAAGTACAGATTCAACTGATATTTTTTTTGTTCTGGTAAATTTTTAAACTGATATAATTTCAAACTCACAGACAAATTGCAAGAATGGTACAAGGAACTTCAATATACACTTAACCTAAATTCAGCAGCTATTTATACTACATACGCACACACACACACACATACACACACACACACACACTCAAACTATGCACAGAATTACTTTTGTCTTCTTTTTTTTCATTTATTAAGAGTGAAATGATGCTAGCACATTTACATATTGACACCAGAAGCCAACTGGAATTTGCAATTTGTGACTGACCTTTTGGAGAGAATTTAGGTCTGGAGGTAATGGTATGGAATAAATTAGTATAGACAGAGGTTGGTAAAATTCGTAAAAATCAATCAGATTCCTGAGTGAAAGACTAGAGAAACAAAAGGACAATTCATTAGGAGTAGGATAATCCTATGCAACAAATGTCCAGAGAGGAAAAGTTACGGAGGTACAGTCATAAGGTTAAAAACTTCAGAAAGTTCAAGAGACCTAGGGAAAGGTTAGATTTAGAATTCAAAACGTCTTCAGTGACCTTCAGTACAACATTTTGGGTAGCATACTGAAAAAGGAAACTAAATTACAAAGGTTAAGGAGAATAATCAGTGAAGAAAATTAAAATAAATGTTAAGAAACATGTTGCTCATGTATGAACAATTAACATGTTTTATTTTCCCTTCTGTGATTTTGCTACTCATATTCTTTTCTTTCTTCTAGTACATTCTGCATCAAAATTTTTCATAAATACTTTGGAGTGGTTGGACAGGGAGTTTGGGGTGACACAGTATACAACAATGGCCTTCCTGGTGTTCATTCCTTCAGTCTGCAAGGGTCCAGCTTGAGGCAAAGGGAGGATTCATTTTTCTGGGAACACACACAAATCTCTGGATGCCCCAGTGAGGTCGGTGCACAGGTTAGAGTAGGGCCATTTTTACCAGTAGTATATTCATCCCTGTCTAAATGAGCAGCATAGGATTTGGCTCAAGTAATTTACTACTTAGAAACTAAAATAAAGAGTGGTGCTTTGAATGAGGTATTTGGGGTAGAGTGGGGTATTTGGAACATATATGTAAACAACTGTGTGAATATATTCCATGAATATATCTATGTACATATGGGTAGGTATATATACTTTACCTTGTATCGTGGCTCCAGTTTAGAGAAAACTTTTGTTCTCTACAACTCAAGTCAGTGAATTCATTTTATGACTTAGGTGAATAAATTCAATTTTGTTAAAAAATATTTTCAGTAAACAAGTTCAATTGCCCTTATAGATACATTTTATCTGCACTGTATTTATCACAAGGGCTATTTCTTTATAGATAAAAGCTGAATAATCTGGAGGGTCTATTTCTCCTCATAAAAATATCAGAGCAAGGATCTGTAAGTCATCATCATCATAATATACAATCAAACTTAAGATATTTTCCTTCATCTGGTTATGTTTTTCAAAAGAATTTTTTATCCATGGTGTCTCCATAGTCATTAGAATGAAGTTACTCTCTAAATGTTTTCTGCTTCAGTTTCCTTATTTTTAAGTGACACAATATGTATAGCTAATTCCTAGGGCTGTTGTAAGGTTAAATGTTACATTTTGTAGTAGTCTCTTCTTCTATTTCCAACTCATGATAATCTTCTTCCTTCCTCAGATATCTAATTCAAAAGATATTTTAACTGAGCAGTATCAAAAGCTCAAGAATGAGTTATCTACTACCCATATTGGTAACACCAGTCAGTGAGGCCTGTCTTCACATGCTGTGAAGGGTAATCTACTTAACAAAGAGGAACTATTTAAAACTTATACTTAAAATTATTTGAATTAACACATACATCCTTGTTTCTCTCCTCTGTATGTTAATCTCTCACAGCCCTGATAATATGAAAGCCACCAAGTTAAAAAAGTATTTTTTTGCTATTTTATATTTTTAGAGGAGTTATAATAGTGATCTTGAAGGGATCTCAGGATATCATTTAAATTAACACCATTGGTCTGGCTGGGACTATACCTATAAAGTATCTGACATCTTACACTCTGACATCTGATGTACCTGAGAGAGGGAGGAGGTACCATACACACACTCAGTAGCCAGTTCTCCTCCATGACAACTTAAATCAGGAGCTTTCCTATTAAGGAAGGAAAAAAATAGCAGTAACACCATACACAGTGTCTTGAATATGACAGGTCATCTTTAGTTTTTAATAGACCAATGTTTGAAATTTTGTCTGTTTCCCTATTTAACACTGTGGCTAGGCAAAGGGAATGCGTTCTAAGTAGCTGACCAGGTTTTCTCTCAACTATTGTCTTCCTTTTCTCCTTCCTCCACTTTCTCTCTCACTCCCTTTCTTCCTTCTTGCTTATCTCTCCCTACTTCTTTTTCTCCCCCTTTTCTATGAAAGGAGAACCATAATTTGAGGACTGAAGCACTGAGCCTAAGCCACCTCTATGCTACCCATTGAGACAGGGACAGATTTTTAGACTTTCTTGTTGATTCTGGTTCTGTACATTAAAGTATTGGTATGACTGTTAAATAGAGAAACCTGAACAGATAAAGTTTCATTATATTTAAAATGTATTTAACAAATATCAAAATTAATTGTGAACGCCTGATAGGGATACTGAAAACTTTAATTTACTTACTGGTCATTAGTCGAAATTTTAATTTCAAATACATTTTAAACCACATTAATTTGTCAATAAATTTTTAAATTTGATACCACTTGCAAATAAAGTTATGGTAAATTAAAATATTTTAATATAAATTTTATTGTATAATAATATATAATATTATATTTGAATATGAATTATGAAAATATGTGAGGTGTTATTGACCCCTTAATGAATAATGGTTGGTCTCAGGTCATCAAACTATAGTTTGTTGAATCCTTTCTTATAGGTTTAAACTCCCAAAGGTCAGCATATTTATAGCATATTTACTGCAAAGTGGCAAGTTATCCTGATAATACCATGTTAAAATTCTGCTAACATTCTTTTCATGCAGAGACTCTCATTGGGATTAACATATGTCACAATTCAAAAACCTAAACAGAATTCTATTTAAACCTACTGGTTCTGAAGGAGAAAGTGTTCAGGTGTTTATCTGTAGCACTTCTGGGAGAAATGCCAAACTTCTAGACCATTAGTATTCCTGCAACTTTACATTCTCTTCCTAGAAATTATTCTTCTGAAAAATGTACAATAATGTTAAAATGTTAGATAATTATACTATATGTGGTCATATCTGTAATGATTTACTGATAGCTAAGAAAAGAAGATGAGCAGGTGTACAGTAAACATTTAAAATAAAGGGTAAACTTGGCCTTACTGTGCTTTCCCATTAGTAAATGTATTTCAGGACGATTGTGCTGCCACCATGATTGAAATACTTAGATTAGTATTAATAACAACAGGAATAATATAAATATCAAATCCGACTATATGTCAGGTGTTTTACATCTTCATGGAAGATGAAGATGCTTTAACCTTCATGGAAGCCAAGCAATGTA
Source organism: Balaenoptera borealis (assembly GCF_965194805.1). Taxonomy (NCBI): domain Eukaryota; kingdom Metazoa; phylum Chordata; class Mammalia; order Artiodactyla; family Balaenopteridae; genus Balaenoptera; species Balaenoptera borealis. The sequence continues at coordinate 42,209,448 of NC_138863.1, read as the reverse complement.
AGTATTAATAGTTCCACTTTAAAATTGAAAAAACTTAATTGTTGACAGCTTAAATAAGTACAAGGTAACTAATAAAACAACCTGCATTATCTTCGCATCCCCAATATCTGTAGTAAGTTCTACTTATAGTAAATGTTAAATAAATATTTATTTTTAAAAATGACCATATAACTCCTGGGAAGTAAATTAAATCCATACACAACGTTGTATAAATATTACCATCTTGAACTACAAGGCTTGTCCAGTAGGATGAGGGGATTGAAGTTTCTAGTGAGAGTATCATCAAAGTGAATGGCAGTAAGGAATAAACTTATATGAGGTGAATTTCATGACTAGAAAAATGAAGAGAGGTGAGGAAACAAGATGCTTCAATGAGACCGAAGAATGGATGTTTTGGAAGGCAGGACATGAAAGATTTGAGGTTCCAAAAAATTGATGTGTGTATTACCAGGTGTATCTGTGGGTATAAAAGTGGGGAGATAAAAATAAAATTGCACACCTTTTTATATTATATTCTCTTTCAAGGTATTTAATTTGCTTATGTTTAAATGAATTGTGAGATAAACTAATTCAGGCACTGAGTTCTTTTAATTTTATTTTTGCCAGTGCCTGCCCAGTGCCTGACACTAATTGATGTTTAATATTGTTTTGCAAAGTATGATTAAAACAACACAAGAAAGAGAATAATTTCAATGGCAATAAAAGAAACAGAAAGGACAGAATTTTGTGTTCACAGAGGAATGTTACAGCCTTGAGAATCATAGTAGAGATATTTTGTTTGAAAATGGGTTATGGCCATATTTGTGAGTGGCTGAAGTGGACAAAAATCTTGTCATTAACTCTTTTAAGTTCCCAAAAGGAGTAGGAGAGGAATGGTGTTTAATGAGTACCTATTTTTAGATAGATGCCAAGGCTCTGCACTTACTTTATTTACTCGTCATATCAACTGTAACAGCTAAACATTAATAATCCCATTTTACATAAGTAGAGAAAAGGCTGATAGGATTAAACAAATTTCTAAATGCAATGCAGCTGGTTTTTGTTGAAAATAGAAAATTTGAAGCAGTTTTTTGCTGAACCACAGTTATGAGTGAATGTGTTTTTTCTCTGTTTCTCCCTCTCAGTAAACATCAGAGTTTGACTTTGAGCATGAATATCAAGTTCCTCAACTCAAAATTAAGCCTTCAAATGTTGTGCTCCTAAAAATAGTGTTCTTTTATTTTAATATGTAATCAGGAGTTTTCTAGGCCTCATAATAGATTGAGCATTGGTAAATTAGTCTCATAATTACTCTAGGTGGAAAAAAATCCTTTCAAACCCATATTATATTAAAATTGACTTGTCACTTCATCTTCTTTCCTTGCACTTGAGTAAAGCCCTAATAAATGCATTTTGGAAATGGATTTCCCTCAAGAGCTATTCTCACTCATTTGTCACAGAAAAAAAAAAAAAAAGTAAAGAAAAAAGGCAGAAAATATCCAACATCTGCTTCATGTTGAAGATAAAATTCAATCAAATAAATTTTGCTTATTTTTCTTTTTTGCACATTTGATCATATTTCTAAATGGACCCCAAAGAATTAATTATCTAATCTGATAAGATGTTTCTCTCTTTCTATTGGTTATAATTTCTAAACCATTGTGTGTGTATGTGCTTGTGTGCGCGTGTGTAAATAAATCTTTCACTCATGGGTTATGGGAACTTTGTCTATTGCAGGTGGCTTGATTTGCTGATTGTTATGTCTTTGTTTCAGTTAGTAATCATTAAAAACTCCTCAAACCATCGCAATAAAAAAAATAACGTATTTCCTGACCTGCAAGTGTTCTTTTAATACTTTTGGTCAATGGAGGCTTAAGTTTTTTTATTATGCCGCTTCTATTTCCAACTTGCCTTCAAAGGAGTTTGATTCATTTTCATTTCTTACTAGCTTGTTTTTCTTTTTTCTTCAAATACAGTTTTAAATACAATCAAATAATTTTTCAAGCATCTTATAAAAGCGCTCTGGAGACAGGCAAGTTTACTAGGTTTAATAAACTTTATTCAATAAAGTATCTAGAGCAATACATCTTTGAGGGTTCCAGACGGTTGATGAACCATTGTGAAGGCATTAGCACCTGCTTTCACACTATGTAAAGTGTCCCTGCATTTGCACTGCACTGCCAAAAGCAAGAACAGTTATATGTTCCAGCGAGAAAAAAATCCTAAAGTATAGTATAAAAAATGAGTTTAGTACTAAGACATAGTTTTGTTTTCTTTTCTGTGAAGAAAATAACCCATGGATATGTTATAATAGAATGCCCTTTAAGGTATTTTTCAGCATATAGAAAACATATAGCTTTCAACATATAGCTTTATTAGCCCAGGACAAAATACTTTCTCAGTACCCGGAAAGGTCGTGGGAATCAGATTCCACACGCCCTCCCTGCTGTAAGCAGCTGGGGACCACTTCGACAATCAGGGTTCCCAGAATTCTCTCTTCCGAAAGGGGCCTGGCTAAGGCCGGCAGCACTCAGGAGATCTCGCGAGATCTGGTTTCAGGCGAAGAAGCGCGTTTTTTTGGGAACTGGCTCGGAATTTGGTGGAGGCGGTGTGATTCCCAGGACCCCAGCCGGTGAACTACTCTGTACCTACCCGGCCTAGACACCAGGACGGGCTAAAGCACCCTGGAAGACGAGAGTCGAGCGGCGCCTGTGGGCACGCACCCGCCACATTGGCCCCCTCCCAGTCCGTGGCCTTCAGGCCTGGCCTTCAGCCTGGGGCTAGCGGGACCCCGCGCTGCTCCCCTGAGGAGACGTGACGGCGAGAAAACTCAGGAGAGCCAGACCTCATATGGCCCTGCTGCGGGGGACGCGTGGCCTCTCGTCTGAGGAGGAACCCCGGCTTTCGTGATCCCGCGTGGTGGGGCTTTGTCTTGTAAGTATGGTCAGCTGAGACTGGGGCCCATTTCTGCCTTTCTCTGTGGTCCCTACGTGCCTCATAGAGACCCGTCCTCTTGCAGCCCCTGTATCAGTTCCTTCATTTACCTCTCACTCATTACACACTCGAAGCAGCAGAATTTACCTATAGAGGGCACCGGCCGAGCCCTGCCTGCTTTGTTCAGCAAGCTCACAGTCTGCCCACTCAGACTAGAATCCAGCCCATGGACCACGCTCATGCTGTGAAAAGGAAACATGATGAATCGTAAAATGATAACACAACTGAAACAGCAGTGGTAAAACAAACCAGAAAAGCAGACATAGGCATATCATATTCAAACTGCAAAACCAAAGAAAAAGAGGCATTGAGTGGAGTCTATAAAACTAAAAGCATATCAACTGTGCATAGGCCCTGTACTTTAGTTGACAAAGTTATTTTCCCTGGGGTACAGGTTATTTCTGATACTGCTATACATATACACTGGAACTGAACAATTAAGTACATGGATGGCAGATGCTGGGAGCCGGGTTTCTCAGTGTTGGAGTGGGAGTTTACAGAGAAACAAGAAAAGGAAGTTAGAATAATCTATGTGGTAATGGATTTGAATTGGAGATATCAGTATGAACTCATTTAAGGTAAGATAGATACAGATGGTTACATATAGAAATAATTATAGATATGTTTATATACATGGGTTACTATTTGCACATGTACTTCCTTGTTCTTTCCACAAAGAGGGCCCAGAAGCAACAACACTTTAGTGGTGAGTACACCAACTCTCAGATACTGGTTTCTTATGCTAGTCTCCAGTAAAAGGAACCAGGCTTTTTGAGAAATGGCGGATTCTAGGACAGGTGTAGGAAATAAATACTATGAGGCCGGAGCACCTTAGTGAGAACACGTAAGGAAGTGCTCAGAAAACAACAACACAATGATGGAAGTATGTCAGAGGGACACAGGAGCTGACTGAAAGAGCTTCCAATGGCCAAAGATGGACACATCTGAGCAACAAAATAAATAAAATAGTATTTGATTATAAACTAGAGTATAAAATAAATATAAGTCCATATTCAAATAAATGGTTAAATAAATAAATGAGAAGAATGGAAGAATAGAAAAAACTTCCTTGCAGGAGAATTCCAAATAATTTATGTAGATGCTTTTTAAGTCTAGGCAGTGCCTAGTGACTTCCTTCCAAATAGTATCTATAAAAAGAAGGAAGGGGAAGTAACTTCACAGTGAAGAAATTTGACAGACACTACCTTAGCCAGGTGATCAAGGTCAACATCAACCTTTATAAGTCATGTTGATAAAATATGCACTATAAGAAGGCTCTGTGGCTTTCCTTCTCCAAACCCGTCACCCCAGTATAATCATAAGAAAAACATCAAATTCCTATCAAGAGATAGACAACAAAATACCTGACCAATATCCCTCAAAATTGTCATCCAAATATGGAAAGTCTATGAAACTCTGACAGGCAAGGGGAGATATGAAAACTAAATGTAATGTGGTATCCTGAGTGGGATCCTGGATCGTAGAACATTAGGCAAAAACTAAGGAAATCTGAATAACATATGGACTTTAGTTAAAAAGTATAATGGTTAATTTTATGTGTTTATTTGACTAGGCCATGGGGTGCCCATTTGGTCAAACATTATTCTGATTGTGTCTATGAGGTAGTTTATGGATGAGATTAACATTGGAATCTGTAGACTGAGTAAAGCAGATTGTTGTCCCTAAAGTGGATTAGCCTCATTCCAGTTGAAAACCGGAATAGAACAAAGGCTGACTGATTGTTTGAGCTGTGATCTTGGTCTTTTCAAGCCTTCGGACTCAGACTGAAACATCTATTTGTCTTCGTTCTAGGGACTGCTGACTTTGGGACTAGAAATTATACCATTGTCTTCAGACTTGGACTGGAACTACACATTTGCTTTCCTGAGTCTCCAGCTTTCCTACTACAGATCTTGGGACTTCTCAGACTCCATAATTGCGTGAGTTGATACCTTATAATAAATCTCTTTATGTTTTCTATGGAGAAGCCTAACTAATACAATAAGTATACATCAATATTGGTTCATTAGTGGTAATAAATGTAAGATATAGTACTTGGGATTCTAGGCGCCAGGTATATGAGGAGTCAGTCTCTGTACTATCTTTGCAGTAATTTTTGTAAATCTAAAACTACTCTAAAATAAAAATTTTATTTAAAAAAGAGTTGATGTTGGGACTTCCCTGGTGGTCCAGTGGCTAAGACTCTGTGCTCCCAGTGCAGGGGGCCCAGGTTCAATCCCTGGTCAGGGAACTAGATCCCACATGCCACAACTGAGAGTTTGCATGACGCAACTAAAGATCCTGCGTGCTGCAACTGAGACCCAGTGCAGCCAAATTAATAAATAAATAAATATTTTTAAAAATAAAATAAAAATAAGATAAATAAAAAACAGTTGATGTCAGATTTTGAGCCCGTGTAAATGAATGGTTGTTACATTCCTAGAATTTGAGGAGCTGGCATTAAAAAAAAAAATTAGGGTATATAGAATAAGTATTTCTGTATATTCTATATATCTTTAGTATATATTGAATAGTCTACATATTTTATATTTGCTTCAGTTTTGAGAAATCTTAAATTGGTGCTTTATTAAAGTAGTTAACTCATCTCAGGTAACATACCGCATAAATATTTTCTTTTGCTTTCATATAGATATTCCTAATTTTATGTTTTGATATTCAGTTTTATCTAATGGGTAGTTTAAAAATCTTCCTCAAATTATTTTGAAGTGGTTAGAATATCAAACATAAATAATAATGATAAGGAAATGAAATTGGGTTCAAATGTCAGTTTTTATATATCTGAATGTCATTTAGCATTAATCCTATTAACGGCATTTTTACTGCTTTGACATTTTTGTAGAAGAAGAGGTGAAAAAATAGTTACAGGATGTAAATTAGTTTATGGACTGAGACTTGTAGGGTTAAGAATATTCTTTTTGATTGTTTTTGTTTTTGTGTTATTTTGGGCAACTTATTACAAACAGAATTATTTAAAAACTCATCCATAACTGTTTACTCTAGACTTGTGCACATCAGCAATTTAAGTACTTACAAATAAAGTGGAATTAAAAGAAGACTCTAACTCTGCTCGTTCTGCTTAATTAAGTGGATATGATTATATCCTTGTGAGATAGACTTGTGAGGTAATTAAGCCTTGGAAACAATTTGAAGTACTTTGACTCCAGATCCTAGACTCATGATCCAAGCTACACAAAAACCCCTAGATTGAGTGGGTCCTAGTTGCATAAGACTCTCTCAGCAGCAGTTAGTAACCTGTATCTGAAACTCCAGTTTGTCTGCTTCACTCAGTAGTGGCTTCAATACACATGGTCAAACTTCTTTCACTCACCTCTAAGGGCCAGTGAGTCATTGCTACTTCACTACTCCTGCAACCGAGATAGGAAAGAAATAGTCTCCCTTTATGTAGTTGCTGTACAACCAATTTGGGATAAGTTGCTAAGGGACCCGGTCTAAAGACATTAAACTGACACAACCTCACTTTGAGCTCTATATCACTAGGCATCATTGTTTCAGAAACTTCATGGCCTCCCATCTCTTGATAAATTCCCTTTCACTTTGGGAGAATTTTGGCATAAGGGAATTCCCCACCTTTCCCCAGAGGTCTGTGTCTAGAAAATTGTCACAATTGTCACAATTTAAACTTTTTACCTTGTGCTTTTTTTGATATCTCTGATTCTAAGATGAGCAAGCAAATATGATTGCATCCTCCCACTTAAAACTACCCATCATGAACCAACAAAGAATATGAATAAAACATCATCCATATTTTCATCCAATCCATATTTTCCATTATTCTTTGGTATGGGCATCAAAAAACTTTCTTTAGTTTCTTTTATTTAAGGATGTCATAGCAACAAGGAGGAAGTAGCCTAGATACACTAATCACCACTCAAAAGAGGTGATGTACAAATACCACACTTTGTATGAAGGAAAAATAAATTTTTATTGGGGAAAAATTCTCTGTGATATTGCCATGAGTCTTGTGACAGGCTTTTGTTCTGTTCTGTCGTTTCAAGGATGTTTGTTTAGCAAACAGCCATGGAAACTGGATCTCCCCCTGGGCAGAAGGTAGATGTATTTACTGACCAGAAAGGTAAAGATAGTATCTGCCTCTGCAGAGAGAGTTAGCTGGGGTTGGTGGTCTTCCTTAAAAGATGAGAGCTTTCCTAAACTTGGGGTTCCTCAGCTTTGACATGAACCCACTGTGTGCATTGCATCCATCCATGCCCCCATGAGGCTTGTAGAGCAAAGAGAACCCAAGTGAGCCTGAAGCTTCTGAGGCCTGCTGTGCCATGAGTACTAATGTCCTTTGTCTCTAACACAGAAATCCTTGTCCATCTATGTCACTGTGGCATCCTAACTGGTTAGTTTGAAAATAGGGTAAAATCTCAGACTGTTTACAGTTGTTGACAAAGTTTATGGGTTAAGCTACTGATATTTCAGGCTTTGCTTATTTCTTCAACGTAGATTAGCCTGTCTTAATAAACACTCACAGGGATCTTAAGTTCAATGTGTCCCAAATTGAACTCATTTTTGTTTCCCTAAACCATTCTCTCTTCAAGTGATCCCTATTCCAGTATATTTTACTACGAATTACCAAAAGCAGAAACTTGAGAGTGACCAACCTTCACTTCCAATCAATTACTGTCTTATTCTTGACTCCCAAACTGGACCATTTTCATTCTTTGCTTCTACTATTCTCCTCTCATCTATTCTTGAACCAGAGAAAAATCTCAAAAGGGAGATCTAATTCTATTAATTTCTAGTTTAAAATCTTTCAGTGACTTCTGTAAAATCAAAATAGTTCAACTTGGCTTCTAATACCTGGCCTTTATGTCCAGCCCCACTGCTCATTCTTCTCTCTCATGAACTCTAAGCTCCAGTTGTAATAAACTTCTTTGAATGACTTCTGTGTGTTTTCGTTTATCCCAAATCACCTGGTTATACTGTTCCTTTGGCCTGGGACATTTTCTTTTCTATTTTTCATCTGCCTAAAATGAGTGCAGACAGCACAAAACATTGAAGAAACCTCTCTCCTCTCCAAGGAATACAAATAGAGAATGTCAATACGACCTAATTAACAGTGACGTTTCTAGAATTAATACATTCAGAAATTTGCTTCACAAATTTGTAGAATTAATTTCTTCAAAAGAAGTATCAACTTATATAGAAACTAGAAAAAAATAAATCACACTTTACTAAGGTGATGAAATAAGCATTTGTGTGCATGGATGAGTGTATTTTATGAGGGTACGATTAATTTTGAAGGGTAAATAAAATTATGATTTTTAAAATATGTCTTTGATCATAGACAATGCTAAATTAAAATATAACTAATTCTGATTGGCTGTATTAAATGAGGCATTATTACTAAAATTAATGACAGCTACACTTTGACACATTTTAAATCACGCACTAGACCAAGTTACTTACATATGTTATATCATTTAATCCTGATAATATTCACATGGGTGGATACTCATATTAAGTCATTTTACAGATGATGTAGCTCAAGTTTAGAGAGGTCAATTTGCCTAGTGTCTTTGAGCCAGATGGACATAAGCAGAATATGAGCTCTGGTCCTCAGATTCCACAGTAAACCTCTTTACTCGACAGGCTCAACTGCATGCTATTAGCAGAGTGTAAATGGAAGTATATGGTGCCCTCTCTGAAGCAGTGATAAATGTGATGGGTGAAAATAGGCTGCTTATTTATTAGGAATTATAATATCACTATTATCTTGAACACCTGTCTTTCATACAAGTAAAATTATTTACAAATGAATTTGGAAATCTGATTAAAAGAAAAATCCTACTATGGTGAATTATTTCACCATTATTACTAAGCAGGAAAACTGAAGTAGGATATGGTGTTTCATCTAAATCACTTAAGTTCCAAATCCTGGGTTCCTCAGAGTGTGGGGCTATTTCATCACCACATAGCACATTGCCCTGTGGTGAGTTCTGCCCAGACTATCCTGAAGACTCTTTAAAATTTTAGCTGATAACACCTATCTTAAAATGTGTGTTCACATTGGAACCAGCATGAAATTATACAAGGGCATACTTTGTCCCATTCAAATTATTTAGAGAATATTCACCTGTTAAGAATCAGGCTTTGTGATGTTATTGAAATGCTCGAAGATAAAGATACTATCTTGCTGCTAAGAATATTCAGCTAAACAATTAGAATTAATTCTTAACTTTGTGAAACTCATAGGAGGCTTTTTCTTCCAAAGCTACTGTGAGTTGAAAAATTTTGTTTCAAGCATTTTCAAAGAGAAAATTAATTCAAATTAAGTTTCATTTGCAGCTTGCTAAAATATGAAATGTGAAATAATCAAAATGATAATACATATATGATTAAATTTATATAACATTATGAAAATTGCAGTTTACAGAGTTAGTATTTGTTACAGAAAAGTGTATGTCCAGTGGTTACTACAAGAGGCAGTAAAGAATAGAGATTTGACGTCAAAACTCTAAAATTAGTCTGGCTAGTCCACTTAGGCAGTACCACTTCTTTGCTGTGTGATCTCACTGATTAATCTCCTTTGCTTTGGCTTTCTCATCTATAAAATGTGGATGATCATAATACCAATTCCAAAACATTTTTTTGTGTGTGTGAGAATCAGTGTGTTCATGTAGAGAGTTATAAAAATGCATGAAATATAATTTAATAAATATTAGCTATTTTCATGGGCCAGACACTGCTAAAGATATGTACACATTATCTCACTCAATGTACTTATATTATTATGTGAGATATAATATTATTCTCATTGATGGTATGAGGAAACCAAGGTCTAGTGAGGTTAGGTTAACTACTTCATGGACATATTTTTTTATTATCCATTATATTCAGACCTTTATGAAATAAGATTTAAACAAAATTGCCCTGAAGCTTCCTAAAAGGCTCATCATTGGTCTAGATTCTTGGTGTCCTTGTGCTTGTAGATCATAAATATAATTTTGTAATTAAATTTAAGACACCATTATCAATATGCTACATTGATATGAAAATACCTTCAACTAAAGCTAAATTCTGACAACATTGCACTATAATTACCAAGTCTAATTCTCATTTCTATTTCAGAACTTTTTTAACTTTTATTGTATTTCATGTTTAATGTTAGTTTTCCCTTTCATAAAATTTTAGCATGATATTAGTGTTATATACTTGACTCATTACAGTTATATCTAAATTGTATCATTATTTTTTATATTGTGCCTACTGACTTAATAGCTTTTCTTTCTGACTACATCATTCTGTGTGTGTAAGGAAACAGGTATCCCTGCTCACAGTTGGTGAGGATATAGAGTGGTATAATATTTCTGGAGAATAACTTGAAAATACCTACCAAAAGCCTTTTTAGTTCATACACCCTTTAGCTGTAGATCTACTTACAGTAATCACAGGATTCTTCAGTGGTACATAGTTTATACTGGTGAAAATAAAGGGCCTAGTTTTTTCTATAAAGGGAAATCAAGTAGATTAAGATACACTATATGATTGAATAATTGGGAATCTTTAAAAATGATATGAAAGAAATACATATAACAGTATGTGAAGTGTATGCATATATATATAGATCTTCTTTATCCATGAATTTGTAAATGGTAATAGTTGTTCAGTTAAAGAAGACATAATTTCAAATATGTTCAAAAATGTTTCTGCATTTACACCATTAGCTTCATGGACATGGAACTGGAAAGGGTCATTTCTGAGGAATCCAACCTTGTCTCAGTAATTCTTCCAGTATGAAGACATGCTTTCCAGTGTTGATCCTGAGTACTTTTTTTCTTTTTTTTACATCGTTATCCGAGTATAGTTGCTTTACAATGTGGTGTTAGTTTCTGCTTTATAACAAAGTGAATCAGCTGTATGTACACGTTTATCCCCATATTCCGTCCCTCTTGCGCCTCCTTCCTGCCCTTCCTATCCCACCCCCTAGGTGGCCACAAAGCACCGAGCTGATCTCCCTGTGCTATGTGGCTGCTTCCCACTAGCTAGCTATTTTACATTTGGGAGTGTATATATGTCCATGCCATTCTCTCACTTCGTCCCAGCTTCCCCTTCCCCCCACCGCACCGTATCCTCAAGTCCATTCTCTGCGTCTGCATCTTTATTCCTGTCCTGCCCCTAGGTTCATCAGAACCATTTTTTTTTTAGATTCCATATATATGTGTTAGGATACGGTATTTATTTTTTCTCTTTCTGACTTACTTCACTGTGTATGACAGACTCTAGGTCCATCCCCCTCACTACAAATAACTCAATTTCATTTCTTTTTATGGCTGAGTAATATTCCATTGTATATATGTGCCACATCTTCTTTAGCCATTCATCCGATGATGGACACTTAGGTTGCTTCCATGTCCTGGCTATTGTAAATAGAGCTGCAATGAACATTTTGGTACATGACTCTTTTTGAATTATGGTTTTCTCAGGGTATATGCCCAGTAGTGGGATTGCTGGGTCATATAGTAGTTCTATTTTTAGCTTTTTAAGGAACCTCCATACTGTTCTCCATAGTGGCTGTATCAATTACATTCCCACCAACAGTGCAAGAGGGTTCCCTTTTCTCCACACCCTCTCCAGCATTTATAGTTTGTAGATTTTTTGATGATGGCCATTCTGACTGGTATAAGATGATATCTCATTGTAGTTTTGATTTGCATTTCTCTAATGATTAATGATGTTGAGCATTCTTTCATGTGTCTGTAGGCCATCTGTATATCTTCTTTGGAGAAATGTCTGTTTAGGTCTTCTGCCCATTTTTGGATTGGGTTGTTTGTTTTCTTGATATTGAGCTGCATGAGCTGCTTATATATTTTGGAGATTAATCTTTTGTCAGTTGCTTCATTTGCAAATATTTTCTCCCATTCTGAGGGGTGTCTTTCATCTTGTTTATGGTTTCCTTTGCTGTGCAAAAGCTTTTAAGTTTCATTAAGTCCCATTTGTTTATTTTTGTTTTTATTTCCATTTCTCTAGGAGCTGGGTCAAAAAAGGATCTTTCTGTGATTTATGTCATAGAGTGTTCTGCCTATGTTTTCCTCTAAGAGTTTTATAGTGTCTGGCCTTACATTTAGGTCTTTAATCCATTTTGAGTTTATTTTTGTGTATGTTGTTAGGAGGTGTTCTAATTTCATTCTTTTACATGTAACTGTCCAGTTTCCCCAGCACCACTTATTGAAGAGGCTGTCTTTTCTCCATTGTATATACTTGCCTCCTTTGTCAAAGATAAGGTGACCATATGTGCGTGGGTTTATCTCTGGGCTTTCTATCCTGTTCCATTGATCTATATTTCTGTTTTTGTGCCAGTACCATACTCTCTTGATTACGGTAGCTTTGTAGTGTAGTCTGAAGTCAGGGGCCCTGATTCCTCCAGCTCGTTTTTCTTTCTCAAGATTGCTTTGGCTATTTGGGGTCTTCTGTGTTTCCATACAAATTGTGAACATTTTTGTTCTAGTTCTGTGAAAAATGCCATTGGTAATTTGGTAGGGATTGCACTGAATCTGTAGATTGCTTTGGGTAGTACAGTCATTTTCACAATCTTGATTCTTCCAGTCCAAGAACATGGTATATCTCTCCATCTGTGTGAATCGTCTTTAATTTCTTTCATCAGCGTCTTATAGTTTTCTGCATACAGGTCTTTTGTCTCAAGTAGGTTCATTTCTAGGTATTTTATTTTAGTTGCAGTGGCAAATGGGAGTGTTTTCTTAATTTCTCTTTCAGATTTTTCATCATTAGTGTGTAGGACTGCAAGAGATTTCTGTGCATTAATTTTGTATCCTGCTACTTTACCAGATTCATTGATTAGCTCTAGTAGTTTTCTGGTAGCATCTTTAGGATTCTCTATAGTATCATGTCATCTGCTAACAGTGACAGTTTTACTTTTTCTTTTCTGATTTGGATTCCCTTTGTTTCTTTTTCTTCTCTCACTGCCGTGGCTAAAACTTCCAAAACTGTGTTGAATAATAGTCGTGAGAGTGGGCACCCTTGTGTCGTTCCTGATCTTAGAGGAAATGGTTGCAGTTTTTCACCATTGAGAATGATGTTGGCTGTGGGTTTGTCATATATGGCCTTTATTATGTTGAGGTAGGTTTCCTCTATGCCCACTTCTGGAGAGTTTTTATCATAAATGGGTGTTGAATTTTTTTTTAAATTATTTATTTAATTTTGGCTGTGTTGGGTCTTCGTTTCTGTGTGAGGGCTTTCTCTAGTTGTGGCGAGCGGGGGCCACTCTTCATTGTGGTGCGCGGGCCTCTCACTATAGCGGCCTCTCTTGTTGTGGAGCACAGGCTCCAGACGCGCAGGCTCAGTAGTTGTGGCTCACGGGCCCAGTTGCTCCGCGGCATGTGGGATCTTCCCAGACCAGGGCTAGAACCCATGTCCCCTGCATTGGCAGGCAGATTCTCAACCACTGCGCCACCAGGGAAGCCCCCGGGTGTTGAATTTTGTCAAAAGCTTTTTTTGCATCTGTTGAGATCATCATATGGTTTTTATCCTTCAACTTGTTAATATGCTGTATCACATTGATTGATTTGTGTATATTGAAGAATCCTTGCATTCCTGGGATAAACCCCACTTGATCATGTTGGATGATCCTTTTAATGTGCTGTTGGATTCTAATTGCTAGTATTTTGTTGAGGACTTTTGCACCTATGTTCATCAGTGATATTGGCCTGTAGTTTTCTTTTTTTGTGACATCTTTGGTTTTGGTATCAGGGTGATGGTGGCCTCATAGAATGAGTTTGGGAGTGTTCCTCCCTCTGCTATATTTTGGAAGAGTTTGAGAAGGATGGGTGTTAACTCTTCTCTAAATATTTGATAGAATTCATCTGTGAAGCCGTCTGGTCCTGGGCTTTTGTTTGTTGGAAGATTTTTAATCACAGTTTCAATTTCAGTGCTTGTGATTGGTCTGTTCATATTTTCTATTTCTTCCTGGTTCAGTCTTGGAAGGTTATACCTTTCTAAGAATTTGTCCATTTCTTCCAGTTTGTCCATTTTCTTGGCGTATAGTTGCTTGTAGTAGGCTCTTAGGATGCTTTGTATTTCTGCAGTGTCAGTTGTTACTTCTCCTTTTTCATTTCTAATTCTGTGGATTTGAGTCTTCTGCCTTTTTTTCTTGATGAGTTTGGCTCATGGTTTATCAATTGTGTTTATCTTCTCAAAGAACCAGCTTTTAATTTTATTGATCTCAAGATTTATATTTGTCCTGTATTGGACTGTCTGCACTTCCTGGACTTGATTTACTATTTCCTTTCCCATATTAGGGAAGTTTTTGACTATAATCTCTTCATATATTTTCTCAGACCCTTTCTTTTTCTCTTTGTCTTCTGGGACCCCTATAATTCAAATGTTGGTGTGTTTAATGTTGTCCCAGAAGTCTCTGAGACTGTCCTCAATTCTTTTCATTCTTTTTTCTTTATTCTGCTCTGTGGCAGTTATTTCCACTATTCTGTCTTTCAGGTCACTTCTCAGTTTTTCTGCCTCAGTTATTCTGCTGTTGATTCCTTCTAGAGTATTTTAAATTTCATTTATTGTGTTGTTCCCCATTGTTTGTTTGCTCTTTAGTTCTTCTAGGTCCTTGTTAAACATTTCTTGTATTTTCTCCATTTTATTTCTGAGATTTTGTGTCATCTTTACTATCATTACTCTGAATTCTTTTTCAGGTAGACTGCCTATTTCCCTTCATTTGTTTGGTCTGGTGGGTTTTTACCTTGCTCTTTCATCTGCATATTTCTCTGTCTTCTCATTTTGTTTAACTTACTGTGTTTGACTTCTCCTTTTTGCAGGCTGCAGGTTTGTAGTTCCTGTTAATTTTGGTGTCTTCCCCCAGTGGGTGAGGTTGATTCAGTGGCTTGTGTAGGCTTCCTGGTGGGGGAGACTGGTGCCTGTGTTCTGGTGGGTGGGGCTGGATCTTGTCCTTTTGTTGTGCAGGGCTGCATCTGGTGGTGTGTTTTCGGATGTCTGTGAACTTAGTATGACTTTAGGCAGCCTCTCTGCTAATGGGTGGGGTTGTGTTCCTGTCTTGCTATTTGTTTGGCATGGGGCATCCAGCACTGGAGCTTGCTGGCCATTGAGTTGAGCTGGATTTTAGTGTTGAGACGGAGATCTCTCGGAGAGCTCTTGCTGATTAATATTACATGGGGCTGGGAGGTCTCTGGTGGTCCAGTGTGCTGGACTCGGCTTTCCCACCTCAAAGGCTCAGGCCTGACATCTGGCCGGAGCACCAAGACCCTGCCAGCTGCATGGCTCGGAAGAAAAGGAAGAGGAAAAAAAAAAACCGAACAGATAGAATCCCAAAACAAATGTTAAAAGCAAAACTAAACAAAGTCACACAGAGAAACATACACACACACACACGAAAAAGAGAAAACAAACAAAAAACCCCAAAACAAAACAGCAAAAAAAAAAAAACCGAACAGACAGTACCGTAGGACAAATGGTAAAAGCTAACCTAAAGAGACAAAATCACACAGAGAAAGATACACACACACACTCACAAAAAGAGGAAAAAGAAAAAAAAAGGAAGAGCGCAACCAAACCAATAAAGAAATCCACTAATGATAACAAGCAGTAAAAACTAAACTAAGATAAACATAAAACCAAAAACCAGTCAGACGCAGAAAGCAAACCGCAAGTCTACAGTTGCTCCCAAAGTCCACCGCCTCAATTTTGGGAACATTCATTTTGTATTCAGGTATTCCATGGATGCAGCGTTTATCAAGCTGATGGCGGGGATTTAATCTGCTGCTCTTGAGGCTGCACAGAGAAATTTCCCTTTCTCTTCTTTGTTCGCACAGCTCTTGGGGTTCAGCTTTGGTTTTGGCCCTGCCTCTGTGTGTAGGCCACCCTCAGGTGTCTGTTCCCTGCCCAGACAGGAACTGGTTAAAGCAGCAGCTGATTAGGGTTCTCTTGCTCACTCAGACCGGGGAGAGGGAGAGGTACAGTAGTTATAATTGGAATGTGGAGTGAGCCTGCAGTGGCAGAGGCCATCGTGACATTGCACCAGCCTGAGGCGTGCCATGTGTTCTCCCAGGGAAGTTGTCCCTGGATCACAGGATCCTGGCAGTGGCGTGTTGCACAGGCTCCCGGGGGAGTGTGAGTAGTGACCTGCACTTGCACACAGGATTCTTGGTGGTAGCAGTGGCAGTGTTAGTGGTCCATGCCCACCTCTGGGGTCCGAGATGATAGCCATGGCTCACGCCGGTCTTTAGAGCTCACTTAAGCAGTGCTCTGCCGTCTGTGGGCACACGGAGCAGGAAGCTCCTCTCCTCGCGTACCCCAAAACAATGGTCTCTTAACTCTCCTGCAGGTCCAGACTTTTTCCTGGACTCCCTCCTGGCTAGCTGTGCCGCATGGTGCACTAGCCCCTTTTAGGCTGTGTTCATGCAGCCAACCCCAGTCCTCTCCCTGGGGTCTGACCTCTGAAGCCTGAGCCTCAGCTCCCAGCCTCCACCTGCCCCAGTGGGTGAGCAGACAAGCATCTCAGGCTGGTGAGTGCTGGTTGGCACTGATCCTCTGTGCAGGAATCTCTCTGTGTTGCCCTCTGCACCCCTGTTGCTGCGCATTCCTCTGTGGCTCTGAAGCTTCCTTCCCCATCACCATCCCCACCAGTGAAGGGGCTTCCTAGTGTGTGGAAACTTTTCCTCCTTCACAGTTCCCTCCCAGAGGTGCAGGTCCCATCCCTATTCTTTTGTCTCTGTTTTTTCTTTTTTCTTTTGCCCTACCCAGGTACCTGGAGATTTTCTTGCCTTTGGGGAAGTCTGAGGTCTTCTGCCAGCGTTCAGTTAGGTGTTCTGTAGGAGTTGTTCCACATGTAGATGTATTTTTGATATATTTGTGGGGAGGAAGGTGATCTCCACATCTTAACTCCTCTGCCATCTTGAAGGTCTCTCCCTGAGTACTTCCAGTTAGCTCAACATGTTCCCTGTAGGAAATGGTATCAAGTTGAATCACTAGGAATAAGTAATAATCCATTCCTCCTCACTGCAATAGGATTGCACTGAAACTGAAATAGCCTTTTGTTATAGGCTTCTTAGCTTCCCTTAATACTAGGTGCAGTGTCAGGTGGAAGGAATTCCAAGACTATCCTCATGCATTTGTCAAGCTTTCTGTTGGCTACTTTTTCTTTAATGAAAGAATCTATGTATATGAAACATTTCTTCTTTTGAGAGTTTGTGTTTGTGAATTTTTGAGTTACTCTTTATGGCTGTATTATTCCCCTGTTGAATTTCTTCTTCTTGGATTTAATCCATGAAAATAAAAGCAGGAGACATTCATAAATATTACTAAAGTCACTAAATTCATTTTCACAAATAAACTTCTCTATTTTCCTGAGGACCTCATTCTTCTCTGACATAAATTACCCCTTGTGATAATCTCCTGGTTCACCAAACCAAGTAAATATAGCTCGTTTTTCTCCTCAGATGTATCTGACCCTTCTAATCCCTTATATTATTTCTTTTTAAGCATGGCCAGAAGGAGGAAAATATTTTTTATTCCAAGGAAATATTTTTATCTTGTATTTGAAATGCTCTTACTCGTGAATGTGTTGTGTTTATGGGTGTATACAATCTCTGAAATGACATACGACTTCTAGATCAGGAACCTGAAAACTTTCCCTTTATGGGTAAATATTTTATACTTGTGGGACATAGCATCTCTCTTGCAACTACTCAATTCTGCCCTTCTAGTGTGACAAAAGCCATAAACAAGGCATAAACAAATGGACATGACTGTATTCCAATAAGACTACTGCCAGCCTGTGCACTGTAGTTTGCCAACCTATGTTCTAGATTACTAGGAAAATTAGTATTTTCTATTTTTGCTTGATTTTTCATGATTACTAACTTTTGCCAACAAATGTATTCATGTAGTGTCCAGAAATCACATCTCAAAAATTTAAAATATTTTTTCTAATATTTAGTAAAGAAAATACAAATATATACCTGCATTTATATTTACACTAAACGTATTCATCAGTTGTTGCCGTATGAATACATCTCCTATAATTATTAGGCTAAATTACATCAAAGTGTGTATACTATTATTTTGGTCCCCTATGTCATATTTATATTTAATTTCAGGATTTATAAATACTTTAAGGTAGCAAAGACTTGAAATGTTTATTTTATTAGTCGTTTTGTAGGGATCCACATTTGATTTCACAGAAATATTACCTTCATTTCCCCCCATCCTATAAGTTTATTCATGTGAAAACCAGTTTACTTCTTTGATTTATGTTATGTACTATCTTAGTGTGTTTGGGCTGCTATCACAAAATACCACAGACTGGGTAGCTTATGAACAACAAAAATTTATTTCTCACAGCTCTGGAAGCTGGGAAGTCTAAGATAAAGGAACCACTGCCTTCCTCACTTTGGGTGAGGGCCCTCTTTTGATTTACAGCAGATGACTTCTTGCTGTGTTCTCTTATTGAAGCTAGAGTTTTCTCAGGAGCTTCTTTTATAAGGCACTGATGCCATTCATGAGGGCTCCACCTTTATGACTTAAGCATCTTCCAAAGGCTCCACCCACCAACATGACCACCTTGGGCATTAGGATTTCAACATAGGAATTCTGTAGGGACACAAACATTCAGACAATAACATGTACCTTCTTGAAATACAGTAATACGATGAAACCACCAATGCCTGTGCAATGTGCTTTACCTAGTTTGGTCAAAGGCAGAGGGTAAAAGAAATGAAGGAAGGAAGAAAAATCAACTGTATTGTCATATAGCATTACAATGACATCTTTGACTAAAGTTTCCAAAGCATTAACTTTTTAATCAGATAAATAAATTTCCTTGACAGAACGTTAAAGACAACTGGTTGACAGAAATAGGCACACAAAAAACTGCACTGTATCTTCAGTAAATTAATATCAGTACTATTAAGGTTGAAAATAATTCAGTGCGTTGTTGGTGTTTATGTATGGTCACACATTTTAAGATATGATATTTGTTTCTGTGTAAGGTTACTATGCAGTTAGATAATCTTTTTAATATCCTAGAAGCAGAAATAACACTATTTGTACATGGATCCATCCATATCTATCTGTCTAATAAATACTGATCAAATTCAGAAAAGCATATTTATAACAACCTTTATTGGTTTAATATAGTTTAATAAAAAATAAATTTCAGTTTACTCTCTTATTGATGTGACTCACAACCTTTTAATAGACGCAGATAAGTACATTTATCTCTTTATTAATAAGGATATTGAGATCACAGTGATTATTCATCTTGTGCTTGTTTATACAATATGTAAATTGAATGGTTGGTGTTAGAGACCATGTATTATGATTTCTGGTCTACACTCCCTGTCTGTGGTAATCTGCTTTCCCTTATACAGTCATTTGTAATGATCAAGTTATGACTCAAATACTAGTATATGTAAGATGTTGCTCAAATTATTTTGCTTTGCCATGCTACAAATGAGATTTATTTTAAAATCACTTTCGATCTCTTTTATTTTCTTATGAAATAGGTACTATTCACTCAATTTTTTTTTCTGATAAAGTTGAAGGAACAAATAGGTTAGGTGAGTTTCTTAGATGTTATACTCTGGGTGTCAATATTGGAACTAGAGTTAAATTCATATATCTTCATTGCTAGTCCATTAGTTATTCAGCTATATATAGCCATTTTGCTATATGCCAATATCAAAAATCACAATGACTACACAAATATTATAAGTGCAGATTGGTGTTTTCTGGGGTAGAAAAAGAAAAATTTAGTCGTGTAATAAGAATTACAATAATGATAGTAGAGCAGTGATAGTAGGTAATACTCATATAGCTCTTAATATATGCCAGATGCTTTTCTCAGTGCACTACCTATTAACTCATTTAACACTTCTCTAGAGATAAGGAAATAAGGCACAGCAACTTGCCTAAATACAAAAGCTACTAAATGATAGAGCCAAGGATTCATTTAGGTAATCTTACTACAGAGTCTGTGCACTTTACCAGTACACTATGTATGCTGCCTCTTTTACTAAACTAAGTTCTAAGTTCCATGTATAAGACAAAATCAGCATTGGTGAGCAGTCAGTGGTACATACAGTTATCATAAGGTTAAGCAAGATGATGAGTTTAAACTAGTCAGGCAATCAAGAAACAAGTGTACTACTATTTAGAAAACTATGCAAATCAAATATAGATGTAGACAGTAATTTACGTATTAACCCTTATTTCAGAAATGTCTCACATATATTATTTTATTAATCATGATGATGTATCCAAAAAAGCAGTGGCTGAAGACTGTCCCTGTATTATTTCAATTTTTTTAAATTGGTTTTACTTACAATTTAAAAAGTTATATTTAAGCTTTAGATCTTTATCCATCTGCTTCTGATGTTATTGTTTAACTTATTACCCTTCAGATATGGTATTAGTGTCCTCACATTTCCCTTCAAAGTTTTTTTATATCTGCAATTAGGTCTTCTTCATGCTGTCTACTCGTTGATTCAGAACACTTGAAATCTAATAAATAGATTTCACAATTTTATCCTTTTACAACTACTATTCACTGAAGAACCAAATATTACATTTGTGGAGAAAAAGGCAATTGAAAGAAAATATTTCATATATCAAGGTCAGTGGATTTTAATCTCATAACATTCCATTAAACTTATCAAAATCATGCTACCAAGGTTCTCTCCCTTTTTAAAAAATAATTAATTAATTTATTTATTTTTTGCTGCATTGGGTCTTTGTTGCCATGTGCGAGCTTTCTCTAGTTGCAGCGAGCGGGGGCTACTCTTCGTTGTGGTGTGCGAGCTTCTCATTGCGGTGGCTTCTCTTGTTGCAGGGCACAGGCTCTAGGCATGCGGTCTTCAGTAGTTGTGGCATTCAGGCTCAGTAGTTGTGGCTCAGGGGCTGTAGAGCGCAAGCTCAGTAGTTGTGGCACACAGGCTTAGTTTCTCTGTGGCATGTGGATCTTCCCGGACCAGGGCTCAAACCCATGTCCCCTGAATTGGCAGGCAGATTCTTAACCACTGCACTACCAGGGAAGTCCCAGGACCATGGTTCTCTTAAAAAATTATTCTCCCTGAATTTTTAATGGACTCTTTTTTTTTTTCCTTGTGAAAGGTGTCAGATGACTTCTGTGGCTTATTTAATTACAAAATTGTTAAATATACTAACTTGATTGTTTTCTAGGAATGTTTGTGCCTACCATGATAAAAAAAAATATGGCACACATCTAATTTGAATCTGCACTTTTGAAGATCCCTTTCCTTCCTTTGTTATATTTCTAGATTTTTCATTATGCTAGGTGGCATTCTCAGGTATTTTTATAAAAAATAATGAATTGGAAAAAAAGTAACTTCTTTGGGTCCAGATATATCTAAAAATGTCTTTATTTTTCCCCTTCCGTTTTTATTGAGCTTTAATCTACATATATCACTGCATAAGTTTAAGGTGTACAGCCTAATAATTCAACTCACATACGTCATGAAATGGTTACCAAAATAAGTTTAGTGAACATTAATTATCTCATAAAAATAAAAAAAAGAAAAAGAAAAAATTATTTTTTCCTTGTGATGAGAACTCATAGGATTTACTCTCAAGAACTTTCATATATAACAGACAGCAGTGTTAATTATATTGTGTTTTACATTATATCCCTAGTTCTTATCATTATTGGTTATATAGTTTTGATTTTTTGCACATCTGGTTATTTTTTGGTTGATCCCAGACATTATAATTTTATAATTAGAAGATGGATACATATGTATGACTTTAAATATTCATGAGATTTGTCCTCAGATGCAGTTAAGTTAGTTGGACATTGTTTTATCCTTTCAACTCATTCTTTTACTATTTATGGGGTGGTACAGGTTAGCATTTAAGTTGAGCTAAGTACTCCTCACTACTGCTTCTGGTTCAAGACCTTTATGAGTACTCTATTCATTGAACCATAAATATGAGATTTTTTTCAGTCTGGTTAATGGAAGCATCCATTAGTCTGCTCTTATGTGAGTTCCATGTACTGATACCTATTGATACCACTAATCTTTTTGTGTGGTTCCTTTCACAGCCTCTGGTAATTTCATTATATGTATGTGATGATCTGTACTCTACTGAATACTCTAAAGGGGTCCACTGTGGATCTACAGATATTTCTCCTGTGCGGTACTCTACTCTTGCTATTCCATCCTGTCAGCTCTAGCAACCTTGGTCTTTCCAGAGTCTCAGCTCTGATTCCTTGTTGTAGGGATTTCTTCAAATTATACCTGGGTTCCTTTTTCCCTTGCTTCTGACTAGAAACTTTCTCTACAGTAAGTTGGGGTAAGAATAGGGCTAATCTCATTATTTATTTTTTCATTCTTTTCAGAGTTATTACCTAATGTCCAGTTACTTAAAATCATCGTTTCATACTTTTGTATGATTTTTGAGTTGCTTAAATAGGAGAATAAATATTGACTCTGTTTATCTTGGCTGGAAGTTAATTTTATAACATTAAGTACATAAGAATAGAAAAAAAGAAGGAAAAATCAGTCATATAAAATTAAAGAGTGTAAGAAAACTGTAGCAAAATTAATATTGAAGAAGGAAGAAAAAAGTTAATGTACAGATGAAACTGATAAGATGTTAACAAATTTAATAAACAGAAACTGGATAAATAAAAACAAAAATTGGTTCTGTGCACTATATAATAAAGTTAATAATAAAATAATGAAATTCCTAATATTGGCAATGAGAATGGGTCTTCACTACAGATCCTAAATACTAAAAAAAAAAAAAAAAAAAAAAAAAGTTTATGAATGACTTTATTCCAAAAATAATTGAAAATGTAGGTGAATAGGATAAAACCATAGAAAAAGAAACTAATGAAAGCAGACACAACGGTAGAAAGGAGATCCAAATTACACTATATCTGTATATCTATTAAAAATATTGAATCAGCAGTTAAAATTTTTCCTTCTAAAAAACCTCCAGGCACAGATGCCTCAATTGTAAATTATACAAAAAAAAAAGGAATAAATAATGCCAATTCACATCATTTTCTCTATATATGCAAAAAAATCATTTGAAAAAGGTAATACCAAATAGAATTTCCAGTCTTGTGCAGTATGGGTTTCTAACCTCTCAACCTAAATAACTATGAAAGCAAGACAAAATTTATTAAAAATTTGTTTGCAGGTATCAGAGAGCAGCCAAAAATGAAAAGCACTTATGTGATCCCACATTTTATTCATTGTTCTCCTTAAAGACATTTCAAAACTGCATTGCAGGTAAAGAAACCAGTTGTAGAAAATCGTAGTTTTTCTGGACAGAGGAAATGGGGATTAGAATTAAAAGTTGCCAAAGCAGTTATGATTTTGGGAGACAACTTACCAGAGAGGAGATCTCAATTATCTGTGAAAAAAGTCCCCTAAGCATATGCAGGGATAAACTTCACAGACTCCCTGGGAGGCTGGAAAGCTGAGCAGAGATTTAAGAGGCTACACAGTGCATACTCCAGCAATAAATGCAAAATTAAAACAGACAAAGCCTGTAGCCAAGCTTTGGCAATATTAGATAATTGATTTTTATATTAAATGCCTTCCAGAAACAAGCAACATTTTTTAGAGGAAGATAACATAATATAGTGCCTCTATATCTTATTACATACAGAACAAAATAAGGAAAATATGGAGTAAATTGATAATTTCAAAAAGGAATTCAAATCTATAAAAATAATCAGGTGGATATTTTAGAACTAAAATATTCATTGTGAACATTAAGCACTCTTTGGATGCATATAATAATGACCGATAAGAGCAGAAGATCAATTGAACTTGAAAATAGCTTAATGCACAGTATCCAACTTAAAAAAAAATAGGTAATCAAAAATCAAAATGACAAAAAGGATGAGAGGTATTTGTGTTATATACTGAAAATGTCTCACACACATATAATTTGAGTCCCAATGGTCCAGAAGAAATACTCCAAAAAAAAGTGGCAAGAATTTTTTCACATAATGGAAAGTTCCAACCCTCAGATCCAAGAATCTCAGTAAATCTCAAGCAAGATAAATGGCAAGAAAATAAAACTACACTATAGCCAGATTTCTGGAAATCAAAGACAAAGAGAAAATCTTAAAAGCAGCAAATATAAGACATACTATCTTCAAAGGAGCAATTTAAGCCTGGTAGATAATGTTACAAAGACAGTATGGAGCTCTAGATGATAATGGAAAGAGATGCTTAAAGTATTTAAGTCAAAAAGTGCCAATCTAGAGTCCTGTAGCCAGTGAATATGGTCTTCAAAACAAAAGCAAAATAATATTTTCCAACAAAAGAAAAAACTGGAAAATATGTATTTCCAGCAGACATGCACTACCAAAAAGGGAAAGGAAATTCTTCAGACGGGAACAACATTATCCAAGAGTGATTTAAAAAATTAAAATTGTGGCAAGGAGGGACTTCCCTGGTTGTGCAGTGGTTAAGAATCTGCCTGCTAATGCAGAGGATACGGGTTCGAGCCCTCGTCCGGGAAGATCCCACGTGCCATGGAGCAACTAAGCCCGTGTGCCACAACTACTGAGCCCACGCTCTAGAGCCCGCAAGCCACAGCTACTGAGCCTGTGTGCCACGACCACTGAAGCCCACCTGCCTAGAGCCCGTGCTCTGCAACAAGAGAAGCCACTGCAGCCAGAAGCCCGTGCACTGCAAGGAAGAGTAGTGCCTGCTCGCCGCAACTAGAGAAAACCCATGCGCAGCAACGAAGACCCAATGCAGCCAAAAATAAAGAAATTAATTAAAAAAAAAAATTGTGGGAAGGAATGAGGACCTCCAGAAAAGGTAAGGTAAATTCTTTTATAAATATAAATAAAAATTGGTTATTTAAAAGAACAGTAATAATAATGTCTTATGGTATTTATTACATTGGCAAATGTATATGATGACAGTGGCACAAAAGGTTGGAGAGGTTCAATGGGACTAAGCTGTTGCAAGATTTTTATGTTATTTCAGAAGTACTGAAAGCATTAAATGAAAATATATAAATAAATCAAGGGTGCATGTTGTAACCTATAGGCTAACTGCTAAAATAATTATAACAGAAAATAGAGTTAAGTAGCTGATACTGTAAAAACAAAAATAAATCATTAACATTTTTTTAATCCAGAAAAAAAAGAAAGGAGAAATAAAAGAGATACAGTGTTGAAGTTATAAAACCAATTATATTTATGATTATACAAAACTTAAATGGCATAAACAATTAATAGAGTATAAGACTGAATTTTAAAAACTTCAACTATATTCTTTAGTCTCCGAAAATTTGGATATTAAAAAGCATATACTTCTTAATAACCTAGGAGTCAATGTTGAATCACAGCAACATTTAGAAAACATATAGAGCCTAGTAAAAATAAAAATATATATCTGTCAGTGTGTTCAGGCTGCTATAACAAAAATACCATATACTGAGTGGCTTATAAATTATATCTCATACTTCTGGAGGCTGGGAAGTCCAGGATTATGGAGCCAGAAGATTTGGTGTGTGGTGAGGACACTCTTCCTGCTTCATAGATGGCCATCTTCTCACTGTAAACTCGTATGGCTGAAAGGACAAAGGATCTTTCTGAAGCTTCTTTTATAATAGTAATAATCTCACTCATGAGGGCTCCACTCTCATGGCCTAATCACCTCCCAAATGTCCTACCTCCTAATACCATCACCTTGAGGGTTAGGATTTCAACATACAAATTTTGGGAGGACACAAACATTCATACCAAAGCAATAATATAATTTATAGGATATAGGTAACAATACTTAAAGGGAAATTTGGAGCTTTAAATAGACGTATCAAAAAAAGAAAAAGAAGAGCTGAAATTTAATTATTTAAGCTTTCAACTCATGAAGCTGGGGAAAGAAAGCAAATTAAATATAAACAATATTATCCTTTTAGCTCCTGCACAGTATTTCACTCCACAGATTTCACTAAAAATGTCAAGATAAACCTTCCTTTATATTTAAAACTAGCTTTTTGGTTATGACGTTAGATGTGTGGTTATCATCTAGCTCCAAATCTGTTATACTGATGAGTTTGAAAAGTTGAGTTTATGAAATAAAGAGCATAAAATGATGTATTTATTAACAGATAAAAGAATTGGTAGGAAAGCAAATAATGACTCTAAATAAAATGAAGTTTTAAAAGATAGTGATATAAAAAACAATTGAACGTATTTTTTAAGTCTATATAACTTTATTCATATAAACCTGGATAGCTAGTAATGGCTACTATATGACCAGATAATTAGGATACATTTACAGAATATCAGTGTTTATCTTTGTGTTGTGTGATTACCAGTTTTCTTCATTTTGCCTATATTTTCAGTATTCTTATAGTGATTATCATGTAATAAGAATTTTTAAATATACAATAATATATTTCATTTATTAAGTACATAATACTTACCAATTGCTTACATGTATTTTCCTAATCTCATAAGAATCCTGAACAGAGATATTTTTTATACCTCCTTTGACGGATGAACAACAGTTAGAATTTTCTGACAATTATCACAAGGGCAGCAGGTGGACCAGGGTAAGGAATATTGCAAGTCCATAATTAAGAAGTTACCAAGATATTGACATAAGAGGCTCCTGAATTTCCCTTCTCCTATGGGTATACTGAATATACAGCTATACAGAGAGCAGTTCTTTTTGAGAGAAATCCAGAAACCAGCTGAGTGATTCCTACACATCAGGTAATTGAGAAAATATGCATATTGACATGGGTAGGAAAGGCTGAGACACACTCTCGCCATAAACCCATCTCCTTGGCAAAGCACCATACAAATTGGAAGGGAACCCCCAACTCTGAGCTTCTCCCTGAGGCATGAAAAGTTTGGACCATACATCTAGCACTCCAACTTTTAAGGCTGCCAGACATATTTGAGTTGTTGAAAGAGAAAAACATCTTCCAACGAGGAACACTACCCAGCAAAGTTGTTTGTCAGAATTGAAGGAGAGAGAAAATTTCCCAAACAAAAGTTAAAGGAGTTCATCACCACTACACCAGCCTTACAACAAATGTTAAAGGGAGTTCTTCAAGCAGAAGTAAAAGGACAGTAATTAGTAATGTGAAAACTTATGAAAGTAAAAAACTCACTGGTAAAGGAAATATATATTTATGAGTATTGTAATGTAATGATAGTAGGTAAATCACTTATAACTCTGCATAAAGGTTTAAAGACAAAAGTATTAAAATAATTGTAACTACAATAATAATGCATATACTGTAATGTAAAAACATGTAAATTGTGACTTCAAAAATATAAAATGTGAAGGGGGATTTAAAAATGTAGAGCTTTTGTATGTATTCAAACTTAACTTGTAATAAGCTTAAAATAGACTGTTATAACTGTAAGAGGATTTATGCAGTCTTCATGATAACCACAGAACAAAATGATACAGTAGTTACACAAAAGATAAAGAGGAAGGAATCTATGCTACTACCACAGAAAATCCTCAAATTACGAAGGAAAGTAACAATAGAGAAAGGAACAAAGGCTACAAAACCGAAAAGCAACATAATGACAATAGTAAGTCCATACCTATCAATAATTACTTTATATGTAAATAGACTAAATTATTCAATCAAAAGACATAGAGAGAATGGATTAAAAAAATAAGACCCAACTATATGCTGCCCACAAGAGACTCATGTTAGCTTTAATGCCACAGTCTAAAAGGAAAGGGATGGTAGAAGATGTTCTATGCAAATAGAAACAAAAAGAAAGCCAGGTAGCCATACTTATATCAGACAAAATAGACATTAAGCCAAAATGTGTAACAAGAGACAAAGAAAGTCATTATATAATAATAAAGGGTTCAATTCATCACAAGAGTATCATGATAGTTTAATCTTATAGGTATATAAAATTAGAGTTTAATAAATTGATATATAATTTTATTATATATTGTATATTAATGTTAGTATAATAACAGTATATTACAATTACACATAATAAGAGTGTAATTGTAAACATTTATGCTCCCAACATTGGAGATCTAAATATATAAAGCTAATACTTAAAAGATATGAAGGAAAGAATAGACAGTAATGCAGTAAAACTCGGAGGCTTCAGTACTCCACATTCATCAATGGCTAGATCATCCAGACAAAAAAATCATAAGGAAACATAGGACTTAATTAAACTACATGTTTGATCAGATGAAATTAACAGACATATACAGAACATTCCATTCAACAGCAGACAAATACACATTCCTCTCAAGAACACACAGAACATTCTCCAGGATAAATCATATGTTATGCCACAAAGCAGTTCTTAATAAATTTAAGAATATTGTAATCATTTCAAGCATCTTAGACTACAGTGGAATGAAACTAGAAATCAATTGCAAAAGGAAAACTACAAAATTTACAAATATCTGGAGACTAAACAACTTGCTCCTCAATAACCAATGAGTCAAAGAAGAAATCAAAAGGAAAATTAAAAAAAAAACTACAGACAAATGAAAATGGAAACACAATATGCCACAAATTATGAAATACAGCATAAGCAGTTCTACAAGCAAAATTTATAGTGATAAACACCTTTGTTAAGAAAAAGAAAGCTCAAATAAGCAACCTAATACTGTACTTCAAGGAATTAGAAAAAGAAGAAAAACTAGTCTCAAATTTAGTAGAGGAAGGAAATAACAAAGATCAGATCAGAAATAAATGAAATATTGGATGGACCTATACATTATCATACTAGGTGAAGTAAGTCAGAGAAAGACAAATATTATATGATATCATAAGTGGAATCTAAAAAATAATACAAATGAACTTATTTACAGAACAGAAACAGACTCACAGACAAAAAAACAAAATTATGGTTACCAAAGGGGAAAGGTGGGGGGAGGAATAAATTAGGAGAGTGGAATTAAGAGATACACGTTACTATAAACAAAAATGATTTGCTGTATAGCAGAGGGAACTATAGTCAATATCTTGTAAACCTATAATGGAAAAGAATCTGAACAAGTATATATATACTTCGCTGTACACTTGAAACTAAACATACAATATTGAAAATCAGCTATACTTCAATAACGTTAAAAAATTAAAACTATTGAATATCTTTAATTTTACATTAAAAAAAGAAATAATAAAATAGAGAATAGAAAGACAATAGAAATGATCAGTTAAACTAAGAGCTGAGTCTTTGAAAAGGTCAATAAAATGACAGACATTTAGCTAGACCATATAAGGAAAAGAGGACTCAAATAAAAAGTGAAAAAGGAGATAATAGACAACTGACAACACAGAAATACTAAGGTTCGTAAGAGACTACTATAAACAATTATATGAAAACAAATTGGACAATCTAGAAAATGGTTAAATTCCTAGAATCATACAACCTACCAACACTGAATTATGAAATAGAAAATTTAAATAGATCTGTTCCTAGTAAGGAGATTGAATCAATAATCAAAGATCTCCCAAGAAAGAAAAAATCAGGACTGGAGGGTTTCACTAGTAAATTCTACCAAACATTTAAAGAAAAATTAAAACCAATCTTCAAACTCTTTCAAAAATTAGTCAAGAGGCAACAATCCTAAACTCATTTTATTAGGCCTGCATTACTCTAAAACCAAAACCAGATAGGGACACCACAAGAAGAGATAATTACAAACCACTATCCCAGATGAATCTAAATGCAAAAATTCTGAAAACAAAATATTAGCAAATTGAATTCAATTGGTCATACAGCATGGTCAAGTGGGATTTATTCCTGGGATGCAAGGATGGTTCAACATTAACAAATAAATCATTATGATATACCACATTAACAAAATGAAAGATAAAGTCATTTGATCATCTTGATAGATTCAGAGAAAGCATTTGATAAAATCAACATCTATTCATGATAAAACTCTCAAGAAAGTAGATATAGAATGCAGGTACCTCAACATAATAAAAGACATATATGACAAGACCACAATTAACATCACACTCAATGGTAGAAAGATGAAAGCTTTTCCCTAGGATCAGGAACAAGATAAAGATGCCCACTCTAACCATTTTTATTGAATGTAGTTCTGGAAGTCCCAACCAGAGCAATTAGGCAAGAAAAAGAAATAAAAATCATCCAAATTGGAAAGGAAATAGTAAAATGATCTATGTTTGCAGATAGCATGATATTATTTATAGAAAACCCTAAAGACTCCACCAAAAACCTGTTAGAACTAATCAGTGAATTCAGTAAAGTTGTAGGGTACAAACAATATACAAATATCAATTGCATTTATATACACTAGCAATGAAGTATTGGAAGGAAAAATTCCAATCAGTCCTATTTACAATAGCATCAAAAAGAATAAAAGTACTCTGGAATAAATTTAATCAAGTAGTGAAAGGTCTGTATGCTGACCTATAAAATCTTGATGAAATAAATTGAAGGAGTCACAAATAAATGGAAAAATATTCTGTGTTCATGAATGGGGAGAAGAACATTTAAAAAATGTCCATGCTACCCAAACTGATCCATAGAATCAGTGCAATCCCTATCAAAATTCTAATGGTACTTTTCATAAAAAAATAGAAAAAAACCCTCCTAATAGTCATGTGGAAACACAAAAACATTCTGAATAGCCAAAGCAATTTTAAGAAAGAAGAGCAAAGCTGGAGGTGTCACACTTCCTGATTTCAAACTATATTACAAAGCTTTAGCAGTAAATACAGTATGGTACTGGCATAAAAACAAACTCAAAGAACAATGGAGCAGAAAAGAAAGCCCAGGATTAAATCCATGCATGGATGATTAATTAATTTTCAACAAAGTAACCAAAAATATACAATGAGGAAAGAATATTCTCTTTAATAAGTGGTGCTAGGAAAACTGATTCTTCAAATGCAAAAGAATGAAACTGAACTTCTCTTTTACAACATATACAAAATTCACTTCAGAATTGATTAAGGACTGAATCTAAGACTTGAAACCATGAAACTAGAAGGAAATAGAGGGTAACCTCTGTGACCTCGGTTGTGGCAGTGATCTTTTGGATTCTACACCAAAAGTAAAGACAACAAAAGCAAAAATAGACAATTGGTGCTATAGCAAACTAAAAGTTTTTGCACAGCAAAGGAAACTATCAAGAAAAAGAAAAGGCTCCAAAAGCTATCCCAGGAAAATTAGAATGGACATTATCCTAGTAGGGCATAACTTGCAGAGATATTTCCCTACCCATCCCCTATAGCCCAATAAAAATAAAAACGAAACAAAACAAAAAGAAAAGGCAACCTATGGAATGGGAGAAAATATTGGAAAATCACATGTTCAATAGGTGTTAATATTCAAAATATGAAAGGAATTTATATAACTCTATAACAAAAAACTAAATAAACCAATTTAAAACTGGGCAAGTGACCCGAAAGACATTTTTCATAGAACACATACAGATGGCCAACAGATACATGAAAATGTACTAAACATCAATAATCACCAGGGAAATGCAAACCAAAACCATGAGATATCACCTAACACTGTTAGGATATCTATCATCAAAAAGACAAGAGATAACAAATGCTGGTGAAGATGTGGAGAAAAGGAAACTCTTGTCCACTGTTGGTGGGAATGTAAAGTAGCACAGTCACTATGGGAAATAGTATTGCAGTTCCTCAAAAAACAAAAACTAGAACCACCATATGATTCAGCAAGCACACTTCTGGGTATATATCCAAAGGAAACAAACTCATCTGGATGATTTTCCAGATTATCTCATGTTCACAGCAGCATTATTCACAATAGCCAAGGATTGGAAACAACCTACATGTCTGTTGACAGATGAAGGGATCAAGAAAATATGATATATATGACAGAGAAAGACACATACTGCACGGTGTCATTTATATATGGAATCTAAAAAAACAAATGAAAACAAAACAAAAACCCCTCAAAATCACAGTTTCAGAGAGTAGAATGGTTGCCATCATTCTGGGGAGTGGGAGAAATAGGGAGAGGTTGGTGAAAAGGTATAAATTTTTAGTTACAGCATGAATAAGGTCTTAGGATCTATTGTATGACATGGTGACTATAATTGATAGTAATCTATTGTATAATTGAAATTTGCTAAGAGTGTAGAACTTGTGTTCTCAAAAAAAAAGTTAACTATGTTAGATAAGGGATGTATTAACTCAATAAGAGATTTCTTCACACTGTATACATTTATCAAATCATCACAATGTATTTGAAATATATTACAATTTTGTCAATTATACATCATTAAAGCAGAAAAAAGTCAGATTTTTCCACTGAAATTTCAAGGAATGTTGACTTAATTAAGCAAATTAATCCTCCATCAGAATGATTCTCTTTAGGGATGAAAAGTTAAAAGACAGATGGAATTCCATCAGTAAAAACCTGTAAGATTATTAAAACTTTTTTAACATCTTATAATTTAATTTTTGAGAAGCATTTTTCAAGTTGCCTATTAAGTAAGGTAGACTCCATTCAAATTTCCTAATGGCAATTATCAAATTTTATTTTTAGTATAGATGCTTTAAACAAATATGAAAACCAGTGTGCATGCGTGCGTGTGTGTGTATGTATATATATATATAGTATATATATTGATACATACTAGTATGCATCATTGTGTGTATATGTAATACAGTTGACCCTTGAGCAACTTGGGTTTGAACTGCATGGGTCCACTTATCAGGGATTTATTTATTTATCTATTTATTATTTTAAAAATTTTAAAGGTTATTTCCCATTTACAGTTATTACCAAATATTGGCCTATATTCCTTGGGTTGTACAATACATCTCTGTAATTTGTACCTGCCCCTCCCTCACCTCCCCTTCCCCCCTCACTGGTAATCACTAGTTTGTTCTCTATATCTGAATGTCTGCTTCTTTTACATTATATTCACTAGGTTGATGTATTTTTAATATTCCACATATAAGTGATATCATACAATATTTATCTTTATCTGACTTATTTCACTTAGCATAATGCCTTCCAAGTCTATCCATGTTGCTGCACATGGTAAAATTTCCTTTTTATGGCTGAGTAGTATTCCATTGTATATATCTATTCTTTATGCATCTGTTGATGGATACTCAGGTTGCTTCCACATCCTGGTGTATTTTGTAAATAGTGCTGCAGTGAACATTGGGGTGCGTGTATCTTTTAGAATTAGTGTTTTTTTTTTTTTTTCCAGATATGTACCCAGGAGTGGAATTGCTGGGTCACGTGGTAGTTCTATATTTGAGAAACCTCCACACTGTTTTCCACAGCAGTCGCACCAATTTACATTCCCACCAACAGTGAACAAGGCTTCCCTTTTCTTCACATCCTCACCAACATTTGTTATTTGTAGACTTTTTGAGTAACCATTCTGACAGGTGTGAGGCAATATTTCATTGTGATTTTGATTTGCATTTTCCTGATTATTAACAATCTTGAGCATATTTTCATGGGCCTGTTGGCCATCTGCATTTCTTCTTTGGAAAAATGGCTATTCAGTTCTTCTGCCCATTATTAAATTGGGTTGTTTGTTTTTTTGATGTTGAGTTGTATGAGCTGTTTATATATGTTGGATATTAATCCCTTACTGATCACATCATTTGCAAATATTCTCTCCCATTCAGTAGGTTGTCTTTTTGTTTTGTTGATGGTTCCTTTGCTGTGCAAAAGCTTTTATGTTTAATTAGGTCCCATTTGTTTATGTTTGCTTTTATTTCCTTATGGAGATGGATCCAAAAAAATAATTGCTGCGATTTATGTCAAAGAGTGTTCTGCCTGTGTTTTCCTCTAGGAGTTTTATAATATCCAGTCTTACATTTAGGTCTTTAAGCCATTTTGACTTTATTTTTGTATACAGTGTTAGAGAATGTTCTTAATTCATTCTTTTATATGTAGCTGTCCAGTTCTCCCTGCACCTCTTATTGAAGAGACTGTCTTTTCTCCATTGTATATTCTTGCCTCCTTTGTTGTAGATTAATTGACCATAAACGCATGGGTTTATTTCTGAGCCTTCTGTCCAGAAATTTATTTCTATAGATCAGTATAGACATATTGATCTATATGTCTGTTTTTGTGCCAGTACCATGCTGTTTTGATTACTGTAGCTTTGTAGTATAGTCTGAAGTCATGGAGTGTGAGTCTTCCAGCTCTATTCTTCTTTCTTAAGATTTTTTGGGGTCTTTTGTGTTTCCATACAAATTTTAAAATTATTTGTTCTAGTACTGTGAAAAATGCCCTCAGTATTTTTATAGGGATTACATTGAATCTGTAGATTGCCTTGGGTAGTGTGATCATTTTAACAATATTGATTCTTCCAATCCAATAATGTGATATATCTTTGCATCTGTTTGTGTCATCTTCAATTTCTTTCATCAGTGTCTTATCACTTTCAGAGTACAGGTCTTTTGCCTCCTTAGGTAGGATACCTTAGGAATAAACCTTAGGTATACTTTTTGATGCAGTGGTAAATGTGACTGTTTCCTTAATTTCTCTTTCTGATATTTTGTTTTTAGTGCACAGAAATGCAACAGATTTCTGTATGTTAATTTTGTATCCTGCAACTTTACTGAATTCATTGATGAGCTCTAGTAGTTTTCTGGTAGCATCTTTAGGATTTTTTTATGTATAGTGTCACGTCATGACAGTGACAGTTTTACTTCTTACTTTCCAATTTGGATTCCTTTTATTTAGCTTAATTGATATTCCTTTTATTTTTTTTAATTGATATATATATATAGAGAGAGAGAGAGTGTGAGAGAGAGGGAGAGAGTGTGCATTCATTCTATCCAAAAGCAGCAGCAGAATACACATTCTTTTCAAGTGCACATGGAACACTCTCCAGGATAGATTATCTGCTTGGCCACAAGACAAGTCTTGGTAAATTTAAGAAAATTGAAATCATACCAAGCATCTTTTCTGACCACAACACTATGAGACTAGAAATCAACTACAAGAAAAAAAACTTCAGAAAACACAAAACACGTGGAGACCTAACAATATTCTACTAAACAACTAATGGATAACTGAAGAAATCAAAGAGTAAATCAAAAAATACCTAGAGACAAATGAAAATGAAAACACAATGATTCAAAACCTATTGGATGCAGCAAAAGCAGTTCTAAGAGGGAAGTTTATAGTGATATCAATAGAAGCTTACCTCAGGAAACAAGAAAAATCTCAAACAACCTAATGTCACACCTAAAGCAACTAGAAAAAGAAGAATAAACAAAACCCAAAGTTAGTAGAAGGAAAGAAATCATAATGATCTGAGCAGAAACAAATGAAATAGAGACTGAAAAAACAATAGAAAAGATTAATGAGACTAAAAAGCTGGTTCTTTGAAACAATAGACAAAATTCATAAACGTTTAGTTAGGAAGAGGGCCAAAATCAAAAAATCAGAAATGAAAAAAAGTTACAGTCAACACCACAGAAATAACAAAGGATCATTAAGAGACTACTATGAGCAACTATACACCAATAAAATGGACAAGCTAGAAGAAATAGACAAATTCTTAGAAAGGTACAGTCTCCCAAGACTGAACCAGGAAATATGAACAGACCAATTATCAGCACTGAAATTTAATCATTAATTAAAAAACTCCCAAGAAACAAAAATCCAGGACCAGATGGCTTCACAGATGAATTCTACCAAACATTTAGGGACGAGTTAACACCTATCCTTCTGAACCTATTCCAAACAATTGCAGAGGAAGGAACACTTCAGAACTCATTCGACAAGGCCACCATCATCCTGATACCAAAACCAGACAAAGATTTCACAAAAAAGAAAATTACAGGCTAGTATCACTGGTGAACATAGGTGCAAAAATCCTCAATAAAATACTAGCTTACCAAATCCATCAATTCATTAAAAGCATCATAGACCATGATCAAGTGAAATTTATTACAGAATGCAAGGATTTTTCA
This sequence comes from Balaenoptera borealis, assembly GCF_965194805.1. Lineage (NCBI taxonomy): Eukaryota > Metazoa > Chordata > Mammalia > Artiodactyla > Balaenopteridae > Balaenoptera > Balaenoptera borealis. The sequence continues at coordinate 42,173,529 of NC_138863.1, read as the reverse complement.
ATATTCACAAAACAATCAATGAGATATACCACATTAACAAACTGAAGAATAAAACCCATATGATCATGTCAATAGATACAGAAAAAGCTTTTGATAAAATTCAGCATCGATTTATGATAACTCTTCAGAAAGTGGGCATAGAGGAAACATACCTCAACATAATAAAGGCCATATATGACAAACCCACAGCTAATGTCATACTCAATGGTGAAAAACTGAAAGGATTCACTCTAACATCAGGAACAAGACAAGGATGCCCACTCTCACCACTTTTATTCAACATAGTTTTGGAAGCCCTAGCCACAGCAGTCAGAGGAGGAAAAAAAGTAAAAGGAATCCAGATTGGTAAGGAAGGGGTAAAAAAAATTATCAGGTATATTTTTCAATAGTAAATATTACAGTACTATGCTGTCTGTGGTTGGTTAAATTTACAGATGTGGAGGAATCATGGATAGGGAGTGCCAACTATAAGTTATGTGCAGATTAATCCACATTGTTCAAGGGTCAACTGTATACATAAATATGTTTAAATATATTATATCTGTATATGTCAATTGCTATGTGATTATTTTGAAATTTAATAGGGAGATAAATGGGATGAGTCAGGAATAAAAAGCTGATGTACTTTTTCTCAAATTTTAGATAGTGAAATATAATAAAGCTTTGGAAATGGATGTGATTTAGAATCGCATTACAAAGAAAATATTAAAAATATATAAAACTTTATTCCTCAGTCAATGGTGTACCCAGGTGAAATGAACCAAATGTATTTGTTTAGGAATCTGCTTGTTGGGAAATGTGTGATTTAAATGTATTTCATTTTTAAGTAGTTTTAATTATACCATGGACTATATGGTGGACACTTGTAAAATATTTTTTAAAAATATGTGCACAAAACTTAAAAAGTAAAATTACTCCTTCACATTGTCACATCCTACATTTGACAGAATTATAGTGTTATGCACATTCTTCTTTATACAATGGCACTTCATATCTGGTTTCACAGAACTAAAAAAAAAGATAAATTGAGCAGCACAATATTGAACATTATTACAAGTCAGAATTACACAGTTTAATTTTTTTCAACTTCGAAATTGTGCTTCAGACATCTAAACAATTTGAAAAACCCTGTGACCATTATATCTTTTCTGTGTAATTCGTGTTAAAAATACTTGTTAATAAATCTGGATCCAAGTGCCTATAATCACAAAGTGCAAATTAAGACTTCTGTTATCATTAATAGAAGTAAACACAAATCAGGAGAAAATGGATCTATATATTCTAAACTTTGAAGTTTATATGAGAAATAAATTAACCATAAAATTAGAATACAGGCAGCTTTCTGAAGAAAAAGTCTTAAAGGTATTCTAAAATACTTAAAAGGCAATATTTCCTTAACAAATTTAAACAGAGACACGTAAGTTGAACAAGGCAATTTGAAAATTAGGCAAGGTTTAGATTCCATCAAAATTAACCTTTGCTTAAGTTTCCTGGAAAATGAATTGGACTCACTGTAAGCTGCTATGCTATAATTAACAGATGAAATGTTCCATTTACTCCCTAGCTACTGTAAACCTAGATATTCATAGCACTCTTTCCAAAATGGCTACCACCAACATTACTTTCCCAGAGAAGGAGAAAGGAATTCTTTTGAAGAACATAGGAGTAATATAAAAGAAAGTAGATTAAAAACGAGGACAAATGAGTATGTTTGAGGTTTTAAATTTTTATTCAGGAGGGCTTTGCACTTCTTCTTACGCAGTCCTTTTAAACTTTTAATTTATAGATAACTGTATATAGGAATGTGTAAAATTCAGATGATGTGTTTCATAAAATAATTAGAAAAGAAAGATCGTTTAGAAGGATAAGATCTTAATATATGAACACTAACTTCTTCTGGGATGACAATGTAAAAACAGAAATCTTGTAACCATAAACCATGAAACATTCTCAAGATTTGATTACAGAATATGAGACCACGTCCTGAAAGGCTGATAATAGCAAGTATCTAGATAAATGTTGTATCTATCTAGGTTATCATGGATAACCTATACTCATATGACTATTAAAAGTGAGGAAAATATTTTAAGACCTTATTACAATTTAAATTTATTCCATATATAATTTTAATTTGATCTAAAAAACTAAGGCATACTTTAATTTCAAATCAGATATATTTGGGGTTTGCTAGATCAAGTTTGAACCACTTAGTTCAAAAATTACCTTTCTTTAGGCTTTGCTTTTTTCATTGCAGTTTAAAAAAAAGTGACTTCATATTTTAAAACACTTTTAGCCAAATCGAGAGGAAGGTACAGAGATTTAACGTATATCCTTTGCCTCCACACATGTGTAGCCATCTTCATGATCAACATCCTCCAATAGAGTGGTACATTTGTTACCATTGGTGAACTTGCATTGACACATCATACCCACTGAAAGTCCATAGTATATGTTATGATTTACTTGTGGTGTTATACCTTTCATGGGTTTGGACAAGTGTATAGTGACATATCCACAAGTGTAGTATCATACAGAATATTTTTACTGCCCTAAAGATTCTATGTGTTCCACCTATTCATTGCTCCCCTCACCCCCAACTTGTGGCAACCACTAATCTCTTTGCTGAATTCATAGTTTTACCTTTTCCAGATGTCATATAGTTGGAATCATACAGTATGTTGCCTTTTCACATTTGCTTCTTTCACTTAGTAATATGAAGTTAAGATTTCTCTGTGTCTTATCATGGCTTGGTTTTTGTTTTGTTGTCATTCATTTCTTTTTAGTGCTGAATAACATTAAATTGTCTGGATGTACCACAGTTTATTTATCCATCCACCTATTGAAGGATATGTTCATTGCTTCCCAGTTTTAACAATTGTAAATAAAGCTGCTAAGAACAACTGTGTGCAGATTTTAGTGTGGACATAAGTTTTCAACAACTTTGGGTAAATACCAAGGAGCGTAATTACTGGATCGTATGGTAAGAGTAGTTTTGTAAGAAACCACCAAACTTTTTCAAAATGGCTATATCATGTTGCATTTCCACTAGCAATGAATGAGAGTTTCTGTTGCTTCATCTCCTTGTCAGCATTTCTTATTGTCAGTGTTCTGAATTTAGGCCATTCTAATAGGTGTGTAGAGTAACCTCATTGTTATTTTAATTTGCATTTTCCTGGTGACATGATGTTCAGCATCTTTTCATATGTTTATTTGCTATTTGTATATGTTCTTTGTTGAGGCCTCTGTTAAGGAGTTTGACCCATTTTTAATTGGGTTGTTTTTTTATTGAATTTTAAGAGTTCTTTGTGTATTTTGGGTAATGGTCTTTTATCAGATGTGTCTTTGCAACTACTTTCTCCCAGTAAATGGCTTGTCTTTTCATTCTCTTGTTATTGGCTTCTGCAAAGCAGAAATTTTCAATTTCAATTAAATCCAGCTTATCAATTCTGTCTTTGGTGTATTGCATCTTTGATGTTGTATCTAAAAAGGCATCCTGTACCCAAGGTCATCTGGGTTTTCTCATATGTTATATTCTAGGAGTTTTATAGTATTACATTTTATATTTAGGTCTGTGATGCATTTTGAGTTAATTTTTGTGAAGTGTGTAAGGTTTGTGTCTAGATTCTTTTTTTCTTAATTTGCATGTGGATGTCCAGTTGTCCCAGCATCATTTATTGAAGAGTATCTTTGCTCAATTGTATTGCCTTTGCACCTTTGTCAAAGATCAGAAAACTGTATTTATAGGGGTCTATTACTGAGCTCTGAATTTTACTCCATAGATCTATTTGACTATTCTTTTGCCAGTACCTCCTTTCTTGATTATTGTAACTTTATAGTAAAACTTAGAGTTAGGTAGTGTCTGTTCCCCAGCTTTGGTGTTCTCCTTCAATATTGTGTTGGCTACTCTAGGTCTGTTGCCTCTCCATATAAACTTAATTCTTTTTTAAGAAATTGTAAAAAACTTTTTTATTTTTAAGATTTTTTTTTTTGATGTGGGCCATTTTTAAAGTCTTTATTGTATTTGTTACAATATTGCTTCTGTTTTATGTTTTGGTTTTTTGGCCGTGAGGCATGTGGGATCTTAGCTCCCTGACCAGGGATTGAACCTGAACCCCCTGCACTGGAAGGTGAAGTATTAACCACTGGACTGCCAGGGAAGTCCCTCCATATAAACTTTAGAATCAGTTTGTTAATATTTAAAAAAAATAATTGCTGAGATTTTAATTGCGATTGCCTTGAATCTGTAGATCAACTTGGGAAGAACTGACATCTTGACAATATTTTTTCCCATCCATGAATGTGGAATATCTTTCCATTTTTGTTTTTCTTTGATTTCATTCATCAGAATTTTGCAGTTTTTCACATATATATTTTTTACATGTTTATTAGATTTACATCTAAGTGTTTTAGTTTATTGAGTGCTAATGTAAATAGTATTGTTCTTTTAATTCCAAATTCCATTTATTCCTTGTTTGTATATAGGAAAGCAATTGACTGTTATATTAAACCTTGTATCCTGTAATCTTGATATAACTGCTTATTAGTTTCAGGAGTTTTTTGTTATTGTTCATTCTTTTAGATTTTCTACATAGATGATCAATTCATCTGCAAAGAAGGACAGATTTATGTTTTCCATCCCAATCTGTATACTTTTATTTATTTTTCTTGACTTGTGTGCATTAGCTAGAATTTCCAGTTGAATAGGCATAGTGAGAGGGGGCATCCTTACCTTGTACCTAATATTAGTGGGAAAGCTTTGAGTTTCACAGCATTACATATGATGTTTGTTATAGGACTTTTTTGTAGGTAGTTTATCAAGTTGAGAAAGTTTCTTCTATTCTTAGTTTACTGAGAGTTTTTTTTTTTTTTTTTTTTTTAATCATGAGTGGGTGCTGGAATTTGACAGTTGCTTTTTCTGCATCTGTTGATATGACCATGTGATTTTTCTGTTTTAGTCTGTGCTTGTGATAGATTACATTAATTGATTTTTGGAGTATAAATCCACTTGATCATGGTGTATAATTTTTAAATACTTCTTTGTATTTGATTTGCTAATGTTTTGTTGAAGATTTTTTCTTTGTTCATGAGAGATATTTGTCTGTAGTTTTCTTTTCTTGTAATGTCTTTGTATAGTTTTGGTATTAGGGGTAATGCTGGGCTCATAGAATGAGTTAGGAAGTATTCCTTCTGATTCTTATCCTTTGAAAGAGATTGTAAAGAATTGGTATAATCTCTTTCTTAAATGTTCAGTAAATTTCATCAATGAACTCATCTGGGCTTGGTTCTCTGTTTTGAAGGTTATTAGTTATTGATTCAATTTCTTTAATTTATTTAAGCCTATTCAGATCATCTGTTTCTTCTTGTGTGAATTTAGGCACATTGTGTCTTTCAAGGAATTGGTCCATTTTATGAAGGTTATCAAGGTATAGGGCTGTTCATAGGTATTCTTTCATTATCCTTTAATGTCCATGGGAGCTGTAGTTACGTGCTCCCTTTATTTCTGATATTAGTAATTTGTGTTCTGCCTCTTTTTGTTAGATCCCTCACTAGAGCCTTATCAATTTTATTGATCTTTTCAAACAATCAGCTTCTGGCTTTGTTGATTTGTCTCTTATGTTTTACTACTTTCAATTTTATTGATTTATGCTTTAATTTTTATTATTTCTCTTTTTTTGCTTCCTCTGGGTTTAATTTATCCTTATTTTTCTACCTTCCTGATGTGTAAACTTAGATTATTAATTTTAGATATTCTTTTCTAATATATGCATTCAAGCCTATAACTTTTCTTCTAGGCACTGCTTTTGCCACATCCCGCAAATTTTGATAAGTTGTGTTCTAATTTTAATTTAGTCCAAAATATCTTTAAATTTCTCTTCAGATTTCTTCTTTCACCCATGTATTATTTAATACTGTTTTTAAAAAAATCTCCAAGTAATAGGGCGTTTTCTGTTGTTGATTTCCATTTTAATTCCATTGTTGTCTGAGAGCAGACACTATGATTTCCATGCTTTTAAATTTGTAAAATTGTCGTTTGTAGCCCGGAGTGTGGTCTATTTTGGTGAATGTTACATGTGAGCTTGAGAATGTGTATTCTGTTGTTGGATGAAGTACTGTATAGATATCAATTATATCCAGTTGATAGATGGTGTTATTGAGTTCAACTATGTCCTTACTGATTATCTCCTTGCTTGATCTGTCCATTTCTGAGAGAGGAGTGTTGAAGTTTCCAATAATAGGAATAACCTAATTTTCTTTGCAGTTCTATCAGTTTTTGCCTCAGATAATTTGATGCTTTGTTGCTAAGCACATACATTTTAAGAATTGTTATTCTTCTTGGAGAATCCACCCCTTTATCATTAAGTAATGATTTGTTTATCCCTGATACCTTTGCTTGCTTTCAAGTCCACTCTGACGGAAATTATTATGGCTACTCCTTTCATTTGATTAGTGTTAGCATGGGATATTTTTCTTTATCTGTTTATTTTTGATGTATGTTTCTCTATATTTAAAATAGGTTTCTTATAGACAAATATAGTTGGGTTGTTTTTTTCATTTACTCTGACAATCGCTGTCTTTTAATTGGTACATTTAGACCATTAAAGTTCAAAGTAATTATTGATATAGTTGCATTAATATATAATATATACCATATTTGTTACTATTTTCTATTGTTTTTGTTCTTTGTTCCTATTTCGTCTTCCATTTTTTTTCTGACTCTTTGGTTTTAATTGAGCACTTCATATGATTCCATTTTCTCTCCTTTCTTAGCATTCTTTTTCAATTTTTTTTAGTGGTTGCTTTAGAGTTTGCACTGTACATTTACAAGTAATCCAAGTCCACTTTCAAATAATACTGTACTGCTCATGGGTAGTATGAGTACCGTGTAATAACAAAATAATCCTAATTCTTTTCTCATGTCCCTTGGATCATTGCTATCATTCATTTGCTTAAGAATATGCATACATAAGCATATACATATACACACATAAGATATTCATGTAAGCATGTGTGATTGAAGACATTGTTGCTATTATTATTTTGAAGAAACAGTGAACTGTAAGATCAATTAATAATAAGCAAAATAGTTTTTATTTTACTTTCACTTATTCTTTCTTTGATACTTTTCTTATGTAGATCCTAGTTTCTGACATATTTTCCTTCTCTCTAAAGAACTTCTTTTAACATTTCTGGCAAGGCAGATCTACTGTCAGTACATTCCCTCAGTTTTCGTTTTTTATAGAAAGTTCTTTATTTCTCCTTCACTTTTGAGAGGGAATTTCACAGAGCACAGACATAGGTTCTTTGTTGTTTGTTGTTTTTTCTCTCAACCCTTGAATTATTTCATTTTACTACTTTCTTTCTTGCATGGTTTCTAAGGAGCTGTCAGATACAATTCTTATTGTTGTTCCTCTACATGTAAGATATTTTTTTCCTCTGACTTCTTTCAGGAATTTTTGCTTGTCTTTAATTTTCTGTAGTTTGAAAATGGTATGCCTATGCATAGTTATTTTAGCATTTATACTGCTTGGTGTTCTCTGAGGTACTCAGATCTGTGGTTTGCTGTCTGACATTAATTTGGAGAAATTCTCAGTTATTACTGTTTCAAATATTTCTTCTATTCCTGTCTCTCTTTCTTTTACTTCTGGTATTCCTGTTACGTGTATGTTATATTTTTTGTAGTTGTCCCACAGACTTTGGATATTCTGTTCTGTTTTTCTCAGTTTTTGTTTTCTTTGCTTTTCTGTTTTAGTGGCTTCTGTTAAGATATCTTAAAGTTCAGAAATTCTTTCCTCAGTTGTGCCCAATCTACTAATTAGCTCATCAAAGGCATTCTTCATTTCTGTTACTGTGTTTTTGATCTCTAGCATTTCATTTTGGTTCTTTTTTGGATTTCCATATCTCTACTTACATTGTTCATCTGTTGTTGCATGCTGTCTACTTTATCCATTAGAGCCCTGAACATATTAATCATAGTTGTTTTAAATTCCCAGTCCAGTAATTCCAGTTCCCCTGCCATGTCTGGTTCTGATGTTCTGTTTTTTCAAATTGTGTTTTTTGCCTTCTGGTGTGTCTTGTAATTCTTTTCTTAATGGTGGGACATGATGTACTAGGTAAAAGGAACTATCATAAATATGCCTTTAGTAATTTGGTGGTGAGGTATGGGGAAGGGGAAGCATTCTATAGTCTTAAGGTTAGATCTCAGTATTTTATGGAGCCTATGACTCTGTCCTGTGAATTTCACAAGTGTTTTTCAGGTTTTTTTCTCCCTGCTTAGGTGGGATAGTATGGCTAGAGTGATTTTGGAGTTGGGTATTTCCCCTCCCCCAGGTCAGTTAGCCTCTGATAATACCCCAGCAGGTTAGGCTCCAGTTAACTAGTTTCTCCTGATGGCAGGACTTAATAAGAAGAACAGTATCGTTATGTACAGTCGGCCCTCTATATCTGCAGATTTCACATTTTTGGTTGGTTGAATCCCCTGTTGCAGAATCTATGTATACAGAAGGCTGACTGTATGGAGTCATTTTATATAAGGGACTTGGGCATCTGTGGATTTTGGTATCTGTGAGAGATCCTGGAAACAATGCCCCGCAGATACTGAGGGACAACTATATCTCAAAATGGTTATTTTTTCCCTCCCCCGCCAGAAATACAAGGGAATTTTCTCTGATATTTACTGTGAGAACCTTGTGGAGCTCCTAGAGGTAAATCTCACAAAACTGTGGGGCCCCCCTGTGACTGGATTCACCTTGGAGTTTTTAAATTTCAGAGTTGTTCACACTGAGCCTCCAGCAAATCATCAATTACAGTTTACATTTTCCGTTTCTGGTACTGGTTCCCATGGAGGTAAGTATGAGCTTCCTGTATGCACCTGTAGGTCTCTCCAATCTTGGAGGCAAAGGTTTGCCAAGACTCCTCACTTCTCTTATGAATCCTAGAAAAGTTAATTGTTCAGTCTGTTTAGCTTTTTGCTTGTTGCTGGGATGGAGTGGCAACTTGCAAGCTCCTTAAATGTAGAACTGGAAACCTAAAGTTTGTCATTGCAATTTCAAATTGAAAATCTCGGGCAAAATTTTGAGGGATTCAAGATAATGTGTTGTTTCATTATATAAAGTCAGACTTGGAGGATTTAATTAAAACTTAAAAAAAAAAGTTTTAGGACCTTGTTACCATGGAAATGTTTATTTTTAAATCAAAATGATTAGGATTCAAAATTCAGTTTAGAATAATTTTAAATAACCTTTGTTGATCTCTAGCTCCTATTTCCTAACATATTTTATTTGGAATCCTCACTGAAATTTAAAAAAATACATACACACACATGTATAAAAGGAAGGAGTAGAAATTTCTATTGGTTTATTTTTCCACATTATGTTTTTAGTTTAAATGTTTTCATTATTGAATAGAGTGGCCATCTGGCATACAGTATTATCTTTTCTTAAGTGAATTTTAAAAGGACGTTATATTTCAATGTTTCAGGTCTATTTAAATTAACGAAAAGAAATATAGCCAAAATCCTTTTACTCAGCATGCAGCTCTTCTTCCTTTGGTAAATTTTATTTCATATATTTTTTTCTACATTTACATATGGAGTCCCAAACTATTTATAGTTTCATATTTTAAAATTTGAAATAAGTACTTTCATATTGTTTGTATTCTTCTACAAAAATAATTTTGGCTTAAACTTATGTTTGAGATTCTCCATAATTGTTTATATATCCCCATATTTATCTGCAGATGTTTCATCTTTATTTTTGTATAGTTTTTATTGTTTGAGTATACCCCCTCACGTTTATCATTCCTTCCCTGTGTAGGATATTTAGATTGCTTCCATTTTTGGACAGTATAGAATATAGTGTAACTAGTCTTGTGCAGTTCTACATGCATGTGTAGGAGAATTTTTTTCTGAAAGAAATCATAGAAATTTCCTAGTATTACTTCCCTCTGAACTGGGAAAAGAGTTCCTGAAGAAGGTATATCTGCAGTAATGCTTTGTGTTTTCAGAATTTTTATCTTTGCCTATCTGGAGGTAAAAAATGGTGTATTTTTGTCGCTTTAATTTACATATTCATAATTATGAAAGATGTTGAGTGTCCTTACATATATGTACATTGGCCATTTTGGTTTCCTCATCTGTAAATTGCTTGGTCACACTTTTACCGAATTTTATTTTGGTTATTGTGCCAGATTGTCTATTTCTCTCTCTTACTTTGCTCTCCATTTACAGGGACTGTGAGAATAATTCATTCTTGAAAATGTATTAAGTAGGTTTCTGGGTTACGTTTTGCCAAAGAGTTGTGACAGAAAAATTACCAAATTTTCTGTATCAAATCCATTATGCTTGAAATACATAGTGTAATTTTTTCTTGACTAAATCATGATTGATAGAGTTTATAGAGTTTTTATATTCTAAGTGCTTATCCTTTATTGGGCTTATGTGTTGTAGATATCTTTTTCATTGTGTAGTTAACCTGTTTATTTTGTTTTGATGTTTTACACTTAACCAACGGTTTCATTGTTACTCTATTAAAAGTTACCAATATTTTACATTTTAATTTTAATTTTTACATAGCTAATTTTTATCCTTAAATTTATAAATTTATTCTTAAATTTATAAGACTATTCTCCTAAGTTTTCTTTGAAGTATTTTAAAGTTTTTGATGTCATCTTCAGAGCAGGTTTTATATATTTTTATTTATTTATTTTATGGATAACTCAAAGCCTTAGCTTTGTCCAGTGGCTCTTAATCTCAAATTTAGTTATTGCGTCTCATTGTCTCTGAACATGGTATATCTATTTCTTAAAATATTTTTTATGTCTGTTAACAAAATTTTATATTTTTTCCAAAAAGTTCAATATTTTTATTAGCTATATTCTTAGGTATCTTTTAGTTGTGTTGCTATTACATATGATACATTTTTGGATTACAAGGTCTTTTAATGTTATATAAAACATAATTGCATTGGTTATGTGTGTATTATATTCTGCAAAGTTACTTATCTGATTTACACAATTTGTTTACAGCTTTTCATGGTTCTTTATCATATTGTCTGTGAAAAATGAGAGTTTATTTCCAAATTTAATACATATATATATCTATATATATATATATATATAGATATATATATATTTCCTCTTCTTACTCCGCTATTTCTGCACAGAAATAATGAGTAGTGGTAATTTTGTATTAGTGAGTATTGGGAGCCTTCTATTCTTCACAATTTAAGGGAAATGCATCTTGTATTTCAAAATTTATTAGTTTTCTGTGGGTTTTTTGATAGATAAACTTTATCAGGACATAATTTCCCTTCTGATCATAATTTTCTTTTAGAAAAAGAATTCAATTATAAAACTCAAATATTGCCTATAAGTAAATTTCAATGAAATTTAAGTATAATTTAAATCTCACTTGTTAGGAACATACAAGCTTTAAGTGGATATATGTATATGTATGGCTAATTCATTTTGCTGTAGAGTAGAAACTAACACAACATTATAAAGCAACTATACTCCAATAAAAATTAATTAAAAAATAAAAAAGAATTCAAACACAAAACAAAAACAAAAATGAAACATATCATCAGTATGTATCTCAGATATAAATATAGGTAACTCACATACAAATATACAGCAGTCAATACAATCCAGCAATATATTAATTGAATTGTGTTTCCCAAAAATCATTCCAGAAATACTAGAAGGGTAGTTTCTTTACACAGAATTGAAAATCCTACAGATGATTTCTTATAGACATGAATACTGGTTCTTTCCCTTAGCACTGTGTCCTTCAGCAAACTATTTAAACTCACTAATCCTTTCCCCACTGTTAATTTAATTTATGTTTTCAGTAATTATAATAGTAACTGAACAATAAATAATACCTACCCTGGACTTCATATGTTTATTGTTTGTGAAATCATATAAGTTTTTATAAAGAGGTTAGCATATATTTATACAAAATAAAACATTCATCATTTTTAACAATTTTTAGCTATTGGATCGACAGCATTATTTTGTATTTTACCAAAAAATAAATTAGTAAATAAAGACCAGTAAATATTGACCCAAATAGGATATATAACTATTATCAATTTCTGGTTATATACTTTTAAAGATGTTTTTTATTGTAGGCATTAAGCAACATTTTAGGCTACATTAAGAGTGTGAAACTATGCCCCCCTCCCAAAAAAACAGATCAATGGAATAAAATGAACATAATTTAAGAGTGGGCCCCCAGCTTAGTGAAATCTTATGGATATTTCTATAGATAGTGTTCAGTATGGTGGCTGGCCACTAAGAGTCAAATATGTATGAATAGTTATCTCTTATTGGCAAGTCCTTGGTTGATTTAGTTTTCTTTAATTACCTGACTCTTGTAAATGTTACTCAAAGTATGTAGTATTTTATACAACAAAAATAACATATTTTCATAACAGGTAGTGAAATATAAATTACCTCTTTGTCTTCAAAGTTTTGAGTAGATCCTACAACTGAAAACATGAGGTACTGAGTATCTTATTTCCTAAGGTGAGTCATTAATAACTAGGACTTTTCCCTCCGTGATAATTAAGAGCCCACAGAGTCAACTTTAGTACAATCAACCAAAATTTTCACCTCATTGTAGATGAGGAGAGTATTGATAAAAAATAGGAAAAAAGGCAAGACTATGGAGAGAGTAAAAATATTAGAAGTTACCCAGGGTTGGGGAGGAGGCAGGGATGAATAGAGATGAAATGTTGAATAGGGATGAAGGTGGAGCATAGAGAATTTTTGCTGCAGTGAAGCTCTTCTATGTGATAATACAGTGGTGGATATATGTCATTATACATTTGTCAAGATTCACAGAATGTACAACACCAAGGGTGACCTCTAATGTAAACAATGGACTTTGGATGATAATAGAGTATCAATATAGGTTCACCAGTTGTAACAGTGTACTACTGTGGTGTGCAATGTCCATAGCGGGGGTGATTGTACATGTGTAGGGACAGAGGGTATAAGCAAACTCTGTATACTTCCCACTCAATTTTGCTTGAACCTAAAACTGCTCTAAAAATGAAGTTTATTAATTAAAAACAAGAAAGACATTTTTTGATTGCTTGGTTTTATGGTAGTAATGTATCTAATTAGATGCTTTCCCAATATTCCTGATCAGAGTGGGAGGATGGCAGGTAAGGTGTTGATTTGTACCCAGTACAAACAGAGGGAAGCAGAGTGCTAAGGAGAATCACTTGTAGATATTGAATGTGTCTTCAAGAAGGGAAAGATGACTTATGGTAACCTGCTGGTTGATTCCTGGTGCTGTAAAAAGGACAAACATGGTACGAAATGTTGGGTTTGATAGTTATTTTCCATCTTCCTATTTTAATTCCCTGATTATTTCTTTTACTATATATTTTTAATTTATTTTCTTAATGGTTTACCTTGGGTTTCTTAACTTAAAACAACCAATTCTAATTAAAACAACAATTAATGCTAACTTCAGAAGTTTATTAAAAACTTTTCTCCAATAACCTTCATTCCCTACCCTCTACTTTGGTCTATTTTTTGTGCTATTATTTTAATACAAATTATATCTTTCTACATAATAAGTTCATCAACATAGTTTATAATTTTTTCTTTTCTCAGTTGTCATTTAAATCAGATAGAAGAACAAATGAGAAAATACATGTATATTTTTGTATTTACCTATGTAGTTACCTTTACCAGTGTTTTTATTTCTTCAGAAAACTTGAGGTGCTATCTAGTGTCCTTTCATTTTATCTCAAAGAACTTCTTTTTAATTTTTTGTGTGGTTGATCTGCTAGTGACAAACCATCTCCACTTTTGTTTATCTGGGAATGTCTTAAATTCTCCTTCATGTTTGAAGGATATTTTTTCTGGATATAGAATTCATGGTTGATAGTATTTTTCTTTCAGAACTTTGAGTGTATCATCACACTGCTTTCTGGCCTCCATGATTTCTGATGAGAAGTCAGCTGTTAATCTTATTGAGAATCCTTTGTACTATGATAATAGTTTTTCTCTTGCTACCTTTGAAATTTTCTTCTTGTTGTTGTCTTTCAGTGGTTTGATTATGAAGGGTCTTAGTAGTGATCTCTTTGAATTTATTCTATCTGGAATTCATTGACCTTCTTAGATGTGTAGATTAATTTTTAAAAGTGAAATTTGGGGTATTGATATTTTCATCCATCATTTTTTTAATTGATATACAGTTGACCTACAATATGCTAGTTTCAGGTGTATTATATATTGATTAGACATTGGCATGCATTATGAAATTATCCTAGTGATAAGTCTAGTAATCTGTCCTGATACAAAGTTATTACAATATTATTGACCATATTCCTTATGGTGTATATTAACATCTCTGTGGCTTATTTGTTTTATGACTAGAGATTTGCACCTCTTAATCCCCTTCACCTATTTTCCACTCTTTAGTCCCCACCCCTCTGGCAACCACCTGTTTGTTCTCGGTATCTATGAGTCTATTTTGTTTTGTTTGTTTTGTTTTTTAGATTCCACATACAAGTGAGATCATGCAGTATAGTATTTGCCTTACACTGTCTGCCTTATTTCACTTAGCATAATACCCTGTACATCCATCAATGTGTCACAAATAGCAAAATTTCATTTTTTATGACTAATATTTCATTGTACATAAATACATATTCTTTATTCATCTATTAATGGACACTTAGGTTGCGTCCATATCTTGGGTATTGTAAATAATGTTGCAATGAACATAGGGGTGCATGTATCTTTTCTAATTAGTGTTTTTGTTTTCTTCAGGTAAATACCTAGAAGTGAAATTGCTGGACTATATGGCAGTTCTATTTTAAATTTTTTGAGGAACCTCTGTATTGTTTTCCATAGTGGATCCACCAATTTACAATCCCACCAACAATGCACAAGTGTTCCCTTTTCTCCATATCCTCCCCAACATGTTTTGTTTGTTGTCTTTTTGATAGTAGGCATTCTGACAGGTGTAAGCTGGTATATTTTTGTGGTTTTAATTTGCACTTTCCTGATGATTAGTGATATTGAGCATTTTTTTTTTCATGTGTCTCTTGGCCATCTGTATGTCTTATTTGGGAAAATGTCTCTTCAGGTCTTCTGCTCATTTTTTAATTGGATTGTTTTTGTTTTGATATTGAGTTGTATGAGTTCTTTGTATATTTTGGATATTAATCCCTAATCTAATATATTGTTTGCAAATATCTTCTCCCATTCAGTAAGCTGCCTTTTTGTTTTGTTGATGGCTTCCTCCATGAGCCAAAGCTTTTTAGTTTGATGTAGTACCCTTTGTTTATTTTTGCTTCTGTTTCCTTTGCCTGAGGAGAAAGTTTCAAAAAAATATTACTAAGTCTGATGTCAAAGGTTGTACTGTACATGTTTTCTTCTAAGAGTTTTATGGTTTCACGTCTTACATTTGTCTTTAATCCATTTTCAGTTTATTTTTATATATGGTGTGAGAAAGTAGTTCAGTTTGAGTCTTTTGCATGTAGCTGTCCAGTTTTCCCAGCACCATTTACTGAAGAATCTGTCTTTTCCCCATTGTATATTCTTCCCTCCTTTGTCATAGATTAACTTATCATTTAAATATAGGTATTTCTGGGCTCTCTATACTCTGTTCCATTGATCTATGTGTCTATTTTTGTGCTAGTACTATACTGATTTTATTACTGTGCTTTATAGTATAGTTTGGAATCATGGAATGTGACATCTCCAGCTTTGTTCTTTCTCTAAATTGCTTTGGTTATTCGGGGTCTTTTGTGTTATCATACAAATTTTAGAAGTATTTGTTCTAGTTCTGTGAAAAATGTCTTTGGTATTTTGATAGGGATTGCATTGAATCCATAGATTTCCTTGGGTAGTATAGTCATTTTAACAATATTAATTCTTCCATCCATGAACATGGGCTATCTTTCCATTTGTTTTTGTTGGCTTCAATTTCTTTCATCAATGTCTTAGAATTTTCAGAGTACAAGTCTTTTGCCTTGTTGGTTAGATCTACTCCTAGGTATTTTATTCTTTTTGATGGAATTGTAAATGGGATTGTTTTCTTAATTTCTCTTCCTGATAATTAATTTTTAGTATATAGAAATACAACAGATTTTTGTATATTAGTTTTGTATTATGCAACTTTACTGATGAGTTATAATTTTTTTTTGTGGAGTCGTTAGGAGTTTCTATATATAGTATCATTTTATCTTCAGTTAGTTGCAGATTTACTTCTTTTTTCCCATTTGGATGCCTTATCATTTTTTTCTTATTGTAGTGGCAGAGTTTTTTCGATACTATATTGAATAAAAGTGGTGAGAGTGGCTATTCTTGTTTTTTACCTGACCTTAGAGGAAATGATTTCAGCTTTTTCACTGTTGAGTACGATGTTGGCTGTGGGTTTGTCATATATGGCCTTATTTGTGTTGAGATATGCTTGCTCTATACCCACTTTGTTGAGAGTTTTTTAAATCATAAGTGGATGCTGAATTTTGTGAAAAGCTTTTTCTGCATCTGTTGAAATGGTCATATGATAGTCATTCATTTTGTTAATGTGGTGTATCATATTGACTGATTTGCAGATATGTGCCGTTCTTGCATCCCTGGAATAAATCCCACTTGATCATGGTATATTATCTTTTAAATGTATTGTTTAATTTAGTTTGGTAATATTTTGTTGAGGATTTTTGCATCTCTGTTCATCAGTGATATTGGCCTGTAATACTTTTGTGTAGGGTGTCTTTGTCTGGTTTTGGTATCAGGATGATACAAGCCTCGAAGAATGAGTTCAGAAGCATTCCTTTCTACCAAACTCTTTGGAATAGTTTGAGAAGAATAGGTGTTAACTCATCTTTAAATGTTTGCTGGTATTCACACATGAAGTTGTCTGATTCTGGACTTTGTTTTTGTTGGGAGTTTTTTTTTTTTTTTTAATTACTGAATCAATTTCATTATTGGTATTCATCCTGTTCATATTGTCTATTTCCTCCTGATTCAGTCTTTGGATATTGTACATTTCTAGGAATTTATCCATTTCTTATAGGTTGTCCATTTTACTGGCATTAATTGTTCATGGTAACCTCTTATGATCCTTTGTATTTCTGTGGTATTAGTTATAACTTCTTTTTATTTATTTGGGCCCTCTTTTTTTTTTTTTCCTTGATGAATCCAACTAAAGGTTTATCAATTTTGTTTATCTTTTCTAGAATCAGATCTTGGTTTCATTGATCTTTTCTACTTTTTTGTCTCTGTTTTATTTATTTCTGCTCTGATCTTTATTATTTTTTTCCTTGTACTAATTTTGGACTTGTTCTTTTTTCTTTCTTGTTCCTTAAAGTATAAAGTTAGATTGTTACATTTGAGATTTTTCTTGTTTCTTGAGATAGGCTTGTATCACAATGAACTTTTCTCTTAGGATTGCTTTTCCCTTGTCCCAAAGATTTTGCAAATTATGTCTCCATATTCATTTGTCTCAAAGTCATTTTTGATTTCTTCTTTGATTTCTCCATTGAACCATTGGTTGTTTTGTAGCATGCTTTTCAACCTCCATGTGTTATTGTTTTTTCAGTTTTCTTATAATTGGTTTCTAGTTTAATACCATTTGGTTGGAAAAGATGCTTGATGTGATTTCAATCTTCTTAAATTTATTGAGACTTGTTTTGTGTCCTAACATGTGATCAATCCATGCGCAATGGAAAAGAATGTGTATTCCACTGTTTTTGGATAAAATGTTATGTAATATCTATTAATTACATTTATCTAATGTGTCATTTAAGGCTCTCATTCCACATAAAATATAATTCTGCAATGAACATAGAAGTGCATATATTTTTTCTAATTGGTGTTTTTATTTTCTTAGATAAATACTCAGGAGTGGAATTGCTGGGTTACATGGTAGTTCTATATTTAATTTTTCAAGGAATCTCCATAATGTCTTCCATAGTGGCCACACCACTTTACATTCCCACCAACAGTGCAGGAGGGTTTCCTTTTGTCCACGTCATCAACAACACTTATTATTTGTTGTCTTTTTGATAATAGCCATTCTGACAAGTGTGATGTGTTCTCTTACTGTGGCTTTGATTTACATTTCCCTGATGATTAGTGATGTTGAGCACCTTTTCATGTGTCCCTTGGTCATCTGTATGTCTTCTTTGAAAAAATGTCTATATAGATCTTCTATCCTTTTTTAAATTGTGTTCTTTGTTTTTTTGTTGTTGAGTTGTTTGAGTTCATTGTATATTTTTGATATTAATCCCTTTTTGGGTATACCATTTGCAAATACCTTCTCCCATTCAGTAGGTGGCCTTTTTGTTTTGTTGATAGTTTCCTTTGCTGTGTAAAAGCTTTTTAGTTTGATGTGGCTCCCTTTGATGATGTGCCCTTTAACAGTGGAGTTTCTGTTTCCTATAGCCCTCCAGCTCTCCTAAACATAAGCCTTCCTAGCTTTCAAACCTGAGCATTCTAGGGTTTCATCTTCCTTGTGCAGAATCCCCAGTCTGGGGAGCCTGATGTGTTGTTCATACCCAGTGTTCTTGGGATGTACCTCTACAGTTATGATACTCCTCCTATTTGTGGGTAGCCAAACTTGGGATGTGAGTCCTGACCATACTGTGTCTCTGTCCTTCCTACCCATCTTGTTGTGATTCCTTCTTCATGTCTTAAGTTGTGGAAAAAATTTCTGCTAGTCTTCAGGGTGTTCTGATAGATAGTTGCCCTGTAAATAGTCATAATTTTGATGTGTCCATGGGAGGAAGTGAGTTCAGGGTCTTCCTACTCTGCTATCTTGGCTACTCCATTATTTCTTGAAGTATTTTTTCCTGACTCTCTTTTTCGCTTCTTCTCTGGACTTTTAATTATGCATATATTGGTACATTTGTTGGTTTATTTTTATTTGTTCTTTTTTTATTTCTGTTCCTCAGACTGGAAGATTTCAATTGACCTGTCTTTGAGTTTACTGGTTCATTTTTCTATCGAATCTACTGTTGAGTCCCTCTAGTGAATTTTTCATTTCAGTATCATTGTTTCTGACTCCGAAGTTTCTATTTGGGCAGTTCATTAATTTATATCTTTTTACATTTTATATTTGGTGAGAGGTCATTTTCACACTTTAGTTCATTGGACGTGAACTTTTTTTAGTTGTTGAATATATTTCAAATAGCTTATTTAAGATCTTGGTCTAATAACATTTTGGCTTTCTTTTTTTTTAAAGATTTTACTTTATTATTTATTTATTCTTTTATTATTTATTTTTGGCTATGTCAGGTCTTAGTTGTGACACACGGGATCTTCTCCAGGGCACATGGGCTCTGTAGTTGTGGTGAGTGAGTTCCAGAGCATGTGGGTCTGTAGTTTGTGGCACACAGGCTCTCTCATTGTGGCTCACGAGCTCAGTAGTTGTGGTGCGCAGGCTTAATTGCCCCACAGCATGTAGGATCTCAGTTCCCTGACCAGGGATCGAACCCACATCCCCTGCATTGTAAGGCGGATTCTTTACCAGTGGTCCACCAGGGAAGTCCCAACATTTTGGCTTTCTCATGGACAGTTTCTATTGACTTCTCCATTTTTTTTTTTCCTGTGCATGGACCATTTACTACTGTTTGTGTGTCTTATGATTCTTTTTGTTGAAAAATAGATATTTTAAATCATGTAGCATGGCAACTTTGATAATTAGTTTATTGTTTTGGTTTGTTGTTGCTAGTTGTTGTTGTTATGATTTTTGTTTGTTTAGAGACTTTCCTGGATTAATTTTATAAAGTCTGTATATTATATCATGTGTGACCACTGAAGTTTCAGCTCAGTTAGGTTAAAAGTCACCTAGTGATTAGTCAGAGATTCCCTTTAATACCTTTTGCCACCCTCTGTTGAAGTGTTCTGTTTGTATGTTGGGGCACACTTTCCCTGCTTTGGCAGTTTACAAATCTGCCTTAGCCTTCACTTCCTGCTTTTGTAGAGTCTCAAGATAAGCCAGAAGTGAGAGATTAGATACTTCTCATGATTTTCCTGAGCATGCACCCTGTCCTTCCCATGTGTATAATGTTCTAGGTCCCCAGAAATATGTCAGAGCTTGCCAAAGCC
This sequence comes from Balaenoptera borealis, assembly GCF_965194805.1. Classification (NCBI taxonomy): domain Eukaryota; kingdom Metazoa; phylum Chordata; class Mammalia; order Artiodactyla; family Balaenopteridae; genus Balaenoptera; species Balaenoptera borealis. The sequence goes on along the minus strand of NC_138863.1, from coordinate 42,153,450 downwards.
CCGTATGGATATCTAATTTCCAAGATTTTCCTCTTAAGTTTTTTGAGCCTCTTGTTTTCCACAACTGGTATTGCAGTCCTGAGTAGCTGCAATATTAAAACAACTGCTGTGTTGTTGTTTTTTTTCTTTCTTTCATAAATGCACTATGGGATTGTGGCTTTTCTCAGTAAGTGAACTCTGAGTTAGGTCAGGTAAAGAGCAGCCTTGTGAATGAAGCTGCTAAAAAGATAAAATAGTGATAATTCTCTGAGAATGGAACTTTCAGTGTTGCTCAAAGCCAACTTTTCTCCTCCATTGGCTGCTAGGTTGCTTGTTTTTACACCTACCATGGTTGTGAGATTGCTGGTTTCAAAGCTACTAGGTGGCTAGGGAGAGGGAGATGGGAATAGAGCAAGTAAAATATTACAAATCTCACTTTTAGTTAAACCAAGATTCAGCCAGTTTCATATATAAGTGCTTCTTGGATTGTTCGAAGCCTTTGGTTGATAATCAAATTTGTAAAAAGAAGTTGGCTTTTACAGTATTTGCTCCTGTTCTCAGTGCTTTTATAGATGAATAATTTATGGAGGTCCTTGTTCTGCCATTTCAGAGTGATTTTTCAGTAAGAGAGATTGGAACAGCAAGGCTAGTAGCTTTGAAGAATGTGTTTGCATGTACTAAATTGCCATTTAAAGCTTTATGGAAAGAGCATGGTTGATGGAGTAGCTGATAATAACATAGAAAGAAGGGATTATAATTTAGTGTGTCTCGGAATAAAGGGAATGGAGAGCAACCACACCCTAGCTTTCTGAAGGTATTAGATGATGCTGAAGAGGTGATGAATGGCTCCTCTGGCTTCCACTAAAGAAGAATGAGATTTGAAGAAATATGAGAAGAATGAGAAGGAACACGAGCTTTGAGAATGGCTGTTAAGCAAAGAAATATCCTGCCTTGTATGGCAGAGTTGGCTGCCGCTGTGTAAGATGGTTCTTTGAAACAGAGGGGTGAAGGATGAAGCTGAGCATTGCTTCAGCAAACCTGTCAAATCATCTTGAGGAGACTTCTGGCACTCACAGCTACATAAGCTACCACAGTAGATATTAACTCCAGACTAAGTTAGATTGAGAAAAGATAAAGATCCCTATTTCTATTTCCTCTTCCTGTTTTTGCCTTATAACACTGAACTACATAATGTAAGTCGTGAAAATGACTGGACAAGAGATATCCTAGTGCCACATGTATCCACTTTCTTGTTTACACACACACACACACACACACACACAAATTCCAATAAATTGACATAGTTTCAGGCTTCTTTGGAAGAAAGAATTTGAAGCTCTTTAAGAAATATGAGAACAGAAGTTTAAAATGGCATGATTTCTGTGTTAATAACTGAATGTGACCACAGATTTGCTCAAATATTCTTTAGAACAGAGAAAGGCAAATGTGGTTAGATTAAAAGTAAAATCACTTCATGTATTTGTTCCACAAAATTAAAAACTTTTATATACACAGATTTAAAAATAAAGAAGAAAAACATTTTAGGAGTAAATTTTCTACCACTAATATTCTACTCTCAATGATGTCTTCTAATTTATACACATGAAAATTACTTAAGCCTCATGCAAACGATGTGGTCTTTATGAATTTAGACATATTGCAGTGTTTCTTGAGTGCCACACTGTAAAATGTATGATAACAATTACTTACTTGAGTTTAAAGACTGAGTTCTAAAAAAGGGATTAATGATTTTACTTGTTTGTTTCTCTGTGAACTTGGCTTTATAAAATAAAAAAAAAGTAAGTGTGACCATTTTGAAGCTAAAAAAGTGAATCCATAACTTTCATATGCACAGTAGAATACAATTAGAAATTGTAATGGAAACAATTCCATCTGTAAAAACAGCAAAAACCATAAAATACTTTGGAATAAATGTGAGGTAAGAGAAATATATAATGGAAAGAACTGAGAAAAACCAGAAAACACACAAAGACAAAATGTCTATATATCCTATATTTTTTAAAGAGGTAACTCTATATTCTAAAGATGTCAAAAATTTCTTAAGGGTTTGTAAATTGAATGACATCACTATCGAAACCCAACATGTGTTACTAAGAGTTTGTGACAGTGATTCAAATATACATAAGTAATTCATTGCTTTTAGTTATGTTTCTTTATCTGATTAATCAGAAACAGTTTCATTACCTCAACATGAATAAGAGGTCATTTAATATGTAGAACACCCCACCACATGCTTTAGTCTGATGTTTTCTAATGATTATTTTCAGATTATGCATATCTGGTAGGATTGCCATAGAAGTGATACTCTATTCTGTGTTTTGGTGGGGGCACACTAAAAGATATGACTGAAAACAAAAAGAAAACACACACACACACAATAGTCACAAACTACATGTGATGCAGGTATTAAAGTTAGCTAAAAAGGACTTTGAACTATCTATAGTTAACATGTTTAAAATTAGAGAAAAGATAAAATTGAAGATACGGAGAATTTCAGCACATAACTAGAATTTTTTAAATGAAGTGGAGATTTTTTTTAACCAGGAAAATAATAACATTGAAAATTATAAACTCAAAATATTAGTTAAAAGAAAGATCTGAGCCAGCAGATCACAAAATGATGAAATGGAAGACAGATCAATAGAAAATATGCAAGCTAAAAAATGCAAAGAAAAAAAAAGAATAGAAGAAAAAGGAGACCACAGGAGACATAGAACACAGGGGAAAATTCCACCACACTTATAATTAGAATCCCAGAAGTAGAGGTAAGAGAATGGAGCAGACGAAATATTTGACAATATAATTGCAACTAATTTGTGAAAACTGCTAAAAGATATCAACTCAAAAAATTAATATCTGAGATCACCAAATCAATAAATAAAAAGCATGCCATAGTGCAGCTCTTCTCAGTCTTTGGTCCCAGACCTGCATCATCAGCATCACCTGAAAATATGTTAGAAATACAAATTCTCAGGCTCCACCCCATTCATACCGAATCCAAAACTCTGGAGGTTGGGCTCAGTAATCTGTATGTTCACAGGCTCTCCAAGTGAATGTTTCATAACCACTGCCGTAATAAAACTAATGAAAATAGAAAATAGAGAAAACAAATCTGAACAACAGCAGAGGGAAATAGACAAATATAATCATATAAATATAAATTAGTGGTAGACAAATAGTCTCCCCCCAGATAGCAATTTTAATGTATATTTTCTAATTTCTAAGTATGCAAGTGATCAGGCAAATGGCCACATATCTAGCAAATTCATCAATGTTGTAATAATCCATGCAGATTTAATATTACATATATAATTAATGTTAGCTCTAATTTTACAGGGTCCTTGTTTCTTTTTCACTTCAGAGAATAATACTTTTTGACTTTTATGTGTAGCTGCTTTTAAAACATTCTAGTAAGACTTTCTCTGGTAAAAACAAAAACAAAACAAAAACGTGAGCAGCTGTGGAGAAAGAATTCTATTTAAAATATTTTCTTGAAATGTTTATATGGAGAACTTTTATCTCTTTGAAAATATTTTTATGGACATTGATTCTAATCTTCCTAGAGCCTGAGCCATTGAATGTTGTACTTTGAATTTCAGCTTCCAAATGCATGAAAATCTTACTGAGTTTGTACATATATCATCAGGAATTAACTTAAAACCGAAGCAAACATATTAATTGTTTTATGACAATATGAATATATATTATTTAAATTTCTTTTTTATTGTTTACAAGTAGCAGAAATATTGTTCAGGCTAAAACCTTTTTACAAATATGGCTTCAAAATAAAAATCAATCCAAATTAGGCAATGAAAAATCAGTTTTCTGGGCAGATGATTTATTAGGCATAAATAACTCTCTTATTTGATACAGGTTATTTAATTTTAAATGGAAATTTTGAACCATCTCAGGCAGTATTTGAATTGTCAACATTAAGAGAATTACGATTACTTAATGCTTTTATTGTAAAAGAGAAAAAAAGCTGGCTGCGTTTTGCTTTAATCGGACCTTCACATAAAGTATCAAGGGAAGTTTACCTTTTGCTAATTTCAGATATTTCAAGCTGTGGTTAAGAGTTGACCATCAAAAAAATTGACTTTAGTGACATTTAACTTACATAAATTCAATAACATTATCTTTTAAAAAACAATATCTTGTTCCAAGAAATATTTCAAAAGTTATCAAATTTGTAAAATAGTATTTGTGTATGTGTGTGCGTGTGTGTGTGTATGTGTGTATTCATGTGTGTGTGGGCATCGTTGTGAAAAGGCTAAGGTGAAACAGAAGAATGGAGAATTCTGATCAACAGATACGCTTAATATTCCACTCTTTGGAGGAATGAAGGGGACTAATCAGCTTCCCTAAATCTGATGGAATAGGAACAAGGGTATATATTCATTAGGTAGATTATGAATACAGTTGTGACTTGTGTTTTTAGAAAGCATATTACACGAATAGCATTTGGCATTTTGATAACTATGTTTGAATCAAATATCCCTTCTAAATCATAAAGAGTAATATTTTAGAGATTGAAGGGATGTAGATAAAGTGGCCATCTATTCCCCTTATTTCACTGAGTAGAAAAATGGATTATAGGGAAGTTAAGTGAATTCAAAATTTTCACTGGAATCCAACGTGAATGTTAGGTGTTATTGGTAATATTTAATTGTGGTTATAATTATTGAGCAGCTATTTAAGGCAAATTTCAGACTTGGTCTCAAATTCTTTGACTCTGCTTCCCTTAAGATTTGGGGTTTGTATGCCCTACCCTTGAATCTGAGCAGACTTGTGAGTGTGGAGGAGGATTCCAGCAATTTATGTATTAATAAGCTTTCCAACTGAGTGCTTGAGAAACACTGCCATGATAGTTTACTATCAGTAGTGTAGGGTGAAGTGACACCATGTGACTTCTAAGTTTAGGTCATATAAATCCTTATATTTTCTACCTGACTGTCTTGGAATGCTTCCCCTTTGGACAATTCCTTTGGGATTTCATTCTTGTAACCCACCCACACTGCCATAATATGCTTCAGAAATACAGAGAGGTTACAGATCAGTGCAGTAGATAGCTTTGTTGAGTTTTGCCTTTGAGTAATCCTAGCTCATGTACCAGACAAGAGTGAAGAATGCTGTAGATGATTCCATTCTCCAACTCTCTCAGTTATCACCGTATGTTCCAGTCTTCCCAGTTTTGGCACCAGACATTATGGAGCAGCGATCAGACATCTTTGCTATGTCCTATTCAAATTCCCGACTCACAGAAACTGAGCATAATAAAATAGTTTTCCATAATACCACTCATTTTGAGAATGATTTGTTATATAGTGATAGATGGAACATTAGTCAAAAAAATGGTCATATTAATGGTCAAAGTTTACATTTCTTGAGCATTAATTATGTGTCATGGTGTTGATAAAAATATTTTATCATGATCACTGACAAAGATAATAGAAAGACATAAGTAAAACGTATGAGTCTCAGAAGACTCAGTAATTTTTTTTTCTTTTGAGTGTGTATAGCAATCAGTCAAAACTGTGGTCCAATGAATAAAAGATGTATGGAAAAAATATGTATGTGGATACTTCTAGTTTGGGTAGAAAAACTGGTGATGGCACAAAATATAGAATTAAGTAATGTAGAAATTTGATGATTTTGAAAGAGGTTGTGTAGATAAGATTAGATCAATGACATATTTTTGGTAATGAGAAATCAAATTTTAAAAAATAACAATGTTCTTCTAAGAGGAATAGAAAAACAGGGGCTGTCAGACCCTCACATTTATGAAGAAAAAGAAGAATCAATAGAAAAGAAGTAAACATTGAACATAAAAAGTATTCAATAAAGTCAAAATATCTTTCTCAATGATTTGGTATATATAAGTAAAAATACTAGAATAATTTATGTTTCTTCTAAGTTAATTTGGAATTAGGGTAGGAATCACTGAGGAACTTTTTTTCCCCTCAACTTTCTGATTTAATATAAAACTGAACTGGTTAAAGTCACCTGAAACATAGGATATCATTTCATGCATTGGATCCGAGTGCCAGTGTTACTAATTTGGGGGCCAGTGGAGCTGGACTGGGAAAAATCTCAGTTCACCAAAATCAAACCACTTGAAAATTTGTAAAACACTAAAACTGAGTCATCAACTCATAGATTTAATTGACATAAAAGTTCATATATTCTTTCTCACCTAGAATAGCACAGAATTTGAAAAACAAACAAGATTTGGGATAATGATGCTAAAAGATATTATAACATGGAGTTTCCATGAATGGGCTTGGGAATTAAGAATGCCTGGTCCACAAGCCACTCTGTGCCGAAGCATCATTCTCTTTAAAATAGGACTGATGACAGTTCCTAACTTTATAGAAGTTTTTACAATTACAAAATGAGATAATAGGTGTGAAGTACTTACAACACTATCAGATATGTATTGTCACTCAACACATGATATTGCTTTTTACACTTTTTGGGCAGATACACTATATTCTGTCCCAAGGGCTTCTTTATATGCATCCCTTCAACCTAATCCTCATAACAATTTTATTAGAAAGATATTACTTTTTCCCTACTTAAATGACAAGGAAACTTAGGTATAATAAGCTTAAGTATGTATCCCAAAGTTAAACAGCTGGTAGTTCATCACACAATTCAAGTAATTGTACTTCAGTTTTCAGCAGGAGTGTTTTATATATACTTCTCATTTTGTCATAGCATATTATAAAGATATATATTCAATGGTCAAGATTCAATAACATTAATATTTTTATTGCTTTGACAAGGACATTCTTAAGTTAAATCCCTCCCCCCACCATGAGAGTGCGTAGAGGTAAAGAATATAATGCCTACTAGTACAGGATGTGCCACTTCCTGCTGTATATCAGCAGTGGACCAGCAGTTTTACCCACCTCTCAAGTAAGCTGAGGCTGCTATAACAAAATAAACAATAGAAATGTATTATCACAACTCTGGAGACTGGAGTGTAAGATCAGGGTGCCAGTATGGTCAAGTTCTGGTGAGAGCCTCTTTCAGGTTGTGGACCATTGACTTCTCCTTGTATTCTCTCACATGGTACAAAGATGAGAAGCAGTCTCTTTGGGATCCCTTTTTTGGGATTAATGGCATTAATCCCATTCAGGAGGGCTCTACCCCATGACCTAATTAACCTCCCTGTGGCTCCAACTCCTAATACCATCATGCTGGGTGTTAAGATATCAACATATGAATTTTAGGGGGACACAGACATTAGGTCCATACACCCATCATTACTTTTGTGCCATCTGCAAATGTCAACCTCATGAAAAATACTATCTTACTACTGTTGTGAAAATAGTTTGTATTGTAGACCTGAAAGAGACTGAGAGACCTTATACATCTGAGTACCATACCTTGAGAACCTCTCCAACATTATCCAAAAGAAATTCAAATATCTCAACTTATTAAATGAAGATCACTACTGAGTCCATGTTTCAGCCAATAAACTAAGCAAACAAATAGAGCCAATTCTAACTTCTTTGGGCTAATTTACTAAATGAGAGCAAGCAGGACAAATAAGCTGTTACTATTGTTATGAAAAGAGTTTTTACCTTGTCTATCCTCTGGCTGGGTCTCAGGGATGCTGAGGAGGTCTCTGAACCATATGCTAAACCATACTAAGTTCTCATGCTCATTACAGGAATATAGGCAATAAGTTGTGGTGGGGTTGGTCTTGAGGAGACTAGGCATTCCTTGCAAGGCAACTGCTTCAGTTGAGACTAAGGGATCATCAGACAGTGGAAGGCTGAAGGCTAATTTCCTCAGACACAGAAAAAAGGAGGCTCAGAGATACTCAGGAGTTCAAATTTCTCGCTTCATTTTCTTTTTCGTAAACTTCAAAGATCTAAAATAGTTTTTCAATGATTATTTGTTTGCTTGTTTGTGGTAAATTTATGCCATACAACATATTTGTCTGCTATTTTGTGCTTATTTTATCCTATGTTATGGTTCAACACTGTGAATATAACCATTTTCTTACTAATACTGTCATATATAATAGGGAATATCCTTCCCACTTAGGGGGCATTACTCAAGGACTAGTCTTAAAAGTAGCAAAATTGTCTTCCCTTCCCTTCTTAATTGAGAAACAAAAACGTAAAAACAAATCATTATCATTATATCTGTGCTTTTAGTATATGCTGCTAAAAACAGTACTATTATGTATATTTTGTTAACTGTGTAAGAAAATTTTACTTCATAAAAATAACAAATTTAATGGATGTTCATTGATACATAGATCAATAACAATTGTACTATTGATTGAAACTGTTTAGGTATCCACTATTGATAATCCTGTTTCATTATTAACCAGTTTAGTATGTTTCAATGTAATGGCATGTTTGTGTTTTAAATATTAATAGAAAAAGCAGATTTTGTTAGCTTTGATTGGATTTTCATATTCTTAATACAATGAAGCCCTATTTTTAGTTTGAATGAATTTTTTCAGTTCATAAAGTCCTTTTTACCATTTTGAGGTGTTTTATTTTCTTATTATAGGGAAGCCAAACTCACCGTTGTATTCTTCAAAAGCAATTATATAATTTCAAATGTTATTTTATGTCAGTCATTTTTCAATTTAATGCCTGGGTTTAAGATTGCTTTTAGTATATTTTAAATATAAGAAACATTGAATATTACATTCTTTTGGATGTAAATAGAGTTTGAAAACTCCTTTTCATAGATTCTTTATATGAAGAAAAATTGATATTATAATTTGTTTTCTTACTGGATATTCCCAATGATAAAACTTAATTTGCATTTTCTAACTCCATTGATAAATATTAGGAGTATTTTCATTAAATTTGCCAGTGGTTGACAGGTCTTCCTGGAAGTGCTTGTTAATAGTGATATCAATATTAGGAACAAGAGGTTAAAATAGTCATTATTTGGTTTAACAAATCTCAATACACATAATGCTCAAAATAATTAACAGACTTTATTTGTAAATATATTTTTAAAAATTATTTTTAATTTTGTCAAAATATACATATAACATGTAATTTAGTATTTTAACCATTCTAAGGGTATAGTTTAGTGACATTAAATATATTCACATTTTATGCAACCATCACCATCACCACCACTCATCTCCAGAACTTTTTTCATATCGCATAACTGAAACTTGTACTTATTTATTAAACAACATTCTCCCCACCATCAAACCACTGGAACCACCATTCTACTTTCTGCCTCTGTGAATTTGATTACTCTAAGTATCTCATATAAGTGGAATCATATAATATTTGTTTTTTGGTGACTGGCTTATTTCACTTAGCATGATGTCTTCAAAATTCATCTGAGTTGTAGCACGTGTCAGAATTTCCTCCCCTTTTAAGACTGAATAATATTCCATTATATGTATATATCACATTTTGTTTATCCATTAATCTGTCAGTGGACACTTGGGTTACTTCCACCTTTTGGCAATTGTGAATAATGCTGCTATAAACATGGTGTACAAATATCTGTTCATGTCCCTGCTTTTGCTTCTTTTGATAAAAAAAGAATTCCACCCAGGAGTGGAATTACTGGATAATACAGTAATTTTATTTTCGATTTTCAAGCAACTGCCATTCTGTTTTCCATAGTAGCTGCACCATTTTAGATTCGCGCCAGCAGTGCATAAGTGTTCCTTCCAGTTTCCTCACATTTATTGTGGAGAATGTCACATGTATGTTTGGAAAGAATGTATATTCTGTTGTTATTGGATAGAATATTCTATATATGTCTGTTAGAGTTTGTATATGTCTATTAGTTAATTGTGTTTTCATGTCCTCTATTTATTTACTTATGCTTGGTTGTACTATGGATAGTGGTGCATTGAAGTCTTCTATTATTGTTGTACAGCTATCTACTTCTCCCTTCAATTCTGTCAATTCCTGCTTCATAGATTTTGTTGGTCTGTTATTAGATACCTAAATGTTTATAATTGTTGTCTTCTTCCTGTAGTGAACCGTTTACTAATATATAATCTCCTTCTTTGTCTCTTGTAATCCTTTTTTTTTTTTTTTGATTTAAAGTCTATTTTGCCTGACATTAGTGTAGCTATCCCTGCTTTCTTTTGTTTACTATTTGCATGGAATGTCTTTTTCCATCCTTTAACCCATTTGTGTTCTTGGCTCTAAAATGATTCTCTTGCAGACAGCAGATAGTTGGATCATTTGTTTTTTATTTATTCTTTTGATCTCTATCTTTTGATTGGAGTGTTTAAACTATTTACATTTAAAATAATTACTGATTAGGAGGGACTTCTTTCAATTTGCTACTTTTTTCTATGTGCATTATAGGCTTTTTGTCCCTTATTTCCTGCATTACTGTCTTCTTTTGTGTTTAGCTGAGTTTTTGTAACCAAATGTTTTAATTCTCTTTTCACTTTCTTTTGTGTATATTCTATAGCTGTTTTCCTTGTGGTTGCCATAGGTATTACATTTAGCATCCTGAAGTTATAACATACTAATTTGAATTTATACCAGCTTAACTTCAATAACATACAAAAACTCTGCTCCTGTATACCTCCATCCCCACCTCCTTTCAATTATTGATGTCACAAAATTGCATCTTTATATATTTTATAAATAAAAACATAGAGTTATAATTGCTTTATGCATTATTTTCTTAAATCATGGAGAAAACAAACAGTGGAATTACAAATCAAAGTTACAATAATACTAGTTTTTATAATTGTTCATATACTTTCCTTTACCAGATATCTCTATTTCTTCATACAGCTTTAAGTTACCTTTAGTTTAGTTTAGTTAACTTTCATTTCAACTTGAAGGACTCCCTTCAGCATTTCTTGCATGACAGGTACAGTGGTAATTAACTCCCTCAGTTTTGGTTTTCTAAGAATATCTCAATTTTTTCCTCATTTTTGAAGGACAGTTTTTGCCAGATATAGGATTTTTGGTTGACAGTTTTTTCCCCCTTCAGCACTTTGTATATATCAACCCACGGCCATCTGATCTCCGAAGTTTCTGTTGAGAAATATGCTGAATATCTTATAGGGGATCCCTTGTTTGCAATGAGATGCTTTTCCCTTGTTGCTTTTAAGATTATTTCCTTGTCATTGTCTTTCCACAGTTGGATTAAAGTGTGACTTGGTGTGGGTTTCTTTGAGTTTATTCTGCTTAGGGTTTGTTGAGCTTCTTGGATGTTTATATTCATGTCTTTTCAGATTTGGGAAGTTTGGGACCATTATTTCTTCAGATGATCTCTTTGCCCTTTACTCTCTCTTTTCTCCTTTTGGGACTCCCACAATGCATGTGTTGGTCCACTTGATAGTATGCCAAAGGTCCCTTAGGCTCTGTTTACTTTCCTTTAAGCTTTTTTCTTCTTTTTCTCAGACTTGATAATTTGTCTTCAAGTTCACTGATTCATTCTTCTGCCTGCTCAAATCTACTTTCTGAATTCCTCCAGCAAATTTTTAATTTAAGTATTGTACTTTTTAGTGCCAGAATTTCTTTTTGGTTTGTTTTTATGTGTTCTCTTTATGATATTTATATTTTATTAATACATTGTTTCCTGACTTTCTCCACATTTTCTTTTAGGCCTTTGAACATCTTTATACAGTTCTTTTAAATATTTGTCTAGTAATCTCATTATATGGTCTTTCTTAGGGACAGTGTCTCTCTCTCTCTCTCTCTTTCTTCCTTTGAAGGAGCACTACTTTCTTGTTTCTTTGTATGCGTGTGATTTTTTTGTTGTTGACACTGAACATTTGAATCTCATAATGTGATAACTCAAGATCAGATTCCACCCCTTGTCAGAGTTTGCTGACTTTTGTTTTTGTTTTTTAATTGTAGGGTGTCTCTGTGTCAGGGATAAGCCTGTGGTATATACTTCAGGTCTTTTGAGGTCTTTTATGAGCTTGCATGTTCATGGTGACTTTTTAAATTTTCCCATATATGTGGTTCTCTTTGGATGTCCTAGTCTTAAATGTATGGTCCCGTAAGGAAAAAAGAGAAAAATGAAGGGGGAAAGAGAAGGTTGTTTCTTTAAATTCCCTGGTAGTTGCTTTAGGCAGAGAGGGAGGGGCTTGGCAACAATGGCTGTCCACTTCTGTGCCTGCACCTCCATGATCTGAATTACCAATCAGTGATCAGAACAAAGACTTCTGGTATTTGGAAGATAGATTGCCATTGGACACCGTGGCTTCTGCAAGCTGTGTGCAAGCTACTCCAAGAATGAAACAATCAATCAGTAATAAAAAACTTTGCAACTAAGAAAAGCCCAGGACCATGACTTCATGGGTGAATTCTACCAAACATTCAAATAAGAATTGATACCAGCCTTCTTAATCTCTTCCAAAAAAACAGAAGAGTGAACATTCCCAAATTCATTTTACGATGCTGGCATCACCCTGATTCTGAAAGCCAGTCAACGACAACACAAGAAAATGAAGTTACAAAACAGTATCCCTGTGCACAGAGATGCAAAAATCTTCAACAGAAATCCTAGCACACCAAATTCAGAAGTGAGTAAAAAGTATTAAACACCACAACCAAATGGTATTATCCCTGGGATGCAAGGATGGTTCAACATATCAAAATAAATCAGTGTGATATATCACATTAACAGAATGAAAGACAAAAACCACATGATCATCTTAATAAATAAAGAAAAAGATTTGTCAAAATTCAGCATCCTTTCATGATAAAAATTTGCAACAGATTGTGTATGAAAGGAACTTACTTCAACACGATAAAGACCATTTATGAAAAAACACACAGCTTAAATCATAATCAGTGGGAAAAATATGAAAGCTTTTCCTCTAAGATATGGAACAAAATAAGTATGCTCACTCTAATCACTGCTATTCAGCATAGTATTGGAAGTCCTAGCCAGAGGAGTCGGCAAGAAAAAGAAATAAAAGGCATCCAAATCTAAAGAAGCATCCAAATCTAAAGAGAAGAAGTAAAATTATCTCTGTTTACATATGGTATGATCATACATGTAGAAAACTCTAAAGACTCCACAAAATAGAACTAATAAAGGAATTCAGTAAAGTTGCAGGACACAAAATCAATACACAAAAATCATTGGCATTTCTGTATTAACAATGAAATATATAAAATGGAAATTATGAAAATAATCCCATGTACATTAACAACAAAAAGAATGAAATGCTTTGGCATTAACCAAAGAGGTAAAAGACTTGTACAGTGAAAATTAGAAAATATTGATGAGGAAATTTAAAAAGCACATATAAATTGGAAGACATTTATATTCATGAATTGGAAAAATTATATATTGTTAAAATGCTTAAACTGCCAAATGCAATCTACAAATCCAATGAAATCCGTATCAAAATTCCAATGACATTTTTCACAGAAAGAAAAACAATCTTAAAATTTATATGGGACCACAGAAGATGCCAAATAGCTAAGCAATCTAAGCATCATACTTCCTGATTTCAAATTATATAACAAAGCTGTAGTAATCAACAGTGTGATACTGGCATAAAAACAGAAATATAGATCAGTGGAACAGAATAGAGAATCCAGAAATAAAGCCAGGAATTTATGGTCAACTGATCTTCAACAAGGGTACCTAGAAACACAATGGGGAAAGAATAGTCTCTCCAGTAAATGGTGTTGAGAAAACTGGATATCCACATGCAAAAGAATAAAATTGAAACCCAATCTCACACCAAACTCAAAAATCAATTTGAAATGGATTAAAGACTTAAATGTGAGACCTGAAACTGTAAACCTGCTAGAAGAAAGCATAGGGAAAATCCTTCTTGATATTGGTCTTACCAACATTTTTTTGGATATGACACAAAAAGCACAGGAAACAAAAGTAAAAATAGATGAGTAAGACTACATCAAACTAAAAGGCTTCTGCACAGCAAATGAAACAATCAATAAAATAAAAGGCAATCTATGTAATGTGAAAGGATATTTGCAAATAACATATCTGATAAGTGTGTTAATATCCAAAATATGTAAGTCATACAATTTAATACCCAAATACAAATAACCTGATTAAAAATGGGCAAAATCCCTAAATAGACACTTCTCAAAAGAAGAAATTTAAATGGCTAGCAGATATATGAAAAGGTGTTCAACATCCCTAATCATCAAGGAAGTGCAAATCAAAATCACAATGAGATATCAACTCATACCTGTTATGGATGTTTATTATAAAAAGACAGAAGTTAACAAGTGTTTGCAGGATGTGGAGAAAAGTAAACACTTGTACACTACTGGTGGGAATGTAAATTAGTACAACCATATGGAAAATAGTATGGAAGCTCCTCAAAAAATTAAAAGTGGAACTACCATATGATCCAGCAATCTCATTGCTGGGTATATATCCAAGCAAATTGAAATCAGGATTGCAAAGTGATATCTGCAACTCCCATGTTCATTGCAGTATTATTCCCAATAGCTAAGATATGGAAGCAACCTAAATGTCCTTTGATGGCTGAATGGATAAAGAAAATGTGGTGTACACACACACACACACACACACACACACACACACACACACACAGTGGAATATTATTCTGTCTTAAAAAAGAAAGAATCTTGCCACTTGGTAACATGGTTGATGCTGTTGGATGTTATGCTAAGTAAAATATGCCAGAAACAAAAAGAGAAATACTGCATAATCTCACTTATATATGGAATCTAATAAAGTTAAACTCATAGAAGCAGAATAGGATGATGGTTGCCAGGGGCTGTGGGAAATGGGGTGGTGTACATCAAAGGGTACACATTTTCAGTTATGCATGATGAACAGTTCCTGGAGATCCAATGTACAGCATGGTGATGATAGTTAACAATAATGTATTGTACATTTGTAATTTTTTAAGAGGATAGATTTTAAATTAAATCTCACTATATACTTACACATACACATACACAATAATAACTATGTAGAAGTAATGGATATATTAATTAGCCTGACTGTGGTAATTGATAATGTATACCTATATAAAAACATCAAGTTGTACACCTTAAATATATACAATTTTTGTGACAATGATATTTCAATAAAGCTGTTAAAAAACGAAGAATAATAAAGTATAGGAAGCATCTGGTGATATAATAACAGTTATCTTTTAAATACGTTAAATAAAGTTACTTAGAGTTTTTTTGTGTGTGTGTGAGATCCAATTTTTATTTATTTTTAACATCTTTATTGGAGTATAATTGCTTTACAATGGTGTGTTAGCTTCTGCTGTATAACAAAGTGAATCTTAAAGAGTACAGAGGAGAAATGATTGGAGGTAGCTATGTGTATGTAAAAAAGTAGATTATTAAAGAGTACTTGTCCTTGATGAGTGTTTATAAGAAATGAAAAGTGAGGCTTAATTCACAGGCTTCTGACTTGGGCAAATGGATACAGCTTGAGATAAATAACATTGTTTCAGGGGGAAATCTTAATTCAATTTTGAACATGTTGAATTTGAAGTATCTCTAAAACATCCAAGAGAAATGAAAAGTGGGCAGCTATACATGTGGAGCCAGTATAGAGATAAATATGTGTGAGTCCACAGCATACAGCTTATAATTAAAGCCATAAAAGCCAATAGACTCACATGACTGAATTTATTTGAGGCAAAAGAGCTTAGAATAAACACCAAGGAATACTATTATTTTAATAATAGTTAACATAAGAAGAACATGCAGATACCACTGAAGACAAGACAGTGGTAGTAAGAAAACCAGGAAAGTGAGGAAACTTTGAAAGGCAGAAATGATGGACTCAATTAAGGTCCAAGAAGTTAAGCTAATTAATGTCAAATGGCAGGGACTGTTAATGCTGGAGGCTAAGTCCAGATAGGTGTGGATGAATAGTGGACTATGATCTGAAATGTGGGTAACTGGCTAACAAGACAGTTGGGTGGGAAGAGGGAAATATTTTCATTAACTTGTAAATATAAAGTAGAAATTTCACTCAGATTTTCACTGAGGGAGTATAAGTGAATGGTAGGGTTGAGAACTCAGGTTTGTACAATCAGAGAAATAAAATTGGCATTGGCAACTCTTGGCATTATTGCTACATTGTTTTTGGCATAACATAATGTGATGTGTATATGTATTACTGCATGATCTTTCCTAATTCTAGCAAAAGGATTTTCAGTGTCATATTTAGCAGGTGCTACTACGAACTGGTGGAACAATTGTAGTTTTTGTTGTTGGTTTGTTTATTTTGGGGAGGGCCTCTTTTTTGCTTTGATCAACCCATATTTTATTGGTCTTTTGTTTTTTTATTTATTTTTTATACAGCAGGTTCTTATTAGTTATCTATTTTATACATATTAGTGTATACATGTCAATCCCAATCTCCCAATTCATCTCACCACCACCACCACCCCTGCTTCTCTACATCTGCGTCTCTATTTCTGCCTTGCAAACCAGTTCATCTGTACCATTTTTCTAGATTCCATGTATATGCGTTAATATACGATACTAGTTTTTCTGACTTACTTCACTCTGTGTGACCATCTCTAGGTCCATCCACATCTCTACAAATGACCCAATTTCGTTCCTTTTTATGGCTGAGTAATATTCCATTGTATATATGTACCACATCTTCATTGGGGAGGGACTCTTGAGCTACAGCAGTTTTATGATACAGAATATATGGGACAAGGTAAAAGTAGCTTAGAAATACAGTAGCCTTATATATATATATATATATATATATATATATATATATATATATATATATATATATAAATAACAATTCTTTGGTATTGTGAATATTGTTCTTAAAAAGCTCATATTTGCTGCCATGGACTGGAGAGAACTAGTTTTGGCTAACCTCACTCAACATTTTGAGTAAACTTGGTTAACTATTGATGTTTGTTAGAAAAAATTTTGAAACAATTGTTATTTTTTTGAGGGGGGGACAGTTAAAGACAAGGAGGTTCAGTTAGGAATTTTAATTTTCACTGGAATTTTTAATGGTGTATGAATCTTCTATTTTCAAGGATGTACAATAGAGTGTAATATTTCATAATGTTCTGATAAGAATAAGATAAATTTAAGAGAAGAGATTCATAAAAATTTAAGTAACTTTAGGTAACAAATGCCACAGATATCTGAGCTAGATGGAAAAAGAAAACTCTGTGAGAGAATAAATTTTAATACTACTTCTAAGGGCACTTTATTAAGGTCCCTCTTAATTACCTAAATGAAGACTTGTACAATATTTTATACAGTTGCCTCAAAAACAAAGTATGCCCTTTCAATTATCATGGTAAAATTAAACGTATAAAGTATATATTCTCAACAAAAGAAAACCATGACTGAACTGTTCCAATTATTTTTTAAAAGTTATTCTATGTGGTTGAAATTTCAAGTGTCTGAATTCCTTGCAGAATATCAAATTTTTATTTTCAAACCTATCTAAGTACATTTTTTGTGAACAACAACGACTGTCTAACCTTTGATACGTCACCATACTGATGTTGAAATGATGCTTTTGCCCAAAGAGCCATATTATAATGAGTCTTTGACACTCAAGAATATCTCTAGAACTGAGTACACATTCATAAAGATATTCCGATTACTGTCATGATTCAAGAAGTTAGAAAATGTCTATATTTTGGTGCTGTCATACGTATGTGAGATGTTTTGAAATTTTTTTCTAAAATAAATTTACATCTGTATTCATAATTATATCATCAGTATATATAATCATGCAGTCTATGTTCAAAACTTGGGAAAACATGGGAAAGCTAAACCCCTGCAGTGCAGCTGATGCTTTTGCCTCTATTATCCCCAGTCACTAATGCATTACTGGTACTGAAAATTTTCAGTATAAAAGATTCACTCTTTAGTCCAATCAAATTGCACTTTTGTTGCATTAAAATTCAGAATGGTGGGTTCCCTTTTCTCCACACCCTCTCCAGCATTTATTACTTGTAAACTTTTTGATGACGGCTATTCTGACCCGTGTAAGGTGATAATTAATTGTAGTTTTGATTTGTGTTTCCTTAATAATTAGCGACGTTGAGCACCTTTTCACGTATCTGTTGGCCATCTGTATGTCTTCTTAGGAGAAATATCTATTTAGATCTTCTGCCCATTTTTTGATTGGGTTGTTTGTTTTTTTGGCATTGAGCTGCATGAGCTGTTGTATATTTTGTAGATTAATCCGTTGTCAGTCACATCGTTTGCAAATATTTTCTCCCATTCCATAGGTTGTCTCTTCATTTTGTTTATGGTTTCTTTTGCTATGCAAAACTTTTAAGTTTAATGAGGTCCCATTTGTTTATTTTTGCTTTTGTTTCCATTACTCTAGGAGACAGATCCAAAAGCATATTGCCGTGATTTATATCAGAGTGTTCTGCCTGTGTTTTCCTCTAGGAGTTTTATAGTATCCACTCTTACGCTTAGAACTCTAATCCATTTTGAGTTTATTTTTGTATATGGTGTTAGCGAATGTTCTAAATTTCATGTTTTTACATGTAGCTGTCCAGATTTCCCAGCACCACTTATTGAAGAGGATGTCTTTTCTCTGTTGTATATTCTTGCCTTCTTTGTCACAAATTAATTGACCATAAGTGGATGGGTTTATTTCTGGGCTCTCTATCCTCTTCCATTTTTCTATGTGTCTATTTTTGTGCCAGTATCATACTGTTTTGATTACTGTAGCTTTGTAGTATAGTCTGAAGTCAGGGAGCAAGATTCCTCCAGCTCTGTTTTTCTTTCTCAAGATTGTTTTGGCTTTTTTGGGATCTTTTTTGTTTCCATACAAGTTTAAATTTGTTTTGTTCCAGTTCTGTGAAAAATAGCATAGGTAATTTGAAAGGAATTTCATTGAATCTGTAGATTGCCTTGTGTAGTATGGTCATTTTAACAATATTGATTCTTCCAATCCAAGAAGATGGTATATCTTTCCATCTGTTTGTGTGGTCTTCAATTTCTTTCATCTTATTGTTTTTGGAGTACAGGTATCTTGCCTCCTTAGATTGGTTTACTTCTAGGTATATTATTCCTTTTGATGCGATGGTAAATGGGATTGTCTCCTTAATTTCTCTTTCTGATATTTCATTGTTGGTGTATAGAAATGCAACAGATTTCTGTGTGTTTTGTATTCTGCAACTTTACCAAATTCATTGATGAGATCTAGTAATTTTCTGGTGGCATCTTTAGGATTTTCTATGTACAGTGTCATGTCATTTGCAAACAGTGACAGTTTTACTTCTTCCTTTCCGATTTGGATTCCTTTTATTTCCTTTTCTTCTCTTGTTTCTGTGGCTAGGACTTCCAGAACTGTGTTGAATAAAAGTGGCAAGAATGGGCATTCTTGTCTTGTTCCTTATCTTAGATGGAATGCTTTCAGCTTTTCACCATTGAGTATGATGTTAGCTGTAGGTTTGTCACATATGGCCTTCATTATGTTGAGGTGTGTTCCCTCTGTGCCCACTTTCTGCAGCATTTTTATCATATATGGATGTTGAATTTTATCAAAAGCTTTTTCTGCATCTATTGAGATGATCATATGGTTTTCATTCTTCAGTTTGTTAATGGAGACCCGCCTACACTGTTGGTGGGAATGTAAATTCGTACAGCCATTATGGAGAACAGTATGGAGGTTCCTTAAAAAACTAAAAATAGAGCTACCATATGACCCAGCAATCCCACTACTGGGCATATACCCAGAGAAAACCATAATTCAAAAAGACACATGCACCCTAATGTTCATTGCAGCACTCTTCACAATAGCCAGGTCATGGAAGCAACCTAAATGCCCATCGACAGACGAATGGATAAAGAAGATGTGGTACATACATACAATGGAATATTACTCAGCCATAAAAAGGGACGAAATTGGGTCATTTGTTGAGACATGGACGTATCTAGAGACTGTCATACAGAGTGAAGTAAGTCAGAAAGAGAAAAACAAGTATTGTATATTAACGCATATATGTGGAACCTAGAAAAATGGTACAGATGAACCGGTTTGCAGGGCAGAAGTTGAGACACAGATGTAGAGAACAAACATATGGACACCAACGGGGGAAAGCCACAGTGGGTGGGGATGGTGGTGTGATGAATTGGGCGATTGGGATTGACATGTATACACTGATGTGTATAAAATTGATGACTAATAAGAACCTTCTGTATAAAAAAATAAATAAAATAAAATTCAAAAATTCAAAAAAAAATGTAGATGCTAAAGGTTTAAAGCCCAAAAGAATATCTGTATAATCTAGGATTTATAAAATATTTATTGAGAGGACACACAAATCATGAAACATAAAAGGAAATGTGGATTATTTGGACTTTGTCAAAATTTAAAAAAAACCTAACTTGTCATAAATATACACTGTTAAAAAGGGAAATAACAAGTTCCAGGTTGAGAGAAAAGTGTCACAATATATATAATTCTGAAAGGACTTGAGTTTAGAATATATGAAGTGTACCTACAAATCAGTCATAAAGAGAAAAACAACTCAATTTTAAAATGACCAAAGACACTGACAGTTCTCAAAAGATATATATATATATATATATATATATATATATATATTCCAGTGGCCAATAAGCACATGAAAGGTTTAGCATCATTAGTTATCAAGGGAGTGCAAATTAAAATCAACAAAAGATATGACTTCATACCTACTAGAATGTCTAAGATTAAAAAGTGACAACTGCAAATATTGGCAAGGATGTGGAGGGACTGCAACTCTCATATATTGCAAAAGGTACTGTAAAATAATACTATTATTTAGAAAACTTAGTTACTTGTACAGTTAAACATAATACTGCATGACCCAGCATTTCTACTCATAGGTACTTCCCAAGAGACAAAAACAACAAAGCATCTGTCCACAAAGACTTGGACCTGAATGTTCATAGCAACCTTAATTAATTATAATAGCCCCAAACTGAAACATGCCAAGTATCCAACAAAAGACGAAAAAGTTAGCAAATTGTGGTATATTCATAAAGTAGAATGCTTCTCAGCAATAAAAAAAAAGAACTACCAATACAAACAAGATAGATAATCTCAAAAATATCATATTGAGTGAAAGAATCTAGACACAAAAAAGTACGTATTATAAAACTCTATCTGGCATGCAAGTATAGGCAAATCTATGGTTATGGAAATCAGAAGAGTAGTTGCCTAAGGAAGAGGGGGCTGGTGGTTGACCAAAAGTGGAGAATTAAGAACTTTCCTAGGTACTGCAAGTGTATCTTGATTGGGACATTAGTTTCAGGGGTGTATACGTGTATTAAAATTCATCAAATTGCACACTTAATATCTGAACATTTTACCTGATGTAAATTGTTCTTCCTTAATTAAATAAATTAGATTATCATTGTGCTTAACCACATTAACAATCTAAAAGAGAAAATTATATGATTATCTCAATGGTTGAAGAAAAATTATAATCAAATTTAATATCAATTTATGATAAACAGTTTTTAGTATATTAGGAGTAGAGTGACACTTTGATCTAGTGAGTTGACAATACACATAATACTTAATAATGAAGTTTGGAAAAGTTAGAGACTGAGAAACTATCACCATTTCTAGTTCATGCTGCACTATAGTGTCTTAGCCAGTATAGTCTGGCAAAGAAAAAAAATGAACAAATGTATAAAAAATGAAGAGTAAGGAATAAACTCAATTGTGGACAACACAATTGTGTATTTAGAAAATTTAAAAAGCTATCCCCAGCTGACTTTTTTAGAATCAATAAGAGAGTTTAGCATGTTGCTGAGCACAATGCCAATATAAAAAAGTTACATTTTTATATTCCAACCACAAATATTTTGAAAACAAAATTAAAAGTAACATTTAAATAACATTTAAATACTAAATATTAGAAATAAATATAACAAAAATTTACAAGACTTTTATCCATAAACTTATGGATGAGTACTAAAGGGAACTGTATAAGAATTAGGTAAATAAAAGAATATACAATATTCATGATTTGACAGACTTAATGTTGTTTACAGATGCCTTTATCCCAAATTATTTTGTATATTTAGCACAATTTAAAATATGTTTGTGTTATATGATGTTTGATGCTAAAAAGTACATGAAATTCAACACGGCAAGAATTGTCAAGACACACTTGAAGAACAGGATGAGAACCTTGGCTCTACTAGATAGCAAAATTTACTATAAATTGACAGTTATTATGACAGAATTGATTTGGCCAAGGTAAAAAACATAAACATCAGGAAGCAGTGGTTCTCAACGAGGTGCAGTTTTGACCCTTTAGGAGACATTTTGCAATGCGTGAAAACATTTTGAATGTCTGGGTTGGGGGATGGGAGGAAGAGTGGGTAGATTGGCTGGGATCTAATGGGTAAAGGCCAGAGATGCTGCTAAACATCCTAAAATTCACACACAATTCCCTCGAAACAAATAATTTTCCAGTCTAAAATGAATAGTGCAGCTTTTGAGAACTGTGGAGTATTCAGAAGTGGAACCATGCATATTAGGATTATTAGCTAGTATCAAAGGTGGAAATGAAGAATACTAGAAAAAATGATATTTCCAGTAAATGATACTGGGACAATTAGAAATTCAAGTTGATGAAAACTTGACCCTAACTCATACCTTATACCACAATTAAATCAAGATGGCTTGTAAAACTAAATGTGAAATAATAGAGATTTTAGAAGCTAAAGCACGAGGGAATCTTTATAACCTTGAGGCAGAGAAAGACTTTGTATACAGGAAACTAAAATCCTAATTATAGGTGAAAGGACTACAAATGTGGCTACATGAAAAGTAAGAAATTTTGTTCATCCAACGACATAGCTTGTTGAAAAGCAAATTGGCACAGCCTCTCGGGGGAAGAAGATACGAGGAGAAATGTTGGGGGCAGAGGGACATCAAGTGCAAATGTTCTGGTGTGGGAGAATCCTTGATGGATTTGAAGAACAGTAAGAAGGCTGGCTGAAGAGGGTTAGAAGAGTAGTAGGAGTAATAGACAATGAAATTAGAAAATTTAAATAAGCCAGATTAAGGTAGCCAGTTTTAGGCTATTTTGTAAGGATTTTATTCTGAAAGAGGAGGACTGAGACTTTACCATTGGATTTAGCAACCTGTAGGTCATTGAACCATTAGAGATGTTTACAGTGGGGGTGGTGGGGGTGGTGTCTACTTGTGTGGGGGAGGGGAGAATAGGGATGTTGCAAAAACCTGATTGGAGATTCAAAAAGGAATGTAAAAAATTAAGACAGTGATGATTAATGACTTCTGAGAATTTTTCATATAAGAGAAGTAGATAAATAGGATCCTAGCTTAAGGGGTGGTAAAAGGAATTTTTTTTTTTTTTTTTTTTTTTTTTTAGTAGGTGAAGTTAATGGGCCAATCAGCATGGTTTTGGTTGTCTGTCCACATTCAGCTGCAAAGGTAAATAAGCTGGGAAAATAAAGTTAGAATTAATAATGTTTTTCATTTAGTCAAGTACTTAAAATGAACCAAGAAAGATGCAAGATATTTTAGGATATATGAAAAAAGTTTATTTAAGTCTTTAAGAGACACTGAAAAAGTGGTCAATAGATTATGGGTCCCAGTAGGGTCGAAATATTCCTGATATGGAGGTATTGGATATCAGCTGAAAAGAAAATAAGTGGTGATTTGAGATGCTTGAAACTGAGATTTTAGTGGTGTCACAGTTATTAACAATGACAAACTCTTTTGTATGATGGAATGGACATATGAGATATGTGTGAAGACAAGATCACTGCAAGAGAAGAACAATTATGCTTTATTATTTTATGTTAGGGTCATTTATGAGTGTACTGAAATGACTAAAACGATGATAGGAATAGCATTGAGTTAGTAACAATGAATCAATACCTAAAATCTTTGAATATCTGAAATGAATCACAGACTTAGAGTAAAATACAAAGCTATAACATTCCTAGAAAATAATATAAGAAAAAAAAATAGATGACATTGGGTGTGGCAATGACGTTTAGATACAACACCAAAGACATGGTCCATGAAAGAAATAATTGATGAACTGAATTTTATTAAAATTAAAAACTTCTCTACAAAAGACAATGTAAAGAAAATGAGGAGACAAGCACAGATTGGGAGAAAATGTTTGCAAAAGACACATCTGATAAAGGACTGTATTCTAAATCATACTAAGAATATTTAAAATTCAGTAAACTAGGAATAGAGGAAAATCTTTCAACTTGATAAAGACTCATATACACTCTAGCTTTTACAATATTCAACACTATCCAATTCTTTTTCAGAAGTACGACTTCACTGGTAAAATTAAAAAGCTGAGTGGCTACTATTTACTATCTCCTATTTGATGTGAATTAAACCGTAAAGGAATTGTAACACAAGTGACAGTTTTACACAGAATAAACCTTGACGTTAAAGAAAACAATAATATATATGGAATTTTCTTAGGTGGTTATAGTGATTAAGGTTAAGGCCCTCTATATGCGTTACACGCTCTGTCTAGTGACCTATGTTTGAGGACACAGTAATATAATGAATCAATCAGATCCTACATTTCAACTCAGCTGGTGGAAAGATAATAATAAAATTTGTGGAACAGAATTGTTGTATTGATCTCTCCTAAATCTAATCTCCTTTGTCGTATCTACCGATCACTAGGTTTCTAGCCCTACAGGACTCTTGCCCTAAAGCTATGACAGCTGGGGTTGCTATTATATCAAGAATATTTTCATTAAGCCCTGTCATCCATTATTTGAATACAGTCATCAAAAACATGACAGCAAGTGCTTCTCATGAGTCTGACCATTCTATAATAACATAAATGAATACACACACACAAACACACCCACATACAAACACACACATATTTCCTAGTCTAGGCTTATTAACATGGAAAGTGATTGGGGCTGAATCAGATAAGAAAAAAAATCTTAATTTCCCCCTCTCTGTCTATCAATTAAATTAGAATAGCAGGAGTCAGAACTTGGAAATGTGGGTGCTTTCTTACTTTCTAGTAAAAAAAAATAGTCGTATTCAAGACATTGAATATCATTTTAAAAGGAAGTAGAAGCTCATTTCAGTGACAGTATGACCTTCAATAATGTCCAAACTCCTGCTGCCTCTAAAATGGCTTTTATATTTCAAGGGTATCTTTTCTTTCTTCAGCCAAGATTTTAAAATAAAGAGGTGAGGTCAGGTGTCTCGTAGAAAGATAGATTCAGGGAAGACAGATCCAAGAAGGAATAATAATTCCAGTTAGTAATTTTGATGAGTAAAAACTAAGCAAACTATTTGCGTGTTAAGTCAGTGTGGAAATATAATTTCTGCATTCTTTTTAATAAAAGGAACTAGTAATTTGAATTAGTGGAAAGTAAAAATGTTACCTAGTTATATATGTATATGTTATGTATAATAAATATAGATAAAAATTGATAATGTGGTATATTCCCCATTGAACATCACCTACCATTTTGATGAGGCCTGGGAAAAATCCAGTATTTTGAAGGAATGAATAGGAAGAATTTCAGTTAAAGATGATATTAGTATTCTTGAAATCTTTGAAAATTTAAAAACATTTAAAAACCTTTGCTTACCTCTTTCGTGTCTAGCTATAAAAGGTGCAATAAATATGTTGAAAAGAGGCTAATGACATCCCAGCATTTAACGTTATCATTTTTAAGACTTTTATGAACTACAATTAGATAATTACTGCTAATTAGTATATAAGGATAGCAGAATTATTAGAGTGTATAAGAGTCAGCAATATGTTGAATGTATGACATTCATCCAGGGATCAGTGGGGCTGATGTTTTGTTTGCTTTTTTGTTAACACTGAATAAAGACTTGCTCTTGGTCTTTATTAACTCCAAATGTGATTTTGCTTACAATTTTCATTAGTTTATATTTTACACTATTCATATTTATGTCTTCGGTATATTGCTCTTTCTTATAGCTCAAGGGACTTTAACATATTATTCATGGAGAACTGAAATCTAAAACCAAAATTGCAAACTGAACTGAGGAATTTTTACATTTTGAAAGTTCTTTTTTACTCTTAAATATTGAATCTATTTTTGAATAACTTCTTATAAGAGAATAATGCTTAAAATCACAAATCCTTTCTAAAGATATGACCATTACATTGACTATGTCATCATCTCAAATGTAAAGGTAGCCTTGTTTATGTGTAAAAAGTAGAATGAAGATAAATTAGGTCCATCCAGATATAGCAATGGACAAAAAGTTAAAGATGAAGAAAGGTCTATGCTAGTAACATTAAACTGTTAAAAAAAGAAATTAAAATCTCAAGTAGTCTGTTACATATTCTTTTAAAAATATAATGCTAGTTAAATCATTTTAAAGAAGCAGCTAATCAATATCAAAAAAAACAACCCAATCCAAAAATGGGCAGAAGACCTAAATAGACATTTCTCCAAAGAAGATATACAGCTGACCAACAAACACATGAAAGGATGCTCAACATCACTAATCATTAGACAAATGCAAATCAAAACTACAGTGAGGTATCACCTCTCACCAGCCAGAATGGCCATCATCAGAAAATCTACAAACAATAAATGCTGGAGAGGGTGTGGAGAAAAGGGAACCCTCTTGCACTGTTGGTGGGAATGTAAACTGATACAGCCACTATGGAGAACAGTATGGAGGTTCCTTAAAAAACTAAAAATAGAACTACCATATGACCCAGCAATCCCACTACTGGGCATATACCCTGAAAAAGCCATAATTCAAGAAGAGTCACGTACCACAATTTTCATTGCAGCTCTATTTACAATAGCCAGGACATGGAAGCAACCTAAGTGTCCATCGACAGAAGAATGGATAAAGAAGATGTGGCACATATACACAATGGAATATTACTCAGCCGTAAAAAGAAACGAAATTGAGTTATTTGTAGTGAGGTGGACGGACCTAGAGTCTGTCATACAGAGTGAAGTAAGTCAGAAGGAGAAAAACAAAAATGCGTTAATACGTGTGCATGTGAACGCATGTATGTGGAATCTAAAAAAAAAAAAAAAAGGTTCTGAAGAACCTAGGCACAGAACAGGAATAAAGACGCAGATGTAGAGAATGGACTTGAGGACACGGGGAGGGAGAAGGGTAAGCTGGGACGAAGTGAGAGAGTGGCATGGACATATATACATTACCAAATGTAAAATAGCTAGTGGGAAGCAGCCGCATAGCACAGGGAAATCAGCTCGGTGCTTTGCGACCACCTAGAGGGGTGGGATAGGGAGTATGGGAGGGAGATGCAAGAGGGAGGAAATATGGGGATATATGTGTATGTATACCTGATTCACTGTTATAAAGCAGAAACTAACACACCATTGTAAAGCAATTATACTCCAATAAAGATGTTAAAAAAAGAAAAAAGGAGCTAAATGATACAAATGAATAGATTCTCATGGGCCCTGAATTACAATATTAACATTACTACTTTGTACTCTAAAGTGTCAGGCATGTTCTTCTTTAGAGTTATCCTAATAGATCTTTCTTACTTGCTATTTATCCATAGCTACTAATACCAAATGAAATGTGATGCCTAAAAGCATGGTGATAATAAGTATTAAGAAATTATTACTTGTACCATCCTCCTTTCATTCATTCATTCTGTGAGTGATGGACATCTTTATGATTCATTTCACCATAGGTCATTAAGATAATTATAGTAAAAAACAAAAATGATTTTACCCCATGAATCCAAATGTGCTGCATAGTTACTACGTTAAAGTGATTCCTTCTTTCTACATCAGTGTCCATTTGTTTTGATGAGCAGTAGTTCTCTCTCTTTCCCTGGCCACATATCACCACGGAGCATTATTTTTTTAAAACAGGTGTTGGGACTTTCCTGGTGGTCCAGCAGTTAAGACTCCGTGCTCCCAATGCAGGGAGGCTGGGTTCGATCCCTGGTCAGGGAACTAGATCCCACATGCCGAAGTGAAGATTTCGTGTGCCACAAGTAAGACCCAGCACAGCCAAATAAATAAATGAATAAAATATTTTTAAAAAGATAAAGTAAAACGGAGAAAGAAGAGCTCCCTGGTCTAAGGTCTAGATTTCTTTATGTTTTCAAAATTCTAAGGTGTTTGTCCTCTTTTTTAATCCTAAAAGGCTTATCTTATTCTTGCTAAACTTTTAGTTTATTTTTATTACAATGATAGGAAACAAGAAAAAAAGGGAGAATTTATAAAGATCCCACCAGAATTTCCTCCA
This sequence comes from Balaenoptera borealis, assembly GCF_965194805.1. Classification (NCBI taxonomy): domain Eukaryota; kingdom Metazoa; phylum Chordata; class Mammalia; order Artiodactyla; family Balaenopteridae; genus Balaenoptera; species Balaenoptera borealis. The sequence goes on along the minus strand of NC_138863.1, from coordinate 42,125,259 downwards.
GTCTCTAGCTCCATAGATTACAAATCTTAACAATTTGTTGTGCATCTTTCTGGACTGTTTCTATACAATAAAAAAGTAAAAGATGGATCTATGTATCTGAACATACACATGTATAAATGTGCACCCATAAAATATGAACACACAATTACATATATGTATATGTGTGTATGTATACATATATTCACACACACTTTTAAAAACAAATATAGGTTTATATTAGTCATATATATTGTTTCTCTTTCTCTCCAGTATCTTCATATCTTTTAATAAATAACAATCTGCCCATCTCTTTTTAGTTACATCCTATATCCTTTCCTTCTTATCTGAGCTCCTTGAAATAGTGCAAGCCCCTGGTCTTCACTTCCCAGGTACCAATCACTTCTAGTGGCAATATGCTTTGATAACATCACTCCACAGAAACTTCTCTTGAAAAAGACACTGATGGTCTCTTTATGGACAAATTTAATACACACTTTCTGGTTTTTTAATCTTGGTATAAATCTAAGCTGTATTGCCTAATGAATGACTTATTTTTCCTTAGCTTTCATTTTGTTTTTTGCTTCCTTATCTTCCTTGACCTTCTTTCCTTACTAGTATTTATTCTTAGTCTCTTTCATGAGTTTCTCATTTTGCTCTAATAACCTTTAGGGTCTTCCATGAGTCTTTAATTCTTTCCTCTCTATATATTCTTCCTTTGAGTTATCTCATTCCCTCTCAGGGTTTACCCTACAATCATGCTAAATGATCCAACCCTAACTTTCTAAGTATGGCCTATTCTGGAGCTAAAAATGATGCATCCAACAGCCCACTACTCCTGTGTCCTGTGGATTCTTCAAATCTGTCCTACCTCATATTGAGCTCATCATCTCTGTCTGTGACCCACCTCCACCCTCATCTGCCCTGTGGTTTTCTTTGTATTCCATATGTTGCCAGTTAATAGTATTACCAAATTAAATTAGTTAGAAACCTGGAAGTTATCCCAAACTCTTACCTTTTCTAATCAATTGCTAGTTCCTGACAATTTTACTTCCTAAATATTTTTTTCAAATATTTCACTCTTTTTTTATTACCATCAAAACAGAGTTTTGAGGAAAGAAATAAGAAGACACTTCTAACTATGTACAAGTTGTCTTTGAATCTAATCGTAAATTAAGGCATTGTAGGAAAAATAAATATGAAGATAGTCTTGAAAGGTTGGGGGGTCCAGTCAGACAGAGGAATAGGCATAGAGAGGGGAGGAAGTAGAAGTTATTACTGATAGGGCAGTTTCAGACCAAACAGAGGCTTATGAATGCCAAGCTGTGGAATTTGAATTTTATTTTAGGATACGGCTATCATTGAAGAATTATCAGTAGAAGAGTGACAGGATTAGAGTTATGTTTTAGGGTTATTAATCTGACCACATGCATTGTTTGGGCTGAAAGGCAAAAAAAATCTGGAGGCGGCAAAACCAGGTCAGAGACTTTTGAATAAAAATATAAGAAGTAAAAAAAGGTGTGAATTAGATTCCAAAGTGAATCAAAAGAAAGGTAATACACTGACGGACTTTGTTATACTTCTAATTTAAGCTGAAAGAGACTTTACCAAGAATAAAGTGCAAATTCCTTTGGTTAATTATTTATACATTTTCCTCATTATGTAGAATTGTTTTAAAATAAGGAGAGATTAATTAAACAGTAAAGTTTACATCTTCTAAAGTTGTTTTAATAATTCCGCCTAATCCTTTATTTATTTGACAAAAGTATGTGAAAGAAAATATAGAAGTTTCAGATGACTTAGGAAAACAAATGGAAGTGTCAGCTCTCTGCGTGCACCATTACATGCTCACCTAGAGTGGACAGTGAACAAACTGACATCAATCACCTTTGTTTGCCTTGTAAGATACACTTAAAGTATCCAAACACATTGGTTTCATTGCTGTAAATCCTGTTTAATAAAATTGATACTTCTCTTACCACACCTGCTATGTTCTGACAGTAAATAGTGCTATCTACTTAGTAAAATCAACGTTGTTGTAAGGCTTAGCAGATATTTTAGGGCACGGACACAAACCTCATAATGAGTGAGTTCAAGAATGAATTTTAACATCAATTTGTCATTTTGCTCATTTAATTTTTTCTTCCTGATCTGTCTTGTAATTAAAGGGCCAGAGTGCAATGGTTTGAATATAGAGAGGCTTCTAAAATATGACACTTGGAAAAGGGCATTTTGTAGACTGTCTGATTCACAATCACCTTTTCTTGTACTTCAGCTTCAGAAAATTTGTAATTCAGAGAGCCTCAGGAAAGAGTTTCTGGGCTGATATATTTTGAAACAGATTATCTTCATAAAAGTGTCTTCACATTAGATTTTGGAGTGTCCAGAGCAATAATTAACCCTAGCATTTTACATTTCTGTGACTGTTGATAGATCCTTTCATCACTCCTTAGAGGGAAAAGGCTAGAATTTGTTGTTTCTCTGAGACAGAAAAAAAAAAAATCTTTAATCTTTAAAGTTTCCTATTATATCTTTAATCATAACTCTATGACCACTATGGATACCCAGAATTAATCATTTCACTTATGTCCAGAAATGGAAAAATAAAAGCAAGCTGATGCTTTTAATTATTACATGAACTATCTAGCAAGAAGAGTTTGGGATTCCAAATTAGATAAGCCGAATTCAATCCAGGTTCTGCCATTTACTGGTTATGTTAGCTCAGCTGGTGGCCTAACATCTCTGAATCTTATTTTTCTCATGTATGAAAAATTCACAGAATGTTGTGGGAATCATATAAGTAGTGCATAGCACATAGCCTGGCCTGTTTCTAAAACATGTGGTTCAAGAGATTAGTGTTTAGCAAATGATCACATTCACTTAGTGATATTTTATCACTAATAATTTTGAGGAATTTAGTAAAAATTATATTATTGATTTATCAAATACCTATCGTTTCTACTCTGTGTCGTGCCTTTTCTAGGTACTAAGGATAAAGAAGTGAATAAAATAAACTCCCTGCTCTTGTAGAGCTTCTGTTCCAGTAAATGTAAACCAACAGTAAGGTGATAAACTAACAAATATGTAATATTTCAGGTGGTAATATATTTTATGAAGAAAGGTTAAGTAGGTTAAGGAGAGGGAGGAAGACGTAAACTGGAGGCAGGTATTAGTTTAGATAGAATTGTTAAGGAATGAAACTCAGATTAGTGAAAATTTAAGCAGAGACCTGAATGAAGCAAGCAGGAGGATTATGGAGTTCCTTCCCCAATGAAGGAAATGAGCTTAAAAATGGCACGGAGATGGGAAAATTTTGGCGTGTTAACTCTCACCAGAATTCTACTAGGTAATACATTATTTCACCCAGCAAGTCTTAAAGGTGTTAATTAAGAAGCAAGGTATATGTGATATTGAGGTCAGAAAAGTGTTAAAGATGTAACCACATAGAAATTTTCTATATAAGGGGCTGAAGCACAGGATGAAAATGTCTATACACATCTCACACACAGAATATTTAAATTTAATGGTAAGTGAAGTTCATTAGAGTAAACTTAAGGATTTAAATGATGAAGTACTGAAGAATTTAGAAGTAATGTTGAAGGAATTATTAACCTTGAAACTGTAATTAATTCAATTATGGAATATAATTCAAAATTCATCTGCTTTGAATTTCTTCCAATTTTTCATATATCATCTTCCTCTCTGATAACTGGTATGTCTACCTTTTGTGGGTTTTTTTTTTTCTTTTAAAATAGCCACTTTGTAGGAGTGGTTTTTTGTTTTTTTTTTTAAATTTTATTTATTTATTTATTTATTTATGGCTGTGTTGGGTCTTCGTTTCTGTGCGAGGACTTTCTCTAGTTGTGGCAAGTGAGGGCCACGCTTCATCGCGGTGCGCGGGCCTCTCACTATTGCGGCCTCTCTTGTTGCGGAGCACAGGCTCCAGACGCACAGGCTCAGTAGTTGTGGCTCACGGGCCTAGTTGCTCCACAGCATGTGGGATCTTCCCAGACCAGGGCTCGAACCCGTGTCCCCTGCATTGGCAGGCAGATTCTCAACCACTGCAACACCAGGGAAGCCCTGTGGGGTTTTTTTTGTTTGTTTTTTGCATGTGTTTTATTGTTTTGTTTTTGTTTTAAGTAGTGGTGATATAATGACCTGCGAGATGAAACCTGAAAAAACAAACAAAACATATATATGTACGTAATTTGTTAGAGCTAAAACAGCACCTTCCTGGACTCCCAATTTTTTTAAAAGCTTCTATTTCAATCTTCTTTGTGTGTGTGTGAAAAGCTCTTATTTATAGAAGATACTACTTCAAATCACATTTTGCCTTAATTTGTGGATTTTTATGTGATGTACATAAAACACTAGAATTAGGCCCCACTTAGTTAATACACAGTTATGTGCCTAACTTCTTTTTTTCTTCTTCCATTTTTTTTTTCTTTCAAATATAAGATCTCCATCTGGTTTTGAAAACAAATAAATCAAGTTTTTTCACTCTATAGGAATTAGGCTCATAGAAATAGTGCTTGCATTCTTGATTCCCAAACCTATATAGTATCCTGGGTACCTTCCAAATTTGAGGTTTTATGGTAGACATCATAATCTATTCCAGGGAGATACAGTAAGTTCCTGGTCTTAAAATCAGGAACTAAATTTTTATTCTTATTTTTGTTGCTAACTAACTTGGTCATCTTGGGCAAGTAAAAACTTTTTGGGCTTCACATTTTCGTGGAATATGCAGTGGTTGAATTAATTTCTAAAGTGTTCTATATCCTAACCATCTCAATTGTATAGTATTTTAAAATATTCATAGTTATTAAATGCTATATGAAATTCCATTGTTTTAACCATTACTTGTTTTAAATACTTTCAGCAACCCAAACATAATGTTGAATATCGTTTATACTTTGACATTCTCGGTTGCATATTTAGAGTAGACTATTAAAAAGTGTAAATATTTTAAACTTCTCCAAACTCACCTACTCACAAGCTGGTAGATTTCCTGCCTCCATATTTTAGGATCTATTTTATTAGTTTGAATTTTTTATCTCTAGTTGTTGTATTTTTTCTATACATTTATTTTGTCTTCTTTACTGTATTGTAAACTCTATGAAGATAAAATGTATATCTATTGATTACATCTTTTGATTTTTAGCACAATGTGCAAAGCAGTCATGTATAAATAAATACATTGACAGATTCTTTCTTAATCAAGGACAGTGGATAATAGGAATGATTCTTAGACTAGTCTTACTATGACATTGATTTATTATTGTTGTCAAGTAAAAGGGCCATATACAGAAATCCAACCATAAAAACTAGTGATCGATTTCCTTAAGCATCTTACATTTGAATTCAATTTATGTCCTATTAAATTAAGGGGAAATAAGTCAGGTAATGTCATGTCATGTAAATGCCTGATCTCACTGTTATTTCCATAGCAACCTGATTAATGTAAATATCATCGTGCAATAAAACTAGATTAAATCAAAGAAAAATGGTATTGGAGAGAAAAAAGGACTTTATCTAAAACTGCTACTCTGTCAATCTCTTCTTTCAAGTTTTCTCCAAAGTAAAAGTACCATTTCAAAGGATATATGGCATAAGAATACCTGCTCTTTGTTAGAGTAAGATTAAATTTACTTATTTAATTGTTTGTTTTTCTGCCACATTTCATTTAGATTCTAGGGTAAGAGTAAACAAAGTTCTTTGTTTCTCTAATATACATTTTAATATACATTTTTGTTTTTGAAATTCTGTACTAGAAGCAGAGGCTGAATTCATATTAATCTTGACATGTTTATATTTTAAAATCTTTAATGAACAAATTTGCAAGAGTTATTAAACCTAAGAAGTAATTCTGTTTTATAGATAGAGAGACAGAGAGATAGAGAGATAGATAGATAATCTCAACAGTTTGGCAGTTGAAATTGATTTTAAATATAATTGTGTTCCAAATTGCCACTGCAGTTAAATGTTTAGGAAACTTTAAACTTTTGACCACTTTCTCTTTATGAGAAACAGAAACAACTTCTAGTATACGTTTACACTACCAGAGATCACTCAACCTTAGCAATAATAGAAAAGCAGTTTCAATTTAGTCATTCTTTTTATGCAAATGGGATGGAAGATTCTTGTAGATTATTGTTAGTGGACTACTAACTGGATATCTTCACATGGCTTAAAACAGGTGCCAGAAATTGGGATTCATATTCTCTTCCTGGTACTTACAACTGGTTCATTCTGTGGCTTAGGGTTTAAGCATATGTGAATTACCTTGTGAACTGGTTGGATGCCTATTGTGTTTGTTTATCTCTTTAGTAAATGATCTTTTATTCATAGTCAGTAACTATTATAAATATTAACCCATTGCCTTAAAAGGATGTATAACCAAAAAAATGTTGATTTAACATCCACTAGTTACATTTTTATATTTGAGACATTATGCTGTTTAATTATTAATTTAGTTGATCAGCTAATATACTAGTAATACCATGATAAAGATAAAACACTTAAAAAGTGATTATACTTAAAATTAAGCCTAGAATAAAATATGATTTTACAAATAGTAATGTGACAGCCCATTTCTTTAATAGACATTTTGCAAATCTTGTTATATTTCAGAAAACAGGATAGTTTGAAAATTAATCTAATTATGAACCTTTCTAACTCTATAGAATATGGTTTCATGTATATTTATCTCCTATTCTTTTCCAACTTCTCCGACCTTCCACTTTTCTCTAACATAGTTTATTAATGGCAAAGAGTATGGGACAATGAACTAAAGATAGAGTGAAAAAATTAAGAGATATAGAATATGTTATTACATGAAAAATAGTTGGATTCTTTCGGGGGTACATTAACTCATTCCATTAAGATTTTATTGTGAGTCATCCTCAGAATACTGGTTCTCTGTGTCTTACATTCTTCTTCATCAAAATGGCGATAGGAATATTTTCTCACTGGGTAATTATAAGTATTAGATAATTCATGAGAAGTTCTAAAAATGCTGCTTTAATTAATCTTTTATTTATTAATCCTTCTTATTAAGTCTTTCTTAGTCATCCTGCTCTCAGATCCCATATTTTGCACATTAATATTTTGCCTTTCAATACATGAGCCTTAGTGCAGGTAACCCCAAATAGCAAGTATTTCCAAAGAAGCAACCATATTGAATTCTTGTGACTTAAAGAAGCTTCCTATAGTTGCTGACATTAATTGCAAGAAATAACTATGTACTTCATAAGCATGTCAAAAAGACAAAGTTCTGATGTGGGAAGAAACTGAAAAATCCAGTTACATTTGTAAACAAAACTGAGTGAAAAGAGTTAAAAACCAACTTAAAAATCAGTTTGTTTCAAAAAAACTGACTTTTGGAGGTAATGATCATTGTTTTGTATTTCAAAAGCATTGAGTTTAGAAAACAATTGTATGTTAATGTTAATTGTATGTAAATGTTTTGTACATTTGTCTTTTCTCATATATATTTTAAATAATCAGTAATTGATACTTTAATTTTTCATTGGTGTGAAAAAAACTTAATAAGTACTCTTAGATATTAGATACATTATTATTATTAATAGTATTATCATTACTATTAATATTATTACTATGGCTGTTATTAAATGGTGAAATAGGGTATTACATGAGAATAATGATTTCAAGGATTTTGGAATAATGATTCAGGTAAATTTATGGTTGGAAAGAAAAGAGATGACTGACCATCAAGTGGTGTGATTTTCTATGGCTAATAACATACACATACTGCTATTAGGTGGGGCTTTCCCCTCCCATTTTAACATATGCCTTTTAGCTTTTTATGTTTTCTATAATGATTTCTCACTCAAGGATATCCTTGATATCCTTTTTATTCTTTTTCATCTGTATTAAAGAAAGAGTTATGTAGAAATACATACTGTGTGCGTCCCTTTTGTTCATATCTCTAGACATGACCTTAGATTCCCTATGCCTTGTGTGGAACAATTCTTGTAAGCTCAAGTTTCTATTCAATTATATGACATCTCTATACTGATTCCATATCTATTCCTATACTCTGTAAGCTGAAGCTTGCTTCTTCCTGATATATTTCCACCATCATTGTCAGCAACTTAATATCATATCCTCATGAGCTAACTATATAATGCTTGCCTAGGTAAATCCCCTTCAGTCCTTCCTGAAAAAAGCTGTCATTGCAATTTACACTTTTTATTCTTGTCTGCTTCCTCGATTTAATAGTGATTATGATGATGATGATGATGATAATGATGATTGGAATATCTACTTCTTATTTGGTGTTTGTCAGTTCTAAGTGCTTTATACATATTAACACATTTATATTTATAATAAGTCCATGAAGTATGTACTGTTATCATCCTTATCTTATAGATAAGGAAACTGAGTCTTAGACTGCCTAAGCAACTTGCCCATGGTGACAAAGAAGCAAAGTTGGAAAAAAAAATAACATCTGAAGTAACTCACTAAAAGTCTATGCGTATATAATTTCTGAAAGCCTGACTATGGTCTAGATTAGTCTTTTCATGCCATGGACTTATTGCCACTCTGTATAGCAAACATTTTGTAGTACTCCTTATCACTATCTTGAAATATTATTTATGCAAGTATAAACTATCTGTATATGTGGTTTAAATAAAATTGATATATTGCCCTAATTTTAAAGAAAAATAAAAGGAAATTAATTTACAATAAAAATTTGTATTTTAAGTTTTAAATGTTTGGGCTTGACTACACTAAAATATTTAAATAAGTAAATCTGGTTCTTGTCTATACATAGAATCAACATGAGTTAGGTATATTGTATTGCAGATCTGTATAGCATACAGATGTGTTCCATTGGTGACCTGATTTTCCAAAATGATGCTCTTGGTAAAATTTTGAATGAAATAAAGTAAAATTCTTCTAGTGATTTACACAGTAATTACATTGATGGAAAATTCAGCATATACCGTTGTCCCTCAGTATCTGTAGGGGATTGTTCCAGTCCCACTGTGGATACCAAAATTCTCAGATGCTCAAGTCTCATAGTTGGCCCTCCATATCCATGGTTCCACATCCACAGATTCAACCAACCATGAATCATGTAGTACTGTATGTATTTATTGAACAAAACACACATGTAAATGCACCAGTAGAGTGAAACATGTGTTGTTCAGGGGTCAACTGTTCTGTGCAAAAAAGCCTTTTTGTTTACATTAAATGTTTAGGTTAGGTTCTATGCTTGGATGTTTATATACATGTTTTTTACTTCATGAATGCCTGGTTGAATATTCAAAGGTTAAGAAAGATATAGTATAAATCTTTCTTGGGTGGTAAGGACCCATAGATTTTAGGTAATCCAGCATCTTTGACTCCATTCATAAAGTGTCAGCTTCAGTACCCCCAATTAGTCCCAGAAGTTTATAGTACACCAGGTCTAGGGCATGATACCACAGCTGTTGAGAACATCTGAATTAGGTAATTTCTGACAATTCAACAATTTGATACTATTTATATTTTTATAAGAAAAATCTCATGTTTTTCTTTTCTTTCTGAGTTAGGAAAAATACTAAGCACACAAACTCTTAGGTCAAAAGTACATCCCTTTTATATAATTCTTACGACTTAGAAAATGAATTCCTTTTTGTATCTTTAAAAGCATAACACTTAAAGAAGAAGGAGTGGTCAAGAATTTTTTGTGTATTTATTTGAAGCCAGGCTTTCAAATGCTAAAGTTGAGCACTGTTGATTTGAAATGGTGTTTGATCTTTTTACTCCCAGTCTTCACCTTTGCCTGTAAACTAAAATATAAGAGAGAAGAAATGTAACTAGTTTGCTCTGAGTTTGGAAGCAATATGATAGTAGTAGTAGCAGTCACAACAACAACAATAATAATTTAACAGCTAGCACCAGAATTCCTTTTATGGGAGAAACGTTTCCTTTGTTTAGGAAAATAACTTGTGCCATTTCCTGTAAGAAGAGAAGGATTCATTAAAAGACAATAAAATAAAGTGTTGTACACAATAATTATCTAGGAATTCAATGGATAAGTGTGAACAAGAAGACTAAGGTAGGAATGATGGGGAGGGAGCAGTAGAGAGTGGGCTGGAGCTGAGAGCAGGTGGTTCATTGAGTAGCTTTCGATGATCAGGAGTCTAAAGGAAGGTTAAAATCAAGGTAGAGGCTGGACTGTAAAATCCCACACTTGACCACATATTTTAGTGCACAAACAAGAACCTTATATCAATAAATGTATAGGTAAATATAGAGGGAAACTAAAAAAACAAAAACAAAACAAAGAAATAAAAAAGCCTTACTGAGTAGAATGGAAAAGAAGAAAAAACAGTAAGTTAAAAGCACCAAAAGTTTAAAATGTGACTGTGAGAAGTTGGCAACCCTGGAAATAGGAAAAAAGATGTTTGTTTATCTTCCATCTATCTTCCTCCCTTCCCCCCTTCCTTCCTTCCTTCCTCTCTTTCCCTTCCTTCCTTCCTTCCTTCCTTCCTTCCTTCCTTCCTTCCTTCCTTCCTTCCTTCCTCCCTCCCTCCCTCCCTCCCTCTCTCCCTCCCTTCCTTCCTTCCTTCCTTCTTTCTTTCTTTCTTAATCTTGAAGAAATATATGCTTTCCCACAGAAACTTGAGAAAGGGAGTCAACCTGATTATAACTAAATTTCGTTTTCAGATAGCTAGGTGACTTCAGTGATATCTATCTGTATTTTGGGATGAAATTTATAACTTTATATTCCTTTTATAATTTAGTAATGTTGGACCTTGAAGCCAGTGAAAAAATGAGATCTATGGATATGTTTTACTTGATTTTATGCTGTCCTCCAGCCTTTTTAAATATAATTGAAATTTATATTTATTTTTAACATGCATGTATATAGCTATATTTACATTTTTGTACATATTTGTAGTATTAGATATAGAAATCATGATTCTATATTTTGGGGGTTATAATTTATAAAATAATAGCAAAGTAAGTAATAACAATAATTTTATTATAGGTCTCTAAATTCATAATTCACAATGGAAAGACTAACAGGCAGGGCTTCAACATATTGGTGTGAAGAATGCCATTATAATAGCCAATGACAGTGTGTCACAGTTTGAGCATATGGTTCCTGTTGTATTTAGATCAGAAAAGTGAAAAGCATCCTATGCCCTACTGAACTTAACTGAATAAACATCACAGCTCTTCAATACGAGTCTATGATAAAGAAAATCAATGTATTCTTAGGCTGTAGTAAATGGTAAAATTATGGTACTATGTCACTATATTAATACTTACTAGTGGTGTGATTTTAAGATTATTTTTAGCACACATTCACAAAAGAACCTTAAGTTGTATTTGCATTGTTATCTTTAAAATAAATTAGTAATAGATATATTTTTCAGTAATAAAATTAATAACTTTATAAAATAAGTATATACTAATTATGTTTAACTAAATCTAAACTTCTTAATATTTTCTTTTCATTTTGAGAATTAGTAGTTGAAATGAAGGGCTTTAAAATAATTTTCATATTTTTAGACATTTATATAAAATATTAAGTATAAGAAGATATTCCTATTCATCATATATTTTCTTTTGTCTGACAGAAAAATGAGTCATATTCACTTCTTAATCACCATATATAGTTCTATACTCTATTTAAGTGGTTCTTGATCTTTTTTTTCTCCACAGCACACTCAAGGATGTATCATATTCTACTCTGTTACAATGACAGTGACATTGGGTCTGGGGAATAGGTGTAAGGAACTGATTCTCTGGCTTGTGGGAAGTGGAAGTATGATTCTTGGTTTTGAAGCTATCCTCTCACTCCTACCAGTGCATGCTTTCTTAAACTGGAATGAGAGTCGTCTATTTTAAATAGTTGTTTAATTGATTAGTTGTATTATTGATCCACATCTAAAATGTTCAAAATATTGCTGCCTTATGTTTTAAAAAGTGTTCTGGTGTTTGTTTGCTAGTATATTTGTATCAAATAATTTATTACACTATAGTGTTTCCTTTTAAGAATTCTAACAATTTAATATCAGTCAGTTATTTCATCCCTATTCTAATTTTAGTTGTACTCAGTGTATGAAGCCTTTCCCTTTATACTGTGACTTCTCCATTCACTTTCCTTCAACTTACTAGCACACATTTCAGGAAGTTAAAAGACTAGTATAATAAATAATCCCTTTGTAGATTCTGCAACTGTTATTATTTTACCATCTTCCCTTTATCTCTCTCTGTAAATAAGGTTTTGCTGAACCATTTGAAAGTAAGTTACAGATATTACAATTCACCCTTAAATACCACAACATGCATCTCCTCATAATAGACACTCTCCCTACATAACCACAATACCAGCAGAACACTTAAGAAGATTAAATATTCCATAACATCATCTAAATTCTAGTCTATAGTCAAATTGTCTCAACTGTTCCAATAATATATTTTGTACTTTATAACTTTTTTGAACCAGGATTAAATTGTTTCCAACACTAAACTTGAGTTTTTCTGTATCTTAAAATAATCCCCACCTTTTTTAGACTGATTTTTTAAATTCTTTGTTTCTTTAGAGCAGTTTTAGGTTTATAACAAAATTGAGGGAGACATACAGAGATTTCACATATACCCCCTACCTACACACAGGAATAGACTCCCCCATTATCATCATCATTCACTAGAATGGTGCTTTTTTTTTTTTTTTTTTTTTTTAACCAAGGATGAACCTATATGGATACATCATAATCAAAGTCCATAGATTACTTTAGGATTCACTCTCAGTGTTGTACATTTTATGGGTTTGGACAAATGTATAATGACATATATCCATTATTACATAATATCTTACAGAGTAGTTCCTCTGCCCTACTAATCTTCTGTGCTCTGCCTATTCATCTCTCTACACACACCGCCCCCACCAGAAACCATTGCTCTTTTCAATATCTCCATGGTTTTGCCTTTCCCAGAATGTCATATAGTTGGAATCATACAGTATGTAGCCTTCTCTGATTGGCTTCTTTGTCTTGGTAATATGCATTTAAGATTTCCCCATGTTTTTTCTTGGCTTGATTGCTCATTTCTTTTTAGTGCTGAATAATATTCTGTTGTCTGGATGTAACACATATTATTTATCCATTCTCTTACTAAAGGACATCTTGATTGTTTCCAAGTTATGGCAATTATGAATAAAGCTGCTATAAATATGGACATCTCTGAACAGTTTTTTTGTGTGTACATAAGTTTTCAACTCTTTTGGACAAATACCAAGGAGTATGATTATTGTATCATAATGGTAAGAGTATGTTTAGTTTTGTAAGATACCACCAAACTGTCTTCCTAAGCAGCTGTACCATTTTGCATTCCCATCAGAAATGAATGAGAGTTCCTGTCTGTTGCTCCATAACTCCCCCTGCATTTGAGGTTGTCAGTATTCCAGATTTTTGGCCATTCTAACCTCATTTCAATTTGCATTTTCCTGATGATATATGATGTGGATCCCTTTTTCATGTGTTTGCCATCTGTATATTTCCTTTGGTGAGGTGTCAGTTAAGGTCTTTGACCCATTTTTTAAATTGGGTTGTTTTCTTATTGTTGAGTTTTAATGGTTCTTTGTATATCTTGTATAACAGTCCTTTATCAGATGTGTCTTTTGCAAATACCTTCCCCCAGGCTGTGGCTTGTCTTCTCATTCTCTTCATACTGTCTTTCACAGAGTAGAAGTTTTTAATTTTAATGAAGTCCAGCTTATCAATTCTTTCTTTCACAGATCATCTCTTTTATGTTGTATTTAAACAGGCATCACAATACACAAGATCATCTAGGTTTTCTCCTATGTTATCCTCTATGAATTTATAGTTTTGCATTTTACTTTTGGTCTGTGGTCCATTTTCAGTTAATTTTTGTGAAGGTTGTAGATTCTGTGTAGATTTATTTTTAAATGTGAATGTCCAGATGTTCTAGCACCATTTGTTAATGAGACCGTCTTTGCTCCATTGTATTGTTTTTGCTTCTTTGTCAAACATCAGTTGGCTATATTTATAGGGAGCTATTTCTTTTCTACTCTGTTCTATTGATCTGTTTGTCTGTTATTTCACCAATACCACACTGTCTTGATCACTGTAGCTTTATAGTAGGATATAGTCTGTCCTCCAGGTTTATCATTTTCCTTTAATATTGTATTGGCTCTTCTGGGTCTTTTGCCTCTCCATAAGACTTTATAATTGGCTTGCCAATTACACAAAATACGATGCTGGTGTTTTGATTGGGATTGCATTGGATCTATACATGAAATTGGGAAGAACTGACGTCTTGAAAATATTGTCTTCCTATCCATGAATGTGGAATATTGCTCCATTTATTTAGTACTCTGATTTGTTCATTAGAGTTTTATAGTTCTCCTCATCTAGATCATTTAAGTATTTTGTTAGAGTTATACCTAAGTATACTTTTTTTTAGGTGCTGATATAAATAGTACTGTGTTTTAAATTTCAAATTCCACTTGTTCATTCCTGACAATATAAGAAAGCAGTTGACTTTTATATATTAACTGGATCTCTTGAAACCTTGCTATAATTGCTTATTACTTCTAGGAGTTTTTTGTCAATTCTTTCAGATTTTCTGCATAGATAATCATGTCTTCTGTGAATAAACAGTTTTGTCTTCCTTCCCAACCTGTATACCTTCCATTTCCTTTTCTTACCTTATTGTATTATCAAGGACTTCCTGTTAATGTTGAAAAGAAGTGATGAAAGGGGATATCCTTGCCTTGTGTTAGATCTTAGGGGGAATGCTTTGAATTTCTCACCTTTAAGTGTGATATTAGCTGTAGTTTTTTTGTAGATAGTCTTTATCAAGTTGAGAAAGTTCCCCTCTATTCCCAGGTTACTGAGAGTTTTGTCATGAATGGGTATTGGATTTTGTCAAATTCTTTTTCTGCATCTATTAATATGATCATGTGATTTTTTTTTTTAGCCTGTTGATGTGATGGATTATATTAATTGATTTTTGAATGTTCAACCAACCTTGCATACTGGGATAAGTCCCACTTGTCATGGTGAATAATTCTTCTTATATGTTGTTGAATTTGATTTGCTAATATTTTGTTGAGGATTTTTGCATCTATGTTCATGAGAGATATTGGTCTGTAGTTTTCTTGTAATAGCTTTGTCTGGTTTTGGTATTAGGGTAATGATGTCTTCATAGAATAATGAGTTAGGAAGTATTCCTTCTGCTTCCATCTTCTGAAAGACATATAGAGATTTGATATAATTTCTTCCTTAAATGTTTTGTAGATTCACCATCTAGGCCTTAGACTGACTTTTAAAGAGTCCCAGTTGGGTCTCTTGTAGATCAGTGCTCCTAAAATTTTAATGGACAATGAATTACCCAGGAATCTGTTAAAATGTAGAGTCTGATTCAGTAAGTCCAGAATGGGTCTGAAATTGTGCAAATCTAATAAGCTTCCAGGGGATGCTGTAGGTGTGTGGCTCATGCTTAGGATTTTAGAAGGTCCTGCATTCTAAGTTTTCTTCTCCGTTCCTGTTTCCTGTGGTAGGTTTTGTTTTGCTAGGATCTCTATCTTCAGCATTTCTGTAAATTAGAAATAAGCTTATAAGCTTGATTGGATTTATGTAAAACATTTTTTTGCCATAATACATAATAGCTAGTGTTGTATACTTCATATTGCATCACATGAAGAAACACATGTTATGTTGTTCCACTGTTAATTATGCTAATTTTATCATTTGGTTAAGGTGATGATTGTCAGATCTCACCACTGTTAAAGAGTTTTCCCCCTTTTGCATTTGACCTGTTATCTGTGGGGTGATATATTAACATCATCCATGTATCTTGTTTCCCAACAATCTTCCTCCTAGTGTGTGTGTGTTTGTACTAATATTTCCACTAAAACAGAATATGTAAACACCACCACCACTAATAATAATCAACCTAGTATGTTGTAAACTTGCATATAATTTATTGATAACAGGTTTAAGAACAAACAATTAATTCCAGACTTTGGGGCTGTATTTAGTAAAAAAGAAACAAAGCAAGCAAACAAAAAAGCAAACACCCAAACTTCATCATTCCTAAATAATCTTTGTCATACTCCCTTCTATGGAAAAGACCAAAAGAACGCAGGCACAACCAGCAGGGGAGTTAAAAAAACGACCTTACCGAAGCAGTCCTGAGAGAATAGCTCTCATTTTTTTCCCCTCCTCAGCCTCAAGCAGGAGAATGGATGCCAATGCCCAGGGATGTGGCAGGCCCAGGAGTTCTATTACTGTCCCTCGCATGGGTACTTCCTTGACTCGGGGCTCTATGGTTTTGCAGTTTAAAACCGCCAATAAGAAAGGACAGTTTAAAGTCAACTGTCGTTTCACCCATTTCAGTTGCACATGGAATAGAAAGCAGAAGACAGGAAACGTGTACTGCTTCTGCACTGATTCCAGTGAGAGGACGCGGTCTGTGGAGACAGGGCCTGAACGGTCACTGGACAGTGGGAGCCCCTTCAGGCTGACTTCTGTGTTCTTTTGACATAAATCCATTGGGGAGGTGAGGGGTGTTGGTACTTCCTTGCTTTCTGGAAAAACTACATCTAACATGTTTGTATTTTTCCTGCCCAGATTTGTTGTCAGCTGTATTCTCAAAGATCTCTGATTCCTTTTAGTAGGAAATGGTGTCTACAAAGCAGGACATAGTCACTAGGTGAGATTATTGCTTGTGGGTTGTCATTACTTCTAGGTTTGTGTTAGTGGATCATTTATTCACTTTGATAAGCTCTTACTTGCTTCATATGTCACATTTTGCTTGGCCAGATTGCAATCCAGATAAAATTTTTGAAGAAGGGCACATAAGTAGCATACTTTTCAGGCTGTGGTAATGGTATGAATCAAAAAGAGTATAGCAGAAAGACTTTGAAAATATACTTATGTTGCTTTGGCACATGGATAAATGTAGTCAGATACAGAACTCAGGCACCATATCTTTTTCTCGAATTCAGCAGATGTTGGTTGTTCTAGTATCTTCTGTTTCTACATTTGATGAGTCTGAGGGTTAGCTTTTTCTTGTGGTTGGTTGTAAGTGATTTAAAAAAAACCAAATTCCTACACAGATAATAGGATTCTTTGAAATTAAATTATTTGATAAACAATTTCTGAAGTTAAATGACTTCATTTTCATAATAGTATGATTATACCTTCTTTGGTTATCAAGAAACATTTATAGTTTCATGTTAGCATTTGAGCTAGAGAGCTACATTTATTTAAAGTTAAGGTGGGGAGGAATATGTTATCCTGGGCAGCAGTCTGAAAATTTTTCTCTGTAATTTCTTAAGTATTAATACCTGTGATTAGCTTTGAGCAGTACATCTTCTGCTTCCTCCCACTGCTTTCATGGAAACCAGCTACATTTTTGATAAAATGGGTAAGACCAACTCCCTGAAGCATACTGACATTTTGTACTTCACCATGTATTTTCATTTCGTTATTACTACTGTTCCATAAATGCAAAGTTGACTTCCTTTCACATCTCATCTTTCTTCGTTTAGAGGGTTGTGATTCAGGGACAGGGGAGAAGGGAATGGGGAACAACTTAGCTAAGTATTTTCTTTAATTATTTCCCACATTGTCTTATTTCCTCTTTATGATGAAAGAAAAGACCCAGAGTGGTGGAGAGTTTTCAGCCTGCTCCCTGCCAAGCTCCTTTATAAGCCTCCTTTAGACTTCACTCCACATTTACCCACCACACTACATTGTACTCATTTGCAGCAAGATTGTTCATAACACTGGCTAATTCTTCCAGTATTTTTTTCCAAATTGTATTTTCATCTGACCAATATTGTTTTAACTTTATGTTATTAGTTTGAGGCTTTTCCTACTTTGGGAGTTGGATGTTTTATTTTGTGGAGATTTATTCCATAGGGTATCCTGAGGGAGGGGAGGATTTTAAATGTGTACTTGGGATGCCACTATCTTCAAGCCCAGAGAAACTTAAAGATGGGTGATTTTGCACCTCTAGAAACCAGCATTCACTTCAGGAATAATTCCATGTGCCTTCTGATCTGCCCATTCAATACTTTAAAATTCAAACTCCGAGAGCAGTTTGTATACAAAAGAAAATTGTGCTGAGCTGCATTCTTTTTTCTTCATATGCCCTATTTAAAAATTACAGTACAAGTTACCACGTTAGAGATTCTGTTTATATCTAGATAAATCTAGTCAGGTACTAGAGATTCCAAGTTTACTTGCCAAAACCAATTGCTATTTATGAACATCAAATGTAAGCAAATCTTATTTTATTTCAGAGTACTCACATGTCAGACCCAAGCAAGTGCAATGTATTTTCATGTTGTGAAATAATATTCTCAATCCAGAAGATGGAGGCTGAGGCATTTCTCCTATTGAAAAATATCAGGTCAGGTTGAAGGATACATTATGGTCAAGTTCCAATCTAAAACTTTTATTATATAACGGGAATTAATACAGTTTGTACTCTTGTGTCTGGTTTCTTTCATTCAGCGTAATGTTTCTAGATTTATCCTTGTTGTATAAGTAGATTGTTCCTTTTTTATTGCTGAATAGAATTCCAGTGTATGAATTGCCATAATTTATGCAGTCTCCTATTGATGGACATCTGGGATGTTCCAGCTTTTTGCTATTATGAATAAAGCATCTGTGAACAATCTTATCTTTTTATATGTCATTTCCCTTGAATAAATTCTTAAAAATGGCATTGCTAGGTTACTAGGTAGATACATATTTATTTTTATAAGAAACTGCCTATTTCTAAATTGGTTGTGCTATTTTATATTCCTGCAAAGAATATATGAGAACTAACACATTTTTCTAATATCCAATATTGTCAGGTTGTTTTATTTGTTTGTTTTTAGCCATTCTGGTTAGTGTGTAGAGATATTGTGGTTTTAATTATACTTCTCAAGCTTATAGTTGAATATCAAATCAGAAAGCAGGACTAATGTAGTTTGTGATTATTATACTTTAGCTGTATATGTAATAAAATTTCATTTATACTTGTTAAAATATGACTTCCAAAGAATCGGTAAAACATCATGACCTATATACAAATGTAAAATGAACATATGCCAGATATTTTATTGATTGAGAGAACCAGTAAAATGCTACAGTCAATTCAGAGGAAAGTTTAAGATCAGTGTCATTTATAGGCTAGAAATTTACAAATAGATGCAAAACTGGATTTTTCCATGGGGTGGGTTGGGGGAATCAAGTGTTTCTTTATTGGACAGACTTTTATTTCTGTGACTATAAGCAAGAATTATTTGCATTGCTTTCAGTTACCTACAGCTTACAGGATTTTAAGTAGCTTGTAGAAAATGATACAAAGGCAAAACCCCTTAGAATCAGATAACCTTGAAGGATGTGCTCTAACAATTTTCCTTTGAATACACTCAGTAATTTTTTGTTCCATTTTAAAACCTTTCACAATTTCCCCCTTCATACATATGCTTGGTGTTAAAATAATCTGTTTGCAATACCAAGAAATAAAAATGCTAAATGGCCAATTCTGTGTGTGTGTGTGTGTGTGTGTGTGTATGTGCTATCAGGAGGCATACTGACTATCCTTTCTCACATGAGGTCATAGTAATTCTTTAAGTTAGGCACCAAATCAGGTAGTACGTGGGCCTTATTTTTTTCTGACATTTTTCTAGAACTAAGAAAGATGCTTATAAAGAAAATAATATATTATACACACAGAAACATACATATTCCCTTAACAGAATTAGGACTACTGTTTTGAAATTTTAGTAATATATAAAGACTACAATTTTACCTATTTAGAAAAGTGATTATATTCTTGGGATGTCATCATTTATCCTTATCCATGGAAAGTTATGGGATGTGTCTAACTTCAGGTAACTTAGCAGCTACGCACAGACTTGATCAATTTTATGTTGGAAGTTTTATACACACACACACACACACACACACACACACACACATATGACATGGCCACTGTAGAGTCTGTAGTCCTCTTGCATCCTGAGTTGTCTGTGTGGATTTGCCCTGTAAATTAACATGAGATGAGGAGAATCTTCTAAATGTGTACCAACTGTGTAGAGAAGAGTTAATCAACTAATGAATATATTAAGCAAGCAAGGGCCATAATGGAGGGAAAGGGGACATGCTATTCAGTTAAATGATTGTCTTTTGTTGTACTCCTAACAAAGTCATCAATTTAAAATTTACTTCTGGTTGCAATATTAGGTTGACAACCTATAATTTATTCAGTCATTCGGTATAATTTCATTGTGATTCTACTAAATGTTAGCCACTATTCTAGGTATTTAGGATACAGAAAATAGTGTTCCTGAAAACAGCCTGTCAGAGGAGATGGGCAAGTTAAAAATTTTTTGATAAAATGCAGTGTGTTGAGATAGAAATTATTTTTTTCAGATAGCAGTGTCGATTTTAAATGAACTATAAAAGATGTGCTAATTTCTCTTTGAAAAGCAGGTGGATTAACTTTGAAACACTAATTTAAGTAAATTAATCTAGTTAAGTGCCTTATTTTGATATTCTAAAATAGACTGATTCTTTTTCAAGACTTTTTAAATCAAAATTTTAATTAAAATATTTGGGCATAAATGTGGATACAGATTCAGTTGTAAGAAATCATACAGAGATATCCCATGTATTTCTTACCCAGTTTCTCCCAGTGATAACGTCTTGTAAAACTATATTACCATAATGTCACAACCAGGATGTTTACATTGATTTGGTCTACTTACTAAACAATCTGTCATCACAAGGATACTTCTTGTTGCCCTTTTAAAGCCATACCCATTCCCTCCTCAATTCCCCTGACCCTGACCTCTGGCGACCACTAATCTGTTCTCTATTTCTATAACTGTATAATTCATAATGTTATATAAATGGAATCATACAGTGTGTGAGCATTTAGTATTGGCTTTTTTCACTCTACATTATTCCCTGGAAATTCGTCCAATTTATTGTGTTTATCAATAACACATTTTAAAAAATTTATTTATTTATTTATTTATTTATTTATTTATTTATTTATTTATGGCTGTGTTGGGTCTTCGTTTCTGTGCGAGGGCTTTCTCTAGTTGTGGCAAGCGGGGCCACTCTTCATCGCGGTGCGTGGGCCTCTTACCATCGCGGCCTCTCTTGTTGCGGAGCACAGGCTCCAGATGCGCAGGCTCAGTAATTGTGGCTCACAGGCCCAGTTGCTCCGTGGCATGTGGGATCTTCCCAGACCAGGGCTCGAACCCGTGTCCCCTGCATTGGCAGGCAGATTCTCAACCAGTGCGCCACCAGGGAAGCCCAATAACACATTTTTATTGCAGAGAAGTATTCCATGATATGGATGTACCATATCATACCAGTTTGTTTAATCATTCACCTTTTGAAGGGCGTCTGTGTTGTTTCTGGTTTTTGGCCATTACAAATAAAGCTCCTAATCATTCATAGTTGCATTCATGTGCAGGTTTTTGCATGAAAACACATTTTTACTTCTCTGGAATAATGTGTGAGATTGTGTTTTGCTGGATTGTATGGTAGTAGTATATTTATTTTCCAAGAAACTTTTAAACTGTTTCCAGAGAGGCCTTACCATTTTATATTTCTACCAGCAGTGTGTGAGTGATTTAATGTCTCCTTATCCTCGCAGCATTTGGAGTTGTTACTATTTTTTATTTTAGCCATTTTGAAAGGAGTGAAATGATATCATGATTTTAATTTGCATTTCCCTGATGGCTAATGATGCTGACCATTTTTGCATGTACTTATTTGCCATCTGTATGTCTTCTTCTGTGAAATTTTTATTCATGTCTTTTGTCCATTATCTAATTGGATTTCTTTTTCTTTTTACTGTTAAGGTTTAAGAGTTCTTTATGTATTCTTGATATGAGTCCTTTGTCAGGTAGCAGTTTGCAGATATTCTTTTTCCTGTTTGTAGGTTGTCATTGCATCCTTTGGCAAGTTGTTTCTCAGAGAAAATTTTTAAAAGTTTGTATTTATATATAGTTTACTTATAAGTACTGCGGATTTGGAAGAAATTGTAGACTAAAGAGATACACACAAATATTAGGGCAATTCTATAAACCTTCTGGTGGCAGCTATAAGAAAACGTAAAGAACTAGAGAACCAGCACTTTAAATGTTTTCTCCAATAACCGCTGTGTACAAAGTTATGAAGCAGACTAGGATTTGGTGTTTCCATTCCATTTCCTAATCCATCTCCTTTTTCCCCTAGCTTTACAGAAACTCTTCAAGAAAAATCTTGATAAAAACATTTATGCTTAAGGCTGAGAAGTGCTAGTAACAATATGTTAATAATCTTATTTTAAGAGGAGACTGTGGTTTAAACCAAAAGAATATTGGATAGAGGTAGGATTTTTTTCTTTCTTCACCAGGAGCTGGTGAAGAAATATACATATCGATATTTGGTATCTACTGTATGTAGTTACAATATTCTGTATTTTTCATGTGTTATCTTATATGGATCAAGTTGTTTCCCCCACGGATTCATGTCACCCCAAGCCTGTGAATGTGACCTTATTTAGAAATAGGGTCTTTGTAGATGTACTACAGTTAAGATGAGGTCATACTGGATTATAATGTGCCCTAAATCCAAGATGACTGATGTCAATATAGGAAGAAGGAAATTTGAACACAGAGATACAGGTACACAGGAGAATGCCATGTGAACACAGAGGCAGAAATTGGAGTTATGCTGCCACAAGGCAAGAAATGGCAAAAATTGCCAGCAATCACCACAAGCTAGAAGAGAGGTTTTTGTTATGCCAGTCCTGGGAAACTAATACATTGACTATCAGAATCTTAGCCAAAGAAGTTTCAGAGATGTGAAACTGAGTTTTGAGAGATTAAATGATTCGTTCTGTTATATAGGTTTGTAAGGAGTGAGACTGTAACTTTAACTGAAGCACTGTTTTCTGAACAAAGCTCATGTTATTACCATTACCCTAGCTGACTGATGTTTTGGGAATATGTAAATTTATGATGTAGAGGGAGGTAAATTATTTCCAACATTTCCCTGAATGTGCAATTCACTCATAGGTGTGCTGTGTGCATGCACACGTGCACACACACACATGCACACACTTTCAAACATGTCACTTCATACCTAATAAATATGAATAGTTTAATTAACCTTATTAAAGGACTAGGTTTTATAATCACAAGACAAATCATTAGGAGAAAGAACACAGCATCAGACCATAAGAGTAAAATAGTTGATTAAGTGACATACATAATAGATTACTGGGTAAAGTGAGTGTTTAGAAATAAAATATGATCAATGCCAAAACTAAGTCATAAAACATGGGAGCAGAGTTGGTTTTTCTGATTCATGTCCATTATAATTAATCTCAGGTTATAGTGGGTCAGATGACAGTCCTGCCCTCTGTAGGTAGCAACTTTCTTAGAGGCAAGAAAGAGAGGGGGGGAGAGGGAGGGAGGGAGAGAGAGAGAAAGAAAGAGAGAGAAAACACATATTTAAACCAGAATTATAAGAGGTGGCAGGTACTCTTGGCAGAATCTGATCATTATCTCAGAACAATGCTTGGCATATATTTGGTACTCAATAAAATTATGTTGAATAATTTAATGAATAAAGGTCATGGCTCTTAAGGAGTATCCCACTCCAAATTAAAAGCTGGAAACCCTTACTAGTTTTATTGCTGGAAATTAATACACATATAATGCTTTCCCAGCTATCTATATTTGCTTCCTTGTTTGCTGTCCTTTTTTTTTTTTCTCCAATCCCCTCAGGATATTTCTATGAATTATGTAAGATTGCTGATCTGCAAAACCCATTGGGCTAATTCCACTTGAGCATCAGTGAAAGGAATGGGGCCTTGATATCCCTTTGTCTATTTCATGATTGACGAACCAACAGTTAGCATCAGGCTGTATTGCTTATTGAATTTGTGTATATAATGGGTGTAAGAAATGACAAATACGTTACAACTACTACACAGGCACAAAAATTCCCAAGTATTTCTTACCTGGACAGGTTCCTACTCCACTAGTCTCCTTTTTTCACATGACCAGGGCTTGCTTACCTCTCAGTGGACCAGTTTTCCTGAGAATATGCATGCCTTATACTCCAAGACAGCTGACCCCTAGCCTCAGATTTGGTTGATTGTTTTTATACTCTGTACTACATATGCAATAAGAACATCATGCAGTAGATTGGCAACACATTGCTCAAAGTTTGGGCTATGTAATTTAAAAAGATATTTCACCAACAGCTTGTCTGTTGGATCTGCACCAAGATTAGTCCTTTTTTTCAAGCTTTGCTTGTCAGTGTTTAAAAAATTACGGAGTGCAGGGTCTATCTAGAAAAGTGAATTACAGTTGTTTCAAAAAACCAAAAAATAAAATGAGCTCCACAAAAAGTTAAAAAATCAAGATTTACATTATTAGTAAAATGTGACCGATTGTCCATGAATACGTTAAAGAGGTTGCTTGGGGAAAGCATATAAGGTGATTGGCAATAAATTGATGCAAATGGAGAGTGAAGTTGATGCAAATAGGAGTGAGGAGGAAATGAAAATAAATATTGACTAAGCAACCATTATTTACATGCTTCTTTCACATACAGTATTTTATATAGATATTACAGTGATTCTGTAGATTAACAAATATAATTTTTCCATTATAGAGATGAAGAAATAGAAAAGTTATGCATACCACATAGCTACTGAAGGAGGAATTGTGATTTAAGCACAGGTCTCAGTAACAACAAAACACATACTGGCAATTAAAGGGGGGAAGGTGTTGGTGTAAATGAGGAAATAAAACGGCTCAATGGCTAAGGCTTCCAGAAAGTTAAAGATTTTTTCAGAGTAGGAAGAATTGGAGGTTTCAGAACATGAACTGCCTTGGACCATAATTATTTAAGCTTCCCATCAATAACTGGGGGATCTGTCAGAAAAAAGGTAAAGACGTTTAGAAGCGGCATGCATCAGTAGAATTATTCTTAGGGTAGAGGTAACTACAAAGGAGGTATGTTTAAGCATGTGTAAGGGTTTCTGAAGAGACAAGCAAATAAAAAAGTTAATGAATATTGTGAGTGTACGTTTGAAGGGTAGAATGGAAGTCTCAGAGGTAAGTCACAGAGCTGTAAGAATTTTGGTATTTTATCAGAAAGTGTGAATGAAGAAAAGATGAGGTTGGGGAGTTTGGCAAGGGGTAGATGATAAAGGTCCTTAAATAAACTTAATTCTAGAATAACCGTGTCTAAAAAATACAGAGTGATTATGAAACATTAGTTACTATAAAAGTACTGTGCTTCAAAGGGTGAGGTTTATTCCAATAGTTTATGTTGATTGGAAGAGTTTTATATTTAAACAACATCTGGATTAGCTTTATAATGAAAACTTGACACTAGAAATAACATTTGGAGAAAGTCTGAACTGGAGGGCAGGATCACCAGTTGGAAAGTATCAGAAATTTTGCAGTGAAAACGAGAATTCACTGGCCTGTTATCTAGGTGTTTGCTTATTTTTGTACTATTTATGATCTGTGGGATGTTCAGTCCATAAACCAGAGACCTCTTTGAGGTCTGGGCTTTCATTTGTTTTTATCACTTAAGGGCATATATTCCAGAGAGTAAAGGTAAGTATATTTATTTATTTTTTACTTTACACATCCATTCACTCTTTCCTCTGAAAATCATAGTCCAGATTACCTGCAGGTGTTAACATCCTTCTCTCAATTGTTTCTGATGGAATTGGCTCTGTCCCTAATCTTGAGGATATGCAGGAACAAGGATGGGTACACAGGCTTGGAAAATCAGAGTATAACCATAATAAATGGTTTTATAACGAGAGCCAGTGGGATGCATACGGATGTTGCTGTGACTTCTGGGAAAATCATTTCTCTTTTTCCCTCTGGAATCAAAATAGAATGAGAGTATAGGAAGTATTAAGCTACTGAAGCTACCTTTTACCTTAAAGAGAGAGTTGTGTAAAAATGGAGTTCTACCTGGAAAGAAAGGATTTAACATATATAGAGGAAAAAACTCTGGTAAACGTTAGAGGTCTTGCATCTGATTATGGCTGAAGTCTGCCCTATTCTTGGACTTTTCAGAGTCTGAGTTGGATTTTCTGCCATGAGAGTCCTAACTGATATGAAGACAGGCAGTAAGTTTTTATTGACTGTGTTGAATAAATGAAAGAAAAATTTGCAGTGGGAGCTGGATAGCTATATCCTTAAACGTAAAGTTCTAGGACAGGAATATTTAACCTAGTTTCCATGGATCAGCGTACACTTCTAATGGTCTACAACATGACCGCCATCAATTACAGACAAAATTTTGAGAAGGTATACTTATTTGCACTTTTCGGTGATGAGGGAAAAGCATTTTTATCACAGTCTCAAAGAAGTCTATGACCTGTAACGTTGAAAAGAAAACTAAATGCAGAAAGCATAAAATTAGAATAGATCAGTATTTGCATGTTACCTATTTGTAGCTACAGGATCGTTGAAAAACAATTTTCAAAAATTATAAATTTGAATGGTAGAAGATATATTAATACCATCCCCCATTTTAACCTGAATTCAAAGCAAAACCCTTCAAAATATGTTATCTTTGTTTTGAGATATAAGATATTCAGACTTAATTGACTTCAGATCATTACAAAATCAATTTTCCCCTTATGTTAAGATAGCACTGCCACTTGTAGTTGTAGTGACATGTTTACAACCAACTTTTGACAGAGACATATACACTTTTTGAAACAGCAACAAATTAGAGATCAAATGCAGAAGTTTGGTATATGGTAATATTTTGAGGAACAAATTGAAGCTTACTCTAAAAATATTTTGTGAAGGTATAAAATATAGTTTTATTATTGTGACTCTTATTTTCTACCTAAATAATTTATAATAGTTTCCATATTACAAATATGCCAATTGTTCATTTTAATATTTTCATTTTCATGGGATCTCTTTGGATAGATTTTAGTCATTACTTAACTGATTAACTTTATGATTTCGTGTAATGCAGACAGCTATTGGAATGCTTGCATTAGAATTTTTTCTTCACTGTTATTTCACAATATCTATTTTTACCACAGGACAAAGGACTTTTAACCAAATAATTCATTCGTATATATATAAGTGGAGAAATGCAATTTGAAGGAGGAAATGGGAATAACTCTAGTAACCAGTTTGTCCTTCAGTTCAAAACAAGTTGTCTTACAAATTCTGCCCAAGTCCAAATAACAAATCATTAAGCAATTGCTTTTTGTTAAAATTTAATTTTTCACAGTATACTTTTTCAGAGGACATAGCTATGCTTGTAACATGGTATTTTTAATGCAATTAAAGAGGCAAGAGGCAGCTATCCAAGGTTGATTATATTGTGTGAGTAGTGTATACTATAGGTATATTTTCCTGTTTTTCCCATGGATAACAGCCCGCAAATGACTTAAGGCTGGTTGAAGCTAATAAATGAAGATGACAAGAAAACCTTTATAATTTATTGATTAAAACTTGACTATTATAATGGACACTTTCCAACGGTATGGTGATAAATTTTAGGGGGTCATGCAAACCAAGTAAAGAAACTTATACTTCTGTTAGAGAAGAGAGGATTCTAAGTGAATTCATAAGTACATAGGTATGTCTGACTCTTGAAAAATATGGGATTGGCTGTGACTCTGCAAGCATGAAATCTCCTACAGTGCCCTGGATAAGCTGAGGTAATAAATTCTTCACAACTTAGTATGATTCAAAGGAATTTCCTGAAAATAAATCCTTAAATCATAAGTGTATGCACAAGAAGGATGCTATTTATTTACTGGATTCCCCCCTCTCAGGAGAAAATGTTGTGGGCATCTGAGTTGTGCTAAAAGCAAGATTACTAGAATAGGGATCCAAATTTTGATTGCTACTGGAGTCAATGAAGTAACTCATGTGTTAGAGCTGAGATTCCATTTTCCCAAATTATATTCCACCTTCCATAGACACTATCTGTCCTGGGTTTTCATGAATTTTAACCTTCCATTTAAGGAATAGGTAATATATCACTGATTTAATAGGTATTCTGATTGTCTCCATCACTTGAAATTAACTGAAAACAAATAACATTCATGGTGACATTCTACAACCTTTTGTAGTGGTGGAATGAAAGCAATGGTGTAGTGGTGTAGATCACCCTTTAAACTGTGATCTCCTTGAGGGAAAGCAGTACACTTTATTCTAGTTCAGACTTGGTACATGGTTCTCAACACATGTTTGTAAAATTAATGTAGGAAACAACTATGTGCAGAATATGAAAGTGATAAAAAGAAATAGAAAAAATGAAGAGGACAAAGAAATTTAAAAATTTGCATTCACAGTAGTAAAAAGAATATAATGTCAGGTCAATTTTGGATAATAAACCTGCACTGAGGATTTGTTTTAACAAACATTTGTAGATCTCTGGTTTCATTAAATAATAAAAGAAGATTCAGTATTGAATTGAAAACATTGTTTAGAACTTCCTTAAGAATTGCATATTGAGGATCCTAGAATTAAAGAAATAGATGTCAAAGTTCATATTTTTCCTCCCCTTCTATTGATATTTTTTTTTCTTCAGTTGCTTTATTGGTATCTACGAGTGAATGAAAAGAAATATATTTAAAGAACCTGGTATTATAGTGCTTGTGAGTACTCCATTCAATCCATGAGTATAACTTATTTTAACAAATAAAATATTATGCTAACTTTGACTTTTGAAATTGTGAAATATGGAGATTGTTCAGAAAGTTTGGAAGAATACACCTACTTTTATTTTAGGTTAAAGGAATTAATATTCTTCCAGGTATTCTTAATATGTCACATGTGTAAAGAATATATTTATTCTTGAATTCTGGGTATTATTTTAAACTGAAGGTCTATTTCTTGCCATCAAGTCTGGATATGCACCACACTTTTGAAAGCTATTTATTTTTCATGAGTATTTTTGGTAATATTAGACCATCTTTCTTCTACCACCCCCAGCACTGATATTTTAAACTACCAATAAGGTTGATAGCGTTTGTTTCTGTGAGTAGGCTGAGAATTAATCTTCAGCCAAAAAATGATATTCCTAGAATTTTCATTATTATTTTTTTCTTTTTCTTTATATTTGAGACTTCAGGCATAAGAATCTGTTTTGGAATTAATTCTTCTCTATGTATTTGGTTTATAATTGTTATATGCATGCAGATTACTTGCCATTAACATCCATTATTTTATTTCCTTTAATTTGTGAAACTAAATTAAATGTTCTTATTTATTGAATGCATAGATCATAGACTCAGATAGTACAAATGACCTCTAAAGTTTATCTTAAGTGAATTGCATGGCTTCAAGCCACTATTATATCTTTATATTCCTTTGCCTCTTTAATCTTTGAAAATAATTGTTTTAGTATATACATAATAAAGCCATCATTCATCCTTTATTTCATATAATGGATTAAAAACATGTGACTGATCTGTAATCCAAGTTATGTTATATATTGCACAACTTCTAGGTATGGCAACTCAGGTTTCAAGTCATCATCTCGAAATCTAATTGTCTTCTAAACAATCCATAGAAGTGTTGAAAAGGGGGACAGTTCTGTTGACCTACATAGAGAACTGTACACATACTGTTACCTTGACTTAAGTGAGATATACTGTTGAATTCTAGTTTAAGATAAGAATTTGAGAATACTTCTTGTTTGTACCCTCATCCCACCCAACCTCTCAGTTCCTGTTGAAATAATTCAAAGTATATTTAAATTAGATCAAAGATTTCTGGAAAACAACAAAGGATGCCAAATGTTTCGGAGATTTTCTTTGCATTTTGATTTTAAGGTTGATTAATCCCTGTTTCTCAGTTTCTTCCTTTGGAAAAGAGTAACAGTGTCACCTACTTCCTTAAATTTGTTGTGAGGATTGAATTAGTCAATGTATATGAAGCATTTAGAAGAGCGTTTGTCACATGGCAAATGCTATGAAAATGCAAACTATTATTCTTATCATTATATTCTAATGGGAAGAACATACAATTCTACAAATCTATACAGTAAAGTGAGATGAGCCTATTACTTTGACATATTGTATAATGTGGGAACATATATGTGTCTAATGAAAACATATGCCTTTATTTTTAACATATTGTTTCTAAGGGAGAAATAATAGCTGCCTTTTTAAAAACTAAACACTATGTGTTGAAGAATGGTTTAGAGCTACACTTACCTGGAAAGCTCAGAAACCTAGATTTCAGGCACCATGCACATTCTATGCAGTCATTTACATGAACCATCTGGAATCTGGCATCTGTATTCTAGATTTATGTTTTAGTGCCTGAGAAGCCTTTTAAAAAGCTCTAAACCTTTTGTGTTTTTTTTTTTTTTTTCAGTAGGGTCAATTTATTTTAGGGTGTTATGTTCTGCAATATAATTATATATCCTCATTTTCAGATATTTTTCCCTGAGTGAATAAATGTTTTGTCTTATATGACATAATTATTTTTTGAGATTAACTTTTGTTCTACACCTCCTCACAAACATTAAGAATTGTAGTGAGCGTTTCATAATTCATATTTGAATACTCAGTAGATAAGCCCTTTTTATAATGACTTTTGTATTCACTTGGTTCCAGGAAATTGATGTCTTTTTTCCCGAATCCCTCAATTTGGATGTTTACATATGTCCAGGGTAGGCTTGAAACAGATGAGTTCTTCTTGAAAGGGTGGCAGTGGGACAGTGGGATTCCTATTCTAGTCAGAGTGGGTAGAAGAAAAGCAATATTAGGGAGGGGAACTAGAAATGTCAAGAGGAGCCAAGTTCATAGTTTTAAGTAGGGCATCAAATCTACATTATGAGATGAAGATAAAACTGAGATAATGAACAATAAGGGCAGTTAATGAGAATGAGAAGGTAGATAAAAGTAGATACAAGAAATGTGCCAAAGAGAATAGCTCAGTTTTAAAACTGAATTTCAAATATGTAGCAAAACGAGTATTGGAATGATGGACTCTGAGATACCATATAGAACTTGAGATGCTTTTTTATTAAATCAGGCATTCCCTTACCTTGCTCTTTAATACTTTGATATTAATTCTTCCTTACCTGTTCTTCACATTGCTGATGGATCAATATTGATTAAACATTAGTTTCATTACATCATTTTCATGCTGAAGGACAAATAGAGTTACCTCAATATGAAGGCTAATCTACTCTGCTTCTTAATTTGTATATACCTAATACATGCAACTTCATCCCACTATTTAGTTGCAACACTCTATTTAGTACAGAACTCCAGTTACCTTTCTGCCCCCAGAATCGTGCTCATTTTTATTTCTGAATCTTTGTTTTTGCTCATATTCTTAGCTAGAATGCCTTCCTTTATGCCTGTAATATAACCAACTGCTATATATCTCTTCAGTTCTTATCTCTTCAATATCCTATGAAAACTTCTCTAAGTCCTCTGAACTCCGTTTAAAAATTCTCTACTTGATTTATGTATAACAAAATTTTGTTTCCCAAATAGATTTTACATTCATTGAAATCAAATGCCTTTCTCTCATGTGTTTCTTAATAATTGTTCAGTACCAGGTAAGATTCTGTACCTTTGGCTGTACTTACAGATAAATTGATTTCATTTGCCTTTTTGGTTCCTTATTTTTCTCTTTCTGTGACCAAGCAACATCTTTTTTTGATGGACAACATTTTCTTTTCATGTTTTATTGTAATGGCTAATACCTCACCATAATATTGACCATAAAAATGATAGAAGGCATCTTGGTCATCTCACTTTAATGAGAATGCCTCTTACAGTCACTATTAATATGATTTGCTTAAAAAAATAGATACCTGTTATGTTTATTTATATATTCAAACTTTCTCCAAACTGAAAATGTAACAATTTCTTGTAGGTAACATTGCTTATTAACCTTTTAAGTGTAGACTTTATGGCTTACCATAGGTGGCTTTCCACTCATTTGCATTTGTGGAAAGTGGAGAACCACTGTAGAAAAAAATAAAAGATAAGATCTCTAATCTAGAACAAACCAAGAACCATTGAATACAAGGATACTATAGTAAAATCAGGGGAATTAAATGAGAGTTTACTTTCTAAGTGTTGATGTACCTGTCTTCTTTCCCTTTGGGCTTACAGAATATTGGCAGCCTGACTTACACCCTTCAGCAGGAGAGTGGAAGAGGCTTCTCTGGGAAATCTGAAAAGTCCAAGAAGAAATAACTTAAAAATATACTTAAATTGGTGTGTCTCCAATGACTAAGCTCAGCCAGGTCACCCCATACTGAACTCCATAGTTGACAGTCCATATTCTTGGGCACAGAACTTTCAACCCACTTTTCAGTGTCCCTTCCTTAAAATACAAACAGAGAGTAGAGGGTCATCATATGTCTGTGGGAGTTTTCTAATATAAAATACAAAGATCAAAACTAATGAACAACAAGAAAAGCAACTTGGAAGAAAGATTATATAGATAAATGAAATCTTTACTATCTTTGATAGATAAGAGAATTTACTGGATTCCTGAATAAGAATAGGTTGCTATTGAAAAAGAATATCTGAAACATACAAGTGTGCTCTTCAAAATTAGAATTGAAATGTATAAATTAAAAACAAAAACATTTAGAGAATAAAATGAGGAAATCTTCCAGGGAGAAGAATATGGAAAATAAGAAATAAAAAATGTAATAGTTAGCTTTATATTAATTTCAAAATAATATGAGTTATAGAAAGAACAAATAAAATGGAAAGGAAGAAATCATTAATGACAAAGCAAGATAATTTCCTAAACTTGAAGAATATGTCTCCAGATTAGAAGGGGCCCACTGAGTACTCAATAAAATGAATGAAATTGGGAGCAGGACAAGGCATATTGCCATGAAATTTCAGAACATTGAGGGAAAGATCTGGAAAGATTCTGCAGAATAAAATAAAAACATGTCAGATACAGAGGGTAAACAATGAATTACAGGGACTTCCCTGGTGGCGCAGTGGTTAAGAATCCGCCTGCCAATGCAGGGGACATGGGTTCAAGCCCTGGTCTGGGAAGACCCCACATGCTGTGGAGCAACTAAGCCTGTGTGCCACAACTACTGAGCCTGCGCTCTAGAGCCTGTGAGCCACAACTACTGAAGCCCACGTGCCTGGAGCCCATGCTCCACAACAAGAGAAGCCAATGCAATGAGAAGCCCATGCACCTCAAGGAAGAGTAGCCCCCACTCACCGCAACTAGAGAAAGCCTGTGCGCAGCAATGAAGACCCAGTGCATCCATAAATAAATAAATAGATAAATAAATTTATTAAACAACAACAGCAACAAAAAACCAATGAATTACATCAGATACTATCATAACTTGGAACAGTACTTCAGAATAATGAAAGAAAATAATTTCCACTAGATTTATATACCTAAAGTAGTATGATGATATATTCAGATATGCAAGGTCTGGGACTCATCTCTCTCTCCTGCACCCTTTCTCACTAGCAATTGGTAGAGGTGCCACCCAAACCAGGGAATAAAGCAAGAGAGAACCACTACGGGGTATAGGAAACAAAGGACCCAACACAAGAAAAAGGCAAAAGGAAATCCCAGGATGGTGGTAAAGGGAGACTTGGCCTAGGTAGTAAGCAAGTCTGATGAAGATAAACAGGATGGAGATATGTCTTTAAAATGATTAAATTGTTAGACTATGTGAAGTCGTGAGTGTAATAAGAAGAAATCTAGCAATCGGGCACCGTCATCTTGGGTGGATGGCAAGGCAGGAGATCTGTGCATGTCTGTTTGCTGGGGGCACAGAGTAGAGATTTAAACCTCAATTCCCACGTTAAAAAGTGAATAGGAAATTCCTAAACATCAAAGGTTAGAAGCAGTACTGAAGCATATTATTTTGATATACAAAAAAATTCCAAGGTAAATAGCTGAAAGAT
This sequence comes from Balaenoptera borealis, assembly GCF_965194805.1. NCBI lineage: Eukaryota > Metazoa > Chordata > Mammalia > Artiodactyla > Balaenopteridae > Balaenoptera > Balaenoptera borealis. The sequence goes on along the minus strand of NC_138863.1, from coordinate 42,091,335 downwards.
TTTGAAAAGAGTAGATATGAAAAGGGGAAGGAGAGCAGCTTTTTTTTTTCCCTAGTAAGCATTATCAATCTGTTTGACACTGAACTGTATGAATGTATAACATTGATAATAAAAGCATACAAATTAAAAAGAAGTTTTTAAATAAATGACGCTGAAATATTAAATTTGAGTAACCGGGGATATGTAGGTTCAACGACAGAAATATAGGTGTTCGAAAGAGAGGCCCTTTGGGGGGAAATTAAGTTTAATTTGTAATAAATCAAGTTTGGGGTGATTCTGGGGCATCCAAACAAATACATATTCTAATTTTTTGAGGTAGTAGTAATAGTGGTAGTAATAATAGTATAATAATGTTATACTATAATAATGTTATATTGTCCTGAACATTTTGTGTATGTATATATTTTTAATATTTATAACAATTTTACAGTATGTCTAATTTGATTGGTAGAACCCAGGGACATGGAACCAGTGGATATGGAGGGCCCACTGTACCATGCCATTTTATATAAGGGACTTGAGCACCTGTGGATTTTGGTGTCTGTGGAGGTCCTGGAACCAGTCCCCTGAGGATACTGAGAGAAGACTGTACTATCCTCTTTTTACAAACATGAATATGTAGACACAGAAAAAACAGGCGAACTGCCAGGGTTACAGCTTCCTCGGTAGTAGGTCCAGGAATTGAGAGCTTCTGTTTCTAACTCTCAAAACCCTGTTCTTAATCTTTAAGCGATTTAATAGAGTGAATCATAGCAAAATAAAAAAGCACTTAGAAAAGAACACTCAACAAAGAATACATTCTTTAGGTTCCAGTAATTTGAAGGGAGTCCCATATTGGGTTTGTTTCCATATGTAGGGTAAAAAAGACGAGTCATCAAAGGCAGAACTGTTTTGGAATAACAGGTAGCTTTCCCCTTATCGTTTAGATCACTGTAGTACTTAATCTACTTCATAGCTTTGATAAGGGACATCAAGGCAGTGTCTAGACTTCCCCTAGTACTTAACCTCTGCATTGGATCTGGGTTTTATAACATATAAATATGGTTGCATGCCATATATATATATATATTTTAAATTAATTAATTATTTTTTTAGCTGTGTTGGGTCTTCGTTTCTGTGCTAGGGCTTTCTCTAGTTGCGGCGAGTGGGGGCCACTCCTCATCGCGGTGCATGGGCTTCTCACTATCGCGGCCTCTCTTGTTGCGGAGCACAGGCTCCAGACGCGCAGGCTCAGTAGTTGTGGCTCACGGGCCTAGTTGCTCCGCGGCATGTGGGATCTTCCCAGACGAGGGCTCGAACCTGTGTTCCCTGCATTGGCAGGCAGATTCTCAACCACTGCACCACCAGGGAAGCCCAAATGTCATATATTTTTTAACATGGGAATGCTATACAAATTTTAAAATGCCAACAATTTTTAAGAAGATTTTAATAAAATACCAGAAAAATTACTATGTTTCTAAATGTGTGAAGATATAACATTCTTATTTATTCTTTTCCATTTTGCAAAGAAAATTTCATATCATAAAATACATTTGCAGGACATATGGTTCAGTCTGAAATGTCCATAAGACATTTGGTCCACATCAAAAGGTCCTTTATTGATATTTGGTCCTGTCCAAAACCGTGTGGCATGGATCAAATATGCTCATGGGTGTTTTGGATGGGACCAGATTTCAAGAACTTTTTGGTTTAGACCAAATGTCTTAGAGACATTTTGGACAGGACCAAATGTCTGCTAACTGTGAAAAATATTAAAAATGCAATTTCTGTCTCAAATAGAAAATAATGTGTTGATCAAGAAAAAAAGTTTTCCAAAAGAAAAAAAATTGCAACAATTTTTTTCAAAAAACAAATGACATTATTTTAAATAGTGACTTACTGAGTTTTGATAATATCTAAGACTGTAGATCCCATTCTCCTTCCCCCAAATTATAATTTTTGGTGAGGTAAGTGTAATATTTTAGAGAAATAAAATATACACATAACCTTAATTTTGACTGACCACTCCAAATTAGTGGGATTTAATTTCCATAATCTTATTTTTCATTTATGGAGTCTTGACCTATGCTTGTTAGGCTGAGTAAGAATTTTATATAAAATGAATGACAGTTAGGAGTCCAGTTTGTATTTTTGAATATATGCATAGTGAGTATTCATGCAGTTACACTTATAAAAAAAAAAGAAAAACTTGTGTTTTCTGTAGTTATATATCTGTTTTCTCTGTTTATCAGTAAATATTTATATGTCCACCAAGAATCTTGGAATTCTCTGAGTAGTATTTATTTCACTAAACAGAATATTTTTGTTTCACTCCTGGATATTAGAAGAATTCAATTAAATATTACTTATATATTTTGTGTTAATTTTTCAGAGTTCTGGTTAATGTGCGAATATATCTTCCCAAGGATTTAGTTCTAGATATCCTCCATTTGTTCCCTATAAATTCAATCTCCCTACACATCCACTTCTCAAGAATAAAGGATTTATTCTTTTCTTAAGCTGTATGCAAAAGCCAAGTCCAAAGTATGAATATTTTTCAACAAAGTATTTCATATATTCCTTTTAAATGCCTGATGAAATGAAAATTGACTAGGACTAGATTATTCTCTCTCCAAAGAGCATTAGGAAATGATACATGTTCTTCATTCAAATTTTAACTTTCCTCAATTCTGAGGTCTCTGAGAGAGATTACTCTTGTATTTCACATGCATAAAACTATTCTTGTGTCCTGTGTAAATTCCACTCTACTTGACTCCTTCACTTTTCCCCAAGTGCAAAGAATGTCCAATTTGAATCGTTAAATTGATAACGATAAATATATAAATATCTTTAATTTTCTCCTGTGTAAGAACAATTCATGTCTCATCCTGAGTGATATATATGTGTTAATAAAGAGAATGTGTTATGCACAGTTTCTTCCTCTCCTATATGGATTTATTTTTCATTGTAAAGAATTCACTCATGGATGCATTGAAAAATACAAGTTTGTTGTTACAGATTATGAGGAAATGTTTGAAATGTGTATAATTTTTAGTAGAAAAAGTACAAGATTGAGAAAAATTATTGTTAAAAATGTTGCCTGTGCTTCTATATCATATAACATTATGTAATATTTTAGTATATTTCCCCATTGTCTTCAACACTGAAAATATTTTTGTTTTCATTTTATAAGTAAGGATTCTAAAGCCCATAGATCTTCAATGAATTGTAAAAAGTCACACAATTAGTAACAGATCCAATATAGTACCAGAAAAATCAACTTGCCATCCCCAAATTCCGTCCCTTGTCGGAAAAGTATATTCTCTTCCTCTTACTGTGTCAGTCATTAACTTGGCAATGATAGAACTTGCATCTATAGGTAGAGGGAGAAAAATGGAAAAGTAAACATAAATATGCAGATGTTATAGCTAAGATTTTATATGAACTCAACGAATGCCTTAATTTTCGAGAAAAGCCTACAAAGAGAATAGTTATTTAATGATAGTGAATTTTAACATGAATAGAAAATTTATTTCACTTCTCATCATATTTTGCACTTCAATCTGTTTCCTGCATTCCTTATCTGAAATAAATTCATCATACTATTTGAAGTTTAGAAAAACTTGTCCCTGCCGCCTAAAAGCTCATAATTCTTGATGGAAGGAAAGAGAAATAGCCCAAATATTTCCTCAAATACAGTTGACTTTTGAACAACCCACTTATATGGGGATATTTTTCAGTAGTAAATACTACAGTACTACACGGTCTGTGGTTCATTGAATCCACAAATGCAGAGGAACCGTGCATATAGCCGACCAACTATAAATTATACTCAAATTAACCACCGTGTTGTTTAAGGGTCAACTACATATCCTTTCTGCTTTCTCTTTACCTTGAACATTAATGCATTTTCCCTTGCTCATCTTTCATTATTAGTGTTTTCCTTTAAAACGAATAAGGAGGGGCTTCCCTGGCGGTCCAGTGGTTAAGACTCCACGCTTCCACTGCAGGGGGTGTGGGTTTGATAGCTGTTCCGGGACTAAGGTCCCACATGCTGCGCAACGCGGCCAAAAAATAAATAAATAAGGAATCTAACACTGTTCACTCTTTCTTTTCCTTTAATTAATTAATTAATTTTATTTTTGGCTGCGTTGGGTCCTTGTTGCTGCATGTGGGCTTTCTGTAGTTGCAGTGAGCAGGAGCCACGCTTTGTTGCGGTGCTCGGGCTTCTCATTGCGGTGGCTTCTCTTGTTGTGGAGCACGGGCTCTAGGTATGCAGGCTTCAGTAGTTGTGGCACGTGGGCTCAGTAGTTGTGGCTCACAGGCTTAGTTGCTCTGCGTCATGTGGGATCTTGCTGGACCAGGGATCGAACCCATGTCCACTGCATTGGCAGGCGGATTCTTAACCACTGTCCCACCAGGAAAGACCCTGTTCATTCTTTTTTATTACTTGTTAATAAAGGAGAACTATTTTATTTGTTATCCTGGATTATGCAAAAATGAAATCCATTTAAAAAAATCAAGCAACATTGCTAGTCCCTGACTTATAAAACTTAGTGGTAAAAAACAGATGGGTGGTGAGAGGCTTAGTTCTTAAAAATCCACAGGTAAAACAAAGTTGTTTTTTCTTTTTTCAACATCTTTATTGGAGTATAATTGCTTTACATTGTTGTGTTAGTTGCTGCTGTATAACAAAGTGAATCAGCTTTACGTATACATAAATCCCCATATCCCCTCCCTCTTGCATCTCCCTCCCACCCTCCCTATCCCACCCTTCTAGGTGGTCACAAAGCACCGAGCTGATCTCCCTGTGCTATGTGGCTGCTTCCCACTAGCTATCTATTTTACATTTGGTAGTGTATATATGTCCATGCCACTCTCTCACTTCATCCCAGTTTACCCTTCCCCCTCCCCGTGTCCTCAAGTCCATTCTCTACATCTGCATCTTTATTCCTGTCCTGCCCCTAGGTTTTTCAGAACCTTTTTTTTTTTTTTGATTCCATATATATGTGTTAGCGTAAGGTATTTGTTTTTGTTTCTGACTTCACTCTGTATGACAGACATTTGGTCCATCCACCTCACTACAAATAACTCAATTTCGTTTCCTTTTATGGCTGAGTAATATTCCATTGTATATATGTGCCACATCTTCTTTATCCATTCATCTGTCGATGGACACTTAGGTTGCTTCCATGTCCTGGCTATCATAAATAGTGCTGCAGTGAACATTGTGGTACATGACTCTTTTGAATTATGGCTTTTTCAGGGTGTATGCCCAGTAGTGGGATTGCTGGGTGATATGGTAGTTCTATTTTTAGTTTTTTAAGGAACCTCCATACTGTTCTCCATAGTGACTGTCAGCTCCTTCGTAAAAGTCAGCATCTTTCATTGGTGTGCAAGAGCATTTTGCATGCCAGCCATTAATCTAAGCAAATTTATGTCATTTTTATTAGTGCAATGTGAAGTTAGAATAAATTTCCAGGAAATTCATTACATTATCAAAGGCCAACAAATATGTATGCCTAAATAAGCTTAATTAAAGTCACCCGACACATAAAACAAAAACACAATTAAGATACATTGAGTATAGAAAAATGATGATGAAAAATTGTTGTGGTGAATATTATAAAACTAGTTATAGAGATGTTCAGGGCCTAATGCTAAATACTGTTAATTAAATTCATCAGAATTGCTAACAATATAATTTTGGTGGTGGTATATTTTCTAACAGATTATCTATCTATCTATCTACCTATCTATGTATCCATCTATCTGTTATCTACCATCTATCATTCCATCTATCTACCTATAATCTGTATGTCTATCTAACCCAAAATAAACTGAATATGATGGAGGAACTGTATAAGTTTTACCAAAAGGAACTCCATATCGTAAATTTCTCATTCATTCTCATTAGTAGAGACAGAGTAGAACAGTATTGAATTCTTGATGTCTTACAACAAAGGAAGATGCCCACTATGGTCAAACATGAGGTCTTTCAGTAAGAGAATGTTATAGGGCTTGGAATTGTGTTATCTGATTTTGAGCAGGATGCAAGGAAGCAGGTTTTGCTTTACATTAGGTAGTACTAAGAAGCAAGGGTACTTCTATTATTTGGTATCTTAATTGTTGTCTAGAAAGTGGTGGGAACTGAGCAAGACTAAAGTGGCAATTTGTAAAGAAGCAACAGTTACTTATTTTAGCTAAGATAAGGGGTTGTTTGGATATTCCCATGGTTTGTACAGTGTTGTTTAGACTTGATTATTGAGTGGTCTTACTTTTGTCTTGCTCCATTGTGGTCGAAGAATAACTTTGTCAGATTGTGTTTCATGAAATTGTTTATTTTTAACAGGTGAACATCTTGATTTAGTTGGGAGTGCCAGGATAGCTCACAGCAAAAATGGAGTCATAGCTATTTGTCAGCTTCTGACTGTCAGAGGCTGTTCTCTTTCTCACAGATTTTCTCAAATTTCATTTAAACCTCTTATATCACTCCTCCACTGTCCTGTTAAACATTCCACACAATGAATGGCTCAAATCACTGGTACAAAATGTATATACTTATGGATTACTATTATCTCTCAGAAACAGTACTCTTCTGGGAAGATTGTAACAGTTCAACATTAGAAAAGTAAAATAAGATTAAAATACAATGATAAATCTGTCTTTTTTAAACTACTAAGTTTGTGGAAAGTTATGACAGCAGTAGATAGCTAATACAATGGGCTTTGTCCAGTAACGTGAAATTGATGAACACTTTCATGTGATATGAAGGTGTATTTGTTTTCTGTTAAGGAGGAATATTGCTATGCAAATTTTAATGGTCATCTCTTTTAAAACAGTTTATGCATTTTTTGAGGAAAAAAAGCCATATACTACATAGAAGTTAATACAATGTATTCAACTTGGAAGAAACTCTATTTATATTAATTGAGTAAATGAAACCAGACAGAAGCATGATTATTTGTTATGGCCTATGTCTACTATTTTTAAGACAACATGAAGCGAAAAGAGGTTTTGAAACCTCATTTAGGAAACAGTAAAATCTGTTTGAAGCATATCTACTCTGATCTCCTGACTGGATCATTGTCACGAACCAAAGGTCATGTCACAATGTTGGTGACAATTATGAGTTGTTAGAATATGATGTTGAAAAGATGTTTCTCTACTAATTTCAGCATAAGTAATTCACTCTAAGTGCAAATATTGAATCAGTTTGTATATTTAGATATGTATAGTGAAAGAAGTTGAATGACATTTCTGATTCATAGTGAATAACTTAGTTATGTTTAAGAAGAAATGTCCAGTTTCATTGATGTAAAATCTTTATTTTAAGATGAGAAGAAAATTAAAGTGTACTAAGGATAACAAAGAGGGACTGTGTGGTCAATGCTTTTTGACTCACAATTTTAAGAAAATTAGACCAAATGTAAGAGAATGAGCAATAACAGCATTTGTTGTTGCAAAAATCCAGATCATCTGACAATTTTTTACAAATATATAAACTTATTTCAAGACCCCTTTGTCTTTCTTTTGCATTCATCTCAATGTGGAGAGGGCTACTTTTTGCTCAGGGATTAAGGGTAGCAACTATTATTTTATTCTAACAATAAGTACTTGACTAATAAAATATACATTCAGTTTAAAGAGTTAAATTTTGAACTTCTATCTTTGCTTTTTGTTTGCATTACTAAAATAAGGTTTAAAACATGATTAGTCCATAAAATATATGTTCATTTTATTGTTCATTCTAACTGAAGGAACCTGACTAATCACTCTCTAGGTTAATTTACACTGTGAGCCTTCAAGTTGGTGTAATTATCTCATTCTTCAAATCTGTTTAAGGGCAAAGCTGACTTCTCAAAAAGTCATGAAGATTTGGCAATATAGGTGTTGCCTCAATACTTTTTTTTTCAATGACACTTCCTCTAGCACACAGAAATGTACAAGATGAAGGAATAACCTTGCTATGCCCACTTCTCAAAGATAAAGGGAAGACAGTGCTCAAAAATGTTGGCATTTGAAATGTATATCAATTATTGGGTAAAAATTATTGTATAATTTATTTTATCCTTTTCTGTAATGATCAAATCAAAGCTAGGAATAGTGATTATGAAAAAATTTAATTGAATTTTAGCTAAACAATTTTTTTTCTTACAAATGAAAAAGCATGTCTTTATTTCAGTAACATTTGGGTTGATGCCAGCAAACTGAATTCTAAGTAAACTGTTTTCTCTAGATTATATGGAAAATACAAATATTCCATGAGAGTGACTTTACACAATACCACTCTAGACCATGGACTTAAGCTTAACTTTAGGTAAGCTATGAAAGATACTGTTTGAGAAGTTCAAGTGATTTAGCAAAAAGAAAATATGGTAACATTTAACACATTTGCTTGCATGGAATTTTATACTTTTGAATATCTAGTTTTAGTTGTTATGTGGATAAGGGGATGGACAGGACTGCTGTATTAGGTAATACAGCATTAAGGTGCTAAATATAAACCAAATTTAGGCTATATGTAACCACTATCAGAATTCTAATTTTAAATTTAAACTTCTAGAAACATGGTACCTAATTTCTTAGGCACACTCTCCTGTACTTGATTGCTTGATGAGAGGTAATATTTTAAAATAAAAATGGTGAGGATTTAGAACTCAAGAAAGTCTAGGTTTGAATTTCAGGCCCAGTGCTTATGTTGTGTGTAATTTTTGGTTTTCTTTTTGCCTCAGCAAAATAGTATCAATAATATCTATTTTAAAGTCAGAAATATTGTATGTACAGTTCCTGACTCAAAATAGTTAATAAATAAGAACTATAATTATTATTATTAGGCTTGCTCTAAATTTGTTAGCTTGTTTTTTTTAATAACTGCATTTTTGCTTTGATTTATAATGTTCAACTTCAGCCTTGTGCTCAAATTCCCCAATAATTGGGCCTTATTCTTAGTTTATTAGTAGGGTTTATGTCATATATATATCCTTCCATGTACTTCTCCCAGTGCTTTCAACAATTACCAGATAACACTGAGTCTTGCCACAAGAGAGACCAGATTTTTTTCCATGGATTTTAATCTCCCAGTGGTCTTGTCCCCGGCACCTTGTGCAAGCATTTCAATTCCATTTTCAGTCTTTCTAGATCTTTGGCAACTGTCTAATAAATAAACATCAATCCTGACAATGCTGTCTCTTGAATTTATACTTCATACAGCTTAGGTTCTATTTGGAACTTTCCATGATAGTTCTTATTCTCTTCCATGTTCTTCTTCCTAGGAATTTGTATCTATACTATGAATCTCTTTTTCCACCCTCAGAATAGCCATGGCTTCTTCTTACTCCTGTAGTTAAATACTTCAGTCTATGTATTAACTACCTGGACTATTTACAGTATTTACTCCAGCCTTTATTTTTTAATTTTTTAATTTTTTTTTAGGGAAAGTTTGATTTTTTATATATTTATTTTTTTAGTTATTTCTGAGATACACATTTTAAAGTAATAACTAGAATTATGACATAACATTATATCACAACGTATAAGATTTTTAGAAATTTCATGTAATGTCTGAAACATATTAACATATTTCCAGACAAATAACCCAAAGAAAGTTTAGTATTAGTTGTTTTTTGTTTGTTTGTTTTTTATACTGCAGGTTCTTATTAGTCATCAATTTTATACATATCAGTGTATACATGTCAATCCCAATCGCCCATTCAGCACACCACCATCCCCACCCCACTGTGGTTTTCCCCCCTTGGTGTTCATACGTTTGTTCTCTACATCTGTGTCTCAACCTCTGCCCTGAAAACTGGTTCATCTGTACCATTTTTCTAGGTTCCACGTACATGCGTTAATATACGATATTTGTTTTTCTCTTTTTGACTTCACTCTGTATGACAGTCTCTAGATCCATCCACGTCTCAACAAATGACTCAATTTCGTTCCTTTTTATGGCTGAGTAATATTCCTGTGGCTGTGTATATGTACCACAACTTCTTTATCCATTCGTCTGTGGATGGGCATTTAGGTTGCTTCCATGACCTGGCTATTGTAAATAGTGCTGCAGTGAACATTGGGGTGCATGTGTCTTTTTGAATTATGGTTTTCTCTGGGTATATGCCCAGTAGTGGGATTGCTGGATCATATGGTCATTCTATTTTTAGTTTTTTAAGCAACCTCCATACTCTTCTCCATAGTGGCTGTATCAATTTACATTCCCACCAACAGTGCAAGAGGGTTCCCTTTTCTCCGCACCCTCTCCAACATTTGTTGTTAGTAGATTTTCTGATGATACCCATTCTAACTGCTGTGAGGTGATACCTCATTGTAGTTTTGATTTGCATGTCTCTAATAATTAGTGATGTTGAGCAGCTTTTCATGTGCTTCTTGGCCATCTGTATGTCTTCTTTGGAGAAATGTCCATTTAGGTCTTCTGCCCATTTTTGGATTGGGTTGTTTGTTTCTTTAATATTGAGCTGCATGAGCTGTTTGTATGTTTTGGAGATTAATCCTTTGTCCGTTGATTCGTTTGCAAATATTTTCTCCCATTCTGAGGGTTGTCTTTTCATCTTGTTTATGGTTTCCTTTGCTGTGCAAAAGCTTTGAAGTTTCATTAGGTCCCATTTGTTTATTTTTGTTTTTATTTCCATTAGGAGGTGGAGCAAAAAAGATCTTGCTGTGATTTATGTTAAAGAGTGTTCTTCCTATGATTTCTTCTAAGAGTTTTATAGTGTCTGGTCTTATATTTAGGTCTCTAATCCATTTTGAGTTTATTTTTGTGTATGGTGTTAGGGAGTGTTCTAATTTCATTCTTTTACATGTAGCTGTCCAGTTTTCCCAGCACCACTTATTGAAGAGACTGTCTTTTCTCCATTGTATATCTTTGCCTCCTTTGTCATAGATTAGTTGACCATAGGTGCATGGGTTTATCTATCTCTTGGCTTTCTATCTTGTTCCATTGATCTATATTTCTGTTTTTGTGCCAGTACCATATTGTCTTGATTACTGTAGCTTTGTAGTATAGTCTGAAGTCAGGGAGTCTGATTCCTCCAGCTCCGTTTTTTTCCCTCAAGACTGCTTTGGCTATTCGGGGTCTTTTGTGTCTCCATAGAAATTTTAAGATGATTTGTTCTAGTTCCGTAAAAAATTCCATTGGTAATTTGATAGGGATTGCATTGAATCTGTAGATTGCTTTGGGTAGTATAGTCATTTTCACAATATTGATTCTTCTAATCCAAGAACATGGTATACCTGTCCATCTGTTGGTATCATTTTTAATTTCTTTCATCAGTCTCTTATAGTTTTCTGCATACAGGTCTTTTGTCTCCCTAGGTAGGTTTATTCCTAGGTATTTTATTCTTTTTGTAGCAATGGTAAATGGGAGTGTTTCCATAATTTCTCTTTCAGGTTTTTCATCATTAGTGTATAGGAATGCAAGAGATTTCTGTGCATTAATTTTGAATCCTGCAACTTTACCAAAGTCATTGATTAGCTCTAGTAGTTTTCTAGTGGCATTTTTAGGATTCTCTATGTATAGCATCATGTTATATGCAAACAGTGACACTTTTACGTCTTCTTTTCCAATTTGTATTCCTTTTATTTCTTTTTCTTCTCTGATTGCCGTGGTTAGGACTTCCAAAACTATGTTGAATAATAGTGGTGAGAGTGGACATCCTTGTCTCGTTCCTGATCTTAGAGAAAATGCTTTCAGTTTTTCACCATTGAGAATGATGTTTGCTGTGGGTTTGTCATATATGCCCTTTATTATGTTGAGGTAGGTTCCCTCTGTGCCCCCTTTCTGGAGAATTTTTATCATAAATGGGTGTTGAATCTTGTCAAAAGCCTTTTCTGCATCTATTGTGATGATCATATGGTTTTTATTCTTCAGTTTGCTAATATGGTGTATCACATTGATTGATTTGCGTATATTGAAGAATTCTTGCATCCCTGGGATAAATCCCACTTGATCGTGGTGTATGATCCTTTTAATGTGTTGTTGGATTCTGTTTGCTAGTATTTGGTTGAGGCTATTTGCATCTATATTCATCAGTGATATTGGTCTGTAATTTTCTTTTTTTGTTGTATCTTTGTCTGGATTTGGTATCAGGGTGATGGTGGCTTCATAGAATGAGTTTGGGAGTGATGCTTCCTCTGAAGGTTTTTGGAATAATTTGAGGATAGGTGTTAGCTCTTCTCTAAATGTTTGATAGAATTCACCTGTGAAGCCATCTGGTCCTGGACTTTTGTTTGTTGGAAGGTTTTTAATCACAGTTTCAAATTCATTACTTGTGATTGGTCTGTTCATATTTTCTATTTCTTCCTGGTTCAGTCTTGGAAGGTTATACCTTTCTAAGAATTTGTCCATTTCTTCCAGGTTGTCCATTTTATTGGCATGGAGTTGCTTGTAGTAGGCTCTTAGGATGCTTTGTATTTCTGCAGTGTCTGTTGTAACTTCTCCTTTTTCATTTATAATTTTATTGATTTGAATCCTCTCCCTCTTTTTCTTGATGAGTCTGGCTAATGGTTTATCAATTTTGTTTATCTTCTCAAAGAACTAGCTTTTAGTTTTATTGATCTTTGCTATTGTTTCCTTTGTTTCTATTTTATTTATTTCTACTTAGATCTTTATGATTTCTTTCCTTCTGCTACCTTTGGGTTTTGTTTGTTCTTCTTTCTCTAGTTTCTTTAGGTGTAAGGTTAGATTGTTTACTTGAGATTTTTCTTGTTTCTTGAGGTAGGCTTGTATAGCTATAAACTTCCCTGTTAGAACTGCTTTTGCTGCATCCCATAGGTTTTGGATCGTCGTGTTTTCATTGTCATTTGTCTCTAGGTATTTTTTGATTTCCTCTTTGTTTTCTTCAGTGATCTCTTGGTTATTTAGTAACGTATTGTTTAGCCTCCATGTGTTTGTGTTTTTTACGTTTTTTTCCCCTGTAATTCATTTCTAATCTCATAGCGTTGTGGTCAGAAAAGATGCTTTATATGATTTCAATTTTTTTTAATTTACTGATGCTTGATCTGTGACCCAAGATGTGATCTATCCTGGAGAATGTTCTGTGCGCACTTGAGAGGAAAGTGTAATCTGCTGTTTTTGGATGGAATGTCCTATAAATATCAATTAAATCTATCTGCTCTACTGTGTCATTTAAAGCTTGTGTTTCCTTATTTATTTTCATTTTAGATGATCTGTCCATTGGTGTAAGTGAGGTGTTAAAGTTCCCCACTATTATTGTGTTACTGTTGATTTTCTCTTTTCTAGCTGTTAGCAGTTGCCTTATGTGTTGAGGTACTCCTATGTTGGGTGCATATATATTTTTAATTGTTATATCTTCTTCTTGGATTGATCCCTTGATCATTACGTAGTGTCCTACCTTGTCTCTTTTAACATTCTTTATTTTAACGTCTATTTTATGTGATATCAGTATTGCTACTCCAGCTTTCTTTTGATTTCCATTTGCATGGAATATCTTTTTCCATCCCCTCACTTGCAGTCTGTATGTGTCCCTAGGTCTGAAGTGGGTCTCTTGTAGACAGCATATAGATGGGTCTTGTTTTTGTATCCATTCAGCGAGCCTGTGTCTTTTGGTTGGAGCATTTAATCCATTCACGTTTAAGGTAATTATCGGTATGTATGTTCCTATAACCATTTCTTAATTGTTTTAGGTTTGTTTTTGTAGGTCCTTTTCTTCTCTTGTGTTTCCCACCTAGAGAAGTTCCTTTCGCATTTGTTGTAGAGCTGGTTTGGTGGTGCTGAATTCTCTTAGCTTTCGCTTGTCTGTAAAGCTTTTGATTTCTCCATTGAATCTGAATGAGTTCCTTGCCAGGTAGAGTAATCTTGGTTGTAGGATCTTCCATTTCATCACTTTAAGTATATCATGCCACTCCCTTTTGGCTTGTAGAGTTTCTGCTGAGAAGTCAGCTGTTAACCTTATGCGAGTTCCCTTGTATGTTATTTGTCATTTTTCCCTTGCTGCTTTCAATACTTTTTCTTTGTCTTTAATTTTTGCCAATTTGATTACTATGTGTTTCGGCATATTTCTCCTTGGGTTTATCCTGTATGGGACTTACTGTGCTTCCTGGACTTGGGTGGCTATTTCCTTTCCCATGTTAGGGAAGTTTTCGACTATAATCTCTTCAAATATTTTCTCTGGTCCTTTCTCTCTTCTCCTTCTGGGACCCCTGTAATGCGAATGTTGTTGCATTTAATGTCGTCCCAGAGGTCTCTTAGGCTGTCTTCATTTCTTTTTGTTCGTTTTTCTTTATTCTCTTCCACAGTAGTGAATTCCACCATTCTGTCTTCCAGGTCACTTATCCATTCTTCTGCCTCAGTTATTCTGGTATTGATTCCTTCTAGTGTAGTTTTCATTTCAGTTATTGTATTGTTCATCTCTGTTTCTTTGTTCTTTAATTCTTCTAGGTCTTTGTTAAACATTTCTTGCACCTCTCGATCTTTGCCTCCATTCTTATTCCGAGGTCCTGGATCATCTTCACTATCATTCTGAATTCTTTTTCTGGAAGGTTGCCTATCTCTACTTCATTTAGTTGTTTTTCTGGGGTTTTATCTTGTTCCTTCATCTGGTATATAGCCCTCTGCCTTTTCATCTTGTCTATCTTTCTGTGAATGTGGTTTTTGTTCCACAGGCTGCAGGATTGTAGTTCTTCTTGCTTCTGCTGTCTGCCCTCTGGTGGATGAGGCTATCAATGAGGCTTGATGACTCCAGTCTTTCTTATTTGGCCTTCCCCATCTATTGACTGAAGCTCACTCAGTTCTGATGAAAATGAAGGCCAGTGAATGGGAAGTAGCAGATAATCAGAAGCAAGAAATGAAACTCTGGCAAAAAGGAAAAAAAAAAAAAAGAAAGGAAGAAAGAAAGGAGGAAAGAAAGAAATCCTGAATGTAAAAAAAGAAAAAAACCTTTTTTTTTTAAAGTAAATTCCTTAGATATTTCTATAAAAATAAGAAATTACTGTGAAGTGTACTGTGTATGTAAAAAGGAGTTAGACTTGCATGTGGTCTCAATAATGATCAATGTTACACCAAAAGGAAGAATATGAGCTTCGTCTTGAACCTATGCAACTTGAACTTACAGTAAGGCCTTCTAAAGAGATGAAGCTCTCTCACTAGACTGAAGATAGAGTCCTGGAGCTTGCAGTTGAGATCTAGCAGCAGAAAACTGCTAGAAATAAGTCAATACAAAGTCATAAAAATAAATGAGTTTAGAGAGTCTGGGGCCTAGTGCATTTTTAAGGGCTGACAGAAGGATGGATATTATGCAGTAGTGAAGTCTTAGGAAAATGTTTGTATTGACCAGAAGCCATGGTAGGATATAGTCCCCTTGCATTTAGACTTCTTAGTACACATACACAGTTTTTAATAATGAAAGCTAGTGATTAAACATTATAATAAAAGGAGTTACGGATGAAAGAATACAAGGAAGCAAAATTTACTATTTTTGTGTTACTCTTTATAGAAGATTTATTTCTAATCTAACAAGGAATAGTCAATCTTGTTATTTGGTTGTATAAATGAAATATAGCTTTAATCTCTTTCCTTAATGTTGATTTGTAGAGAATATATTTCTCCCTGCCTTTTATACTTTTTAAAAATAGCATTTGGGATATAAAAACCAATAATGTTGTTATTTGTTATAACAATTGTATGAGAAAATTAATTCAAGATTAATAGTGGTATTCAAAGGAGGATGAGGTTGTATAAAAATTGTTTATTGATTTAGTTTGATTTAACTACATAAAGTAGCCACCTTAAATCTTTAGTTCAAATGAATATTTTTTTTTTCCTGGAGTATGTGCAATTTGTATTATATTTTGAGTTTAAAAAGAAACTAAAAGAGATAGAGAAAGAACAATATTTTCTTCCATTTAAAAATATTTTATAGTTTGATTGATTTTCAATGCCATTTGTTATTTTATTTTCTAATGATATAAAAGGACAACTTTTGGTTAATTCCCAGATTCCTGCTATACCTAAAGTGCTGCATATGTAAGGTAGTCTTAACCTCTAGTTTGAGAGCTGACACCAATATATGTTTACTTTAATTGTCTTAATCTTTTGTTTTTTTGCCATAGCCAAAACCAAATCTACCAATTGCAATTCTTCTTTAGTGAAATATCACAAATGTCACATTTTCTACCTTTCCATTCTCAACCCAGCCTCAAAATGGGGACATAAAATCTTATTTCATTTTTCTTGCAAAAGTTACATAACTAGTATCAATAACTTGGGAGTGTGTCAATATAAGCTTCATTACTTAGAAAGGCTTACCCTGAAAAACTCAGTGTTTCATGTACATGTCAGAATTCTCAGTTTTAAAAGGCTCTTAATTGATCCAATATTTTTTCTCACTAGGCTTGCATCTTGTTAAGAAAATCATCGGTTTTACTAGTAAGCTTATCTTTAATTTTATATTATATCTGACACTCTCAATGTGACTGCAGCAAACCCATAAATGACTCATATTTCAAAAATGACTAACATGTATGAGAGCTTATTATGGGCCAGGTACATGTATTTTACATGTATAACCTAATCCTCACAATCTGCCTATAAAATATTATTATGATTTTTCTCATTTTTAAAAATAAAAAAGCTGGAGTACTGACAAGTTAAATAACTTTCCCCAAGTCAGAGACTTAGGAAGTAGTAAAGTAAGAATTCAAATTAGGAAGTCTGACTGCCAATCCAGTGCTCCTTACCCATTTTCTTAATCCCTGATTATAATTATTATTCTGCCGGAGCATGGGGAGAGTATATAGAATAAGAAGCTCTCTATCTAACCTGTCACACCATTGCTTTATATGGCTTCAGACAGTGCACACTGATCACAGCGGTGGTCAGGAGCCTCCTTGTTGACCATTTATTGTCTCCAAATGAAGGTCACAGTACATTCTCTCTTTTATCTTAAGGCCACTTTTCCCATCCACAGTCTATTGATTAAATTATTCCCCTATTTGGTAACTAAGGATTGGGAAATGATCCAACTCATTATTGATGTATTACTAAATGAAAATAAACTAGATCAACAGGAAAGAATTTTGATGCTTAAATTTAAATATCCTGATATGTAGTATTTTTTTGCTTCACTCTGCTCATTTGGAGAATAAAACACAATTGCTTGAGCCCTGATGTGCGGATGATAGTTACGCACATGGCTGTTTCATTTGTTTCTGATATTTAAAAGATGGGTTTACCCATCCTCATCACCACCTCTTTTCAACAGTATCAATTAAAAGTATTCACAATGTAAAATTTACCATGATTCCTGCCTTTATTAGAAAAGAAATAAAGGTCTAGTATACTAAAGTGTAATAAACATAGTGTAAAATCCTGTAGTAACCTCAGAATCTGGAGATGCAGTTTTAAACCTTCGTGTTTTTGTTGACAGTGAGGAACTGGATGAATTACAGAAAATGACAGAGAAACAGATTTCATAGGAATAAAGATAATTGTGGGTTGAATACATAAAATTATTATTTAAGGACTTTCTTAATATATCTATTATATAATACAGTGTTTGCAAGTTCATGTGATAGCATATGCTTCTATATTTCAACATGGTTTGTTTTCACATTTTTTAACATCCACATTAATGCTATGGGAACCATAGAAAATTTTCTATTATTGTTACAACCATGGCATATTGCTTGCCCAAAACAAGATAACAGAACAAATGACAGTTAATTATAAAATATGATTCTAGCTTCATTTGATACCAAAAATCTACAGTGTGAAATATCGACATAATATTCTACTCAATAAAATATATTTATAAGTCCAAAATGACTGAATTCTTTTAAGCTTTATCAATGTCAGATAAAATCAACATGTTCATCTTTCAGGAATTCATACTTAGGTAGGTATAAGACAGGTAGATAAAAGTAGCACACATATCTGACTATTCATTAAAGACTAAGTCCAGGGCTTCCCTGGTGGTGCAGTGGTTAAGAATCTGCCTGCCAATGCAGGGGACACGGGTTTGAGCCCTGGTCCTGGAAGATCCCACATGCCACGGAGCAACTAAGCCCGTGAGCCACAACTACTGAGCCTGCATGCCGCAACTACTGAAGCCCACGCGCCTAGAGCCCATGCTCCACAACAAGAGAAGCCCGCGCACCGCAATGAAGCGTAGCCCCTTCTCGCAGCAACTAGAGAAAAGCCCGCGCAGCAACAAAGACCCAACACAGCCTAAAATAAATAAATAAATAAACTAATTAAAAAAAGAAAAGTCCATTTGAAGCATTCTAAGGTTGAGTGACCTTCACTGACTTGTATGTATAGATTATCCAATATCATAGTAGAAGTAACAGACCATGAACAGTGCCTGATTCTTTTCAAGCTAGATAGTGCATATAGTCATAATTATTTCTGAGTCCAGGGTCAAAAGAACTGTTCATCACTTTTCTGATGAATCTTTTAAAATAATAAGTAATACACCATTCTTGTCCCTAGGTTATAAAGAAATTAAATGAAGCAAATTCTGGGGATAATTTTTGATAGTATATTATCTAGAGCATCTTGCCTTTCATTCTTGTCATTTCATTTTTTAATGTAGATCTCATATTTCAGAACTCCAGGTCACTCATTCAACTTCTTTTATAATGTACTATAATAATATATTCCACTGGATTTTTCTCCATTTAATTTACTAAGTCATTACTGTTTTGTACAAAGTATTAATGAGGGCATTAGAACTACTATAGAAGATAAAACAATTGTTTCTTTCTGTCAAAGAAATAAATTCCTTTTATCGTGATACACTGTCATAAAAAGCAAAACTTAGCAGATGAAGGAAACAGTTTCCTTCAAGAAGTTAAAAAGTAGAATCTAGTATTTAAAACACAGAGGAAAGATAATACAGACTTTCAGGTAGCCCAAGCTCAACTTTTGAAGGCACAATTATTTACTTTTATGAAATAATATATTTATTTTTATAAAATCACTGATATGGAATAAACGTTGAGAGGTTTAAATACACATGTTAAATACAAAAGCCTTTCATCTATTAAGACTTAAAGCAGGTAAATATAAGTGATTGACACTGATGGGTCAGTCACTACCAGTGGTAGTGTAAATTGGTATACCTTCACTGGAAAGCAATTTGGCAATTTATAGCAAGCGCTTTAGACATGTTTGTAAGTCCATTACATGTAATTCCACCTTGAAGAATCTTGATTGATAAAATAAGGTATGGAAATAGTAAAACAATGAAAACTTCTAAATGTCCAATATCACGTTAGGGGAATGTTTAAGTTAAACTATGGTCAACGAATGCAACTGAACATTATAAGAGGCATGGCTTAAAAGAGAATAAAAGAGTGGAAAATACTTTGACTATAACATTAATTGAAAACATAGGCATAAAAAAAGTGTATATACAACAGTATCAACTATGTAAAACAATTGGAAAAACTAAAGAAAATATTAACAGTTGTTGCCTTTGAATTGGTGAAGTTAAGAATAGTGTTTTTTAAAAATTTTACATTTTCTATGATTTCCAAATATTTCACATTGATCACATATTACTTTTACACTAAATAGTAAATAGTTATACCAAAACACAAGTGAGTGATAAGAGCAAAAATAGATAAGCTAAACATCATCAAAAATAACAACTGTTGTGTTGAAAAGGCACCATCAGAATGTGAATAGACAACCCACAGAATTGGAGAACATTTTTGAAAATCATATACCTGATAAGGGACTTGCATCTGTAATATATGAAAAACAATTACAACTCCAAATAGAAACCCAGTAATATGAATAGACATTTCTCCAAAGAAGATATATGATTAAGCACCAGAAAAGATATTCGACATCATTGGTCATCAGGGAAATGTGATAAATACAAAATGAAATACCACTTCACACTCCAGGACAATAATCAAAAAAGAGAGTTATTAAGTATTGGTAAGGATGTAGAGAAGTTGGAACCCTCATACACTGTTGGTAAGGTAAAATGGTACAGTTGCTTTGGAAAACCATCTGGCAGTTCTTTAAACAGTTAAAATAGTTATCATTGATTCTACTCCGAATGAAAATGTACATTCACAGAAAACTTATAAACAAATGTTTATAGAAACATTATTCTTAATAGCATTCTTAAAAAGTGGAAACAACCTTCAATCCAGCAACTGATAAATGGATAAATAAAATGTGGTGTAGCCATACAGTGCAATATTATTCGGCAATAAAAAGAAATGAAGTAATGATACATACTATAACATGGTAAACCTTGAAAATCATCATGCCAAGTGAAAGAATCTAGTCACAGAGGAACACATACTGAATGGTTCTATTTACATATGAAATGTTCAGAGTAGATAAATCTATAAGAGATGGAAAGTATATTAGTGGTCTCCTAGAGCTAGGGGGAATGGGAGAATTAGGGGATGATGGCTAAGTAGTAAATGATTTCTTTCGGGGATGATGAAAATGTTCTAAAATTGATTCTGGTGATGGAAGCACAATTCTTTGAATATACTAAAATACATCTGATTGGACACTTGATATGAGTTCATTTTACATGTATCTCAATAAAACTCTTAACAAAAATAGTAAAAAAAACAAAAAACAAAAACTAAGGAGGAAATACCCTCAGACGTAACAGGATAAACTGAAATGCACTAATTTTATGAGAAATTAAAAAACCTAGGAATTAGTTGACAGTAGATCCTGATAGCTTTATGTTTGGGACCCAGAAATAAGGACCCACAGGCATAAAGTAGTCAGAGGTTTGTAGGCACCAGAGAGACAATAAGGGAAGTTACAGGAAAAAGGGAAGATAGTATCAGGGAGGCTGTCATTAGTTACTGATTGCAAAGCTTTAAGTTTACATATTTATCTTCTCACATGTTCTATTACCAATTTTATTTAAGTTGTATCTCATTTATTATTTGTTGAAGAAGCTAGTTTTTACAAACTAAGGATGGTTAGTTCTTATGGCAAAGATTCTGAATCATCAATTTTTGATGTGTAGACTTTTATTGCCATCGGATCACAGGGGATAAATTCTGTAGTACTTGATAGTCTCTAGTTCTAAATTACTCTGTTATCTTCTCCCTGTAAAGAGGACTGGATCAATTCATCTTTTCATCTCAAAATAAATTACATGGCCTTTTTGCATAAGTGAAAAGCAAGGTGAAGTAACTATTTTGACTTCTTTATTATAGGTTTATGTGCTTATTTTAGTTCTCAGAATCTTACTACTCTACTAGTATGAGGGATAAAAAGGTCGAAATATGTTCCTACCCCACCAAGGCATGGGGCAACGTTTCATTAAGGAGGAGTGAGCAGAAGATTTCTTATTTTATTTAGATCACTTTCTAATCCTATTAGAGTGTGCAAGGCTGTGAGGGGAGGGTTGGGCCTGAGGGAGAGCCTCCAGGCCTGTCATATAGGTAGATCTGCATGAAAGGACAAAAAGATCAGTATATACCATGAGGGAGAAAGTTCCAAGTGAGCCAAGATAATTGAGCTGTTCTGTTTATAATCCCCTTAAACTTACCACTAAAAGCTACCTCTTCTAGCATGGAGACCCATTTATAAACTTAGCATTGACCCATATCAGTTTTCCTAAAGCTTGTGAGTCCTATAAAAATATGAATTTGAACGAAAGAAATTATTCTTGAGCTCCCCACAGAGGTTAGACCATGTAACTAACACATATTTCTGATGTCATAGTGGTTGAAGAAATAATTCTGGGTGACTGAATGTTATTTACCTCTCTCCCATATATCTGTTCTTTTAATTATATGGAAACCATTTTATATGGTTTAATAATATTGCTGTTTTTCATACTGTTTTCATGAAGGCTTACTATTTGTAGCCATCCAGAAATAAAATTTGACCTATTTTAGATCCCTTCTATTTAAATAAATTTTTTGATAAACGTTTTTCCCTCAGGAATTTGAATTTCTTTTATGCTCTAATTTTCCTTTAAATTGTTTTCCTTTGAACATCAATAGACATTATCCAATGTTGTTTGTATCAAAATAACAATCAGTAGTTACCAGTGTGACCTCACTAAATCCATACTCCCCAATTTTCTAACCCTAACCCATATTACTGGTTTCAAAATATTTGGGTATTTCTCTGAATTCTCAATAATCACCTTACGTTTCATATACTCTTTCGAGATTAGAGACTCTATAATTTACCTTCCTAGAAAGAGACATGGCAAATGAGAAATGAGACAAGACAGTAATTAAGGCAGGCTTTCATTTTACTGTCATTGGCAGTTAAATGTGACAGTTACAGTGAATACTTCATAACAAGCCATTCCCTAGACAGCAAGATTGACATTTGTAAATAGTTTAAAGATAGTGAGTAGAGATTTCATGATTGGATGACTGATAAAATAGCAGTAAAACTTATCCTAATGATACCCTTATGCCTTCGACATTATCCACTGTGGCATCCCTCTTAATTCTGATTGAAAAAGGCCAGTGAAGTTCACCTCATACTGTAAATGATTCAATAATACACTACCTGAGTATACTATAGTCTACAGAACCTCTTTATTTGTTCTTACCATCTCATAATTATCTAAGAATGAAAACAGACTCAACCATTCTATGTAGTTTCTAATATTCAGAGAATGAAAGGATACTGTGGACAGTTCCTTACCCTCTTTCCATACCTCTAATTTTTATTTCCTTATGTATAAATTGTTTTTTCTCTCCTTATACCCCTGTACACCAGTATGATTTAGTCATAACCCTGGAATCCGAAAGAAAAAAAACACATGTAGAAAAAGTAAAAAGCCCTAAGCCTAGTCTTTCTGAGCTTGCAGATTGTGGGAAGGAGAGGAGGGCAGAGGTAGAAGAGAGGGCCAGAATTCATAATAAAGAGTACCGAGGAGAAGGAATAAAAACTCTGGAGAATTTACCATAGGAGACAGGGTTACTTGAAGGGACTATTTAAATTATGAAATTGAGATTTGTTCGCATATTGATTGATTCAGCAAATATATATTGAGAACTCACTGTGTGTCTGGTACTGTTTAGGTGGTAAAGACACAGCACTTGTTAAACAGATCATCTTCTGTTAAGTGATCATAGAGAATTCTCTTTGAGGCCATAGCTATGCATTTAAATAAGATCAGCAATTTGATAAGAGCACGGACATTGCTAATGTGAGCAAATTGTTCATACAACACATCTGTGCCTTCAAGACTTGATCAGGCTGAGAGCAAAATTCAGTGCTAACACCGGAGGTTGGGCCGTTGAGAAAATACAATGATATGACTTAAATGGATGACACAAACTGGTTATGGAGGTGAAACAGTTTGCAGGGTCACTTGGTAGCTCACCCTCTCATTTTATCTTCACTAGAGCCTGGTAGCCCACTGATAACAGTTTCTCAAAGGGAGAATAGTTGCTTGCTGGGATGAAATGTCTGTTAACTCTATATCAAAAATCCAGAGGCTTCTTATCCTACTGAAATTTGCTTCCATATAGTACTCATATCTGCTGCAGAAATTTCAAATTTCATTGGCTTCTCCTGCTCATAATGGCCACTGTCAGAGGGACTTGTGCCATGAACTGAACCAGATGGGGGCTATTCTCTTATTCTATGTTTCACTAAAGTGTTGCAGCTTTGCAGTTACCTGGTAAATAGAAGACATATTCAAGTATAGAAAGTGTGCCTTCCCAATTCAGAGTGGCCCATCTGATAGTTTTCCTTCTTAACAATAGGGTATTCAGTGTGCAGCAAATGTTTGTTATTATTAGGTTATATTTGGGATCCTAGAATATTACATACTTAAGTGAGTTTTATTTTCTTCAATCCTCTGTCACACATCTCTTATTAAGACATGTAAAGGTAATTACTACTGTCTCCCTTCCACGTGTTCTGAGCTAAAAGGTCATCAAATTTGTAGACTACTATGATGTCCTTTGTATCAGTGAGGCAGTCAGGGCCCATGTGGTATGGAGACAGAGAGTGAGCTACCCAAAGAACAGGATGGCAAGGGTATTGGTGTTTTCATCAGGCAAAAGCAACTGCTTCTGGTAGTCCTTATGTATCAGATGGTAGAAAAATGCCTTTGGAAGATAAAGTGCATTGCAGATATTAGGACTCCAGCAAGAAAACTACAACTGGAACAGAAAATCCCTATCAGATTCCTCACTTGATTAAATTTAAGGAAGCATTTCTCATATCTGGATGTCTTTGTTGTTTGTTAAGATGGAAAATTGAACATAATGAAAGATAACATACTTGCATGTGTTAGGTGTTTGATGCTAGCATTAATCTCTGTAGTTTCTCTAAGAAAGTATTTTATATTCTAATTTGGTAGTAATTGAGATTTAGAGCATTTTTTACTTATTGTAATAGCCCTAATTCCTTAAATGTGGAATGAAATAGGATTAAGGAAAGAGTATTCAGGGAAACTCAGGGGAGCTAATGAACATTCTGTCTGTGTTTCTCTTGTGAAATAATTCACCTCCAACAAACGATTCTCTCTCTGTGCATCTCCTTTTCAATTTTCAAATTCCCAAAGTAGATAATCCCATTGATCCAGGTTTGGTCAGTTTTCTCTATGTGTATCGATTAGGCATGGCCAAGGGGCAAGAAGAATAAGAATGAGAAAAGCCCAGATAAGAGTCATTGTCAGTCTGGCAGCCAAATGAATTTAAATCCAAATTTGTAGCTAACTCCCTACACTAAAGAAAAGAAAAATTATGGTTTGAGACTCTAGGTGCATTTTAACTAAGAAAGTTAAAGTTCTTTCTGAAACAGAGCATCACTTCACTTTGTATATGAATAGGAAAGTGGTAAACACAGATAGTACACTTATCTTCTTTATTAAAATTCATAAAATTTTAGGCAGCATAGCAAAGTGTTTAGGAATTTGGACTCCAGGCCTAGATCACCATTTTGAATTCTGCCCTTGTGCCATATCAGTTGAACCCTCTGTACCTCAAGTTCCTGAACTGAAAATGAAAATAATAATAGAATCTACATAATAGGGTTGTTTTGAGGGAGAAATGAGTTAACATTGGAGTGTATTTACACATTATGTCTGACACATAATAAGCAGTGTATAAGGTTAGTTAAATAAATACATGAAGCACTCTTATAAGAAAAGTGAAAAATTCAGCTAAACAATTTGAAGAAATCATGTTTAGTCCTGAATTCAGCAGGACCATCTGTGTATGTGGAGACATTCTTTCATAGTAATATAATGCTAAATATAATTCAAGTGGAAAAGTTCAAAAGAAGTTATGAAAAAATGGCTAAATAATTAGGTAGATTCTACTAAGGAAGGAATATTGGATGTTTAATTAAATGACATGAAAAAATTTAATTGAGAAAAGATTTAAGAGGTCTAAAACAACTGATAGGTATTTTACTAAGCATAATGCATAATTTAGCCCCTTCCTCAATCTCCCTTTAAGAGTTTTTACTTGCAAAGAGCACACATTTTTTTCCACTCTCTGTCATGTGGTAGCAGGTGGATCTGATCTTTCATAGGTGGGCAAATATGTCTGTTTCTAGAGTGAAGCATTTAAAATTCCATTGTTGCCACACAATTAAATCATGATTACCAATATTTAACCTCCATCTGTTTGAAAACTTTGTCTATATTCCTATTGGTTCTGAAATCAAGCTGAGGAAGAAGGTGTTATTTTTATTCCCAACATATGAAAACAAAAGGGAAAATGTCTCCCCTTTTACTACAAGCTAGATATCAAAACAGAATCACTCTTCCTATGTTCAGGCAATCACATGTTCACATCTGAGACTTTTGCTCTTGAGCAAGTGATACAAAAATGCAGGCAAAGAGAGGGTAATGACATAGCAGTGGTGGTGACCATCTAGTGTGGTGGTCTGTCTGATGGCTCTGGAGGTGTCCAGTGGTTGCAGTGATGTACAGTTTTGATGCTGGTTTGCTACCTAGCCCAGCTGTGTTCTTGCCTTTTTTCTGGATTTAGCTCTTGAGCTTTGCCATGTTCTTATTCTTTGTTTACAATCCCTCCTTGCTGAGTTTTAAACAATTCTATGCTAACACAATAGGGTGAAATACTAGTGATTCATGAAGAAAATATAATCATTTAAAAATACAAATATAGTGTATGTTTGTCAGTGCAATAGAGAATATTCACATATTGGTAATTATTTGTGAAATTTCAGTTAAAGCAGTTAATCACAGAGAACAAAGGAAATTTAACAATTAGTGTGAATTTTGACCTAATTATCTCTGTACTGAAATTAATCTCAAGAAAGCGATAAAACTATATAAGTAAATTCAATAAATTCACTCTTAAACCAAATTTATTCCATATATTTTAATGAATTTAGTCATAGAAATTACTCAGTTGCTGACAATTGCTACAAATGCACGTAAAGCCCCTTTATTTATAGCAATTTAACTAGGATAACATAAGTAGAAATACATCAGGAAAGTATCATTTCACATTGTTTGAGTACACAGCACTTTGAAAATTGAAGAGTATGGCTCTGTTCAATGTCACCTTAAACGTGTGTGAACAAATACCTTATAGTATATCTGTAACTTATTATTTTCACTTATGTTCCACATTTGTACCTTATTAGACTTCTGTCACCCTCAAAGAATGCAACAGAATATTAGGAAGAGGCAGTTCCAAACTCATAATAAATTTTTTAAAAGAAATTGAAATGGTCCCTTGTTTAATTCATACTATGAAATTTAAGTGAATTTTCAAAGGCAGTGGAAAACTTAATGCAGGGAAAATATGAAGAATACTCCAAGTTTTGACTTTGAAAATGTCTAGGTAATGTAAAATATAAAATGATTCACAAACAATACCTTAACTTTATTGTACCATACATCATGTAGTGCCTGCTGTATTTATCAAAGCATATTTAATTCTGAACTGAAGCTTAACATTTCATTATTTTTCTATACTGTACAGTGAATAATACTGAATTCAAACACACCTATATATAGAATTCTTAAAACTTTAAATAATGACATTGAAATTTGGTAATACAGATAAAACAAGTCATTTTACTATATATGAAACATTCATACATGAAAAATGTAAAAATTTTAATCAGAGATAAAGGCAAATAGAATAAGCAGACTCCCCCTTGCAAAAAGAAAAGAAAAAAAGGAAAAATGAAGAAGGAAGGGAACAACCTTAGGCAGTTTCTGACTACATTAACTTTAATTTAAAAGGACAAATAAGCTCCTCTTAATAATTTACCCATTTGGAGATGTGGAAGGCAAATAATACTCCAGATATGCTGTCCTCCTAATTATTCCCCCAGGGAATCAGTCTGATCAGTGTTGATGTGCACATTGGGGTAGGCTGTGCTGTACAGAAGGGCACCTAACCAAGGGATTGAAATTGAGCCTGTGTTTCACTCAACAAGTCATGGACCTTGGCACAGGGCTGTGTCAGTCTGGAGAGGTTGCCTTTCTAGAATCACACTCAGTCACCATCAGGGCCAGGCTGATACACTTTTTCACAGTCTGTCTGACCAGCAGCTTTGATACTGGCCATTGGATCATTATAAAGGAAAGAATGGATGTCCAACTCAGTAATGTCTTCTAGGTTAATTCATCAGTCAAGGATGCACCTACGTGCAAATAGTAACATACATGTAGAAGTTCTGCTGTGCATAAACAAGGAGAAAACACTGGTACTTTGATGGGTTCAAGTACACCAAAGATCTATCTTTTATGTTAGAAATTACTCTTGTAATGTAGAATGGAGTTAAGGTTCACCAGGACTTTTTTGCATCCCTCCACCTCCAGAAGCCATATACCTTAAGGTTCTGGGGTAATATAAAATAAGACAAGACATTGGCTGGTACAACTTTGTGCCATGGGAATCAAACATGACTCAGGCACATCAAAACAATAACTTCCCAAGCCCCCTTATTCCAGTTGTGTGTATATATGTGTGTGTGTGTATATATATATATACACACACACACATATATACACATATATATACACACATATATATATGCATAAACACATATAATATGATTATACTTTTCTTAAGAAAGAGCAACGTATGCATATGTATGTATAAATGTCTATATGTAAACATATACTATACCTATATATAGAGAGATAGATATCTATAATCTATCATTTTTTATGTTAACATAGAAAAACAGATGGAAAGATATGGCCATTGGCCACTTTAAGAATTGGAAGAGGGGAAGGAGTGATTATTAACTTTATGTACCTCAAAATTGCATGACTTATTACTAATTCTATAATTTTTAATGTTAACATAGAAAAACAGATGGAAAGATATGTCCCATTGGCCACTTTAAGAATTGGAAGAAAGGAAGGAGTGATTATTAACTTTATATACCTCAAAATTGCTTGACTTATTAATAACAGGATTGTCTGTGTTAAAAACAAATTTCTTGAGTTGGGAGACTATAATTATCTTTTTAACTGATTGCTGCATAGATAAATTTAGGGGAGTGTTTCCCCTTTTTTTGTTTGTTTTGTTTTGCAGTGGAGAGAAACCAGCTTTATATTAATCTTTCCAGAGTACAGAAATCTTTGAAGATTCAGCCAACATTTTAACCACTAACATGCCAAACATTACCTGATATAATAGAAATTTATGGTTGTTTTTAGCAGGTGGCTACTATATCTACGTCTTGCACTGGTCGTTATTTGTGTATCTGTAGATTTACGTCTATTACTCTGTATATGTCTATGTCTGTATATCACCAAAATGTTCTTAATATGGTTCTTAATATGTCTAAAGGTAGAAATATCCAAAAGATAGAATAAAGTATAATTTCCTCTCTAATACCCACCATAATGATGAAAAGGATATTACTCAAGCAGGGGTATGACCGTCAACTTCTGACCATGGCACTGACCTTATGAATGTCTGCTAAAAAATATTTACCTCTCCCATTTGAGAGTACCAGTATTTGGGATCTGCTGTTATTTTTTCCTAGTGGCATGTAGCCTATCATATCTTACTTGGATGTTAGACCTTTGTCAATGTGTATATTCATCTCTAACTATATAAACTTAAAGTTTGGAGGAAGAAGCTGGCAACCCTTTCTTCTAACTTTACCTATATAAGAATGAAGATTTAAGAAGTTTAACAGAACTGAAGCTATCATCCATGTGCTCCTTGGGGCAGTTGCATCTCACACATAAAATTATGGAAAATAGACAATAGGAGCTAGCTATTAAGAATTGAGGCTCTGTTTTATGATTTCTCTAGCTGAAATTATATGATCTTTAAGAATGAGCAAGTTTGAAAAAATGGCCCATATATTCCTGGTGAAATTAATCAATACCTAATTATTTAGAAGCTATAAATGCTATCTTTAGCTGACATGCTCACAAAATGTATTTTCTTCTGTCAATAAAGGCCAACAAATCAGAAATCTAGCATAAGGGAGGTTATTGCAGAGGACAAAAGAATCACCCTCATTTTTACACTTAGCTGTTTCATCAATTTAATGGTATTTATGCCACTTTAATAAGAAAGAGAAAGAGGTTGGGCCTTACAAATGCAATTGGAAAATAGTAACAAACCGATAATATCTGAAACCATAGAGAACATAATACTCTAAAAAGATCTTTAGAATTCAGTACATTAGCAAAGCAACTCCTGAGATATAGAAAAATAAGTATCACCATGTTAACCTTAAGAATATATTTAAAATGTCATGCATTGGTCTGCTTTGTTTATTCAAGTGTTTATTTTTGAATCTGAAATCAGGTTTCATCGATTGTAGTGGAGCTGGAAGGCTCCTCTCAGATCTAAAGCATATTACCTCAGTTGCTGGGAAATTTGGCTGTTAATGGCTTAGTGCTAAATCCCTCAGACTAAGAGAACCATCTTAATCAATGTCAAATCCTCTTCCCAAGAGCAGCCCCTTCAATGACTGTTTAATTCTGGGTATTTTTAATGGTGAAATTACATGACAGAAAAGCACCCTCCCTTGTACTTACATAATCCACCATTTCCTTCTGCCATGACTTAAATCACACACTTTTATACTTTACTGTAAACTCAGAAATTCTGTCTTAGATTTAGATTTTCTTCACATCAGTAAGAACAATCTGTTAGTAATTAGCCTGTCATCAATTATTTTTTGCTTCTGAGATCACTGAGTTTGGCTTGTTAGCATTACTAAGACTTGATCTTTAGAGACTTAGTTGAATTCAACCTACATTTGAGAAGAATCACCAGTGAATATAGGTTCACTTTTTATCTATCATCTGTCTGTCTGTCTGTCTGTCTGTCTGTCTGTCTGTCTGTCTGTCTATCTATCTATCTATCTATCTATCTATCTACCTACCTACCTACCTACCTACCTACCTACCTACCTACCTATCATCATCTTTACATATCTGGGCATTGAATAATATTTTTATTGCTTTTCCACTAAGCTTATTAATTAATACACTTACATAATGTCTTTCTTCAAATATTTTTTTTATATCCATCATAGTATTTTCTAGATTCCAGTAGTCTTTACACACCAAACAAATAAACAAAATCGTATTTACACCATTAGAAATTATATATAAAAACTTGTACCTGCAAATGAACATCAATATATAAATTTACATGTCTCAGGAGGAAACTAGTCCATTAAACTCCTGAAATATAAAGGCCACCAACCCATGAGTCACCAGAAAATAGTATAATTCTAACTTTACCTTTAAAACTTTTCTTCATGACAAATGTAATGCACAAGCTGAAAAATGCATAAACATAAATATACAGTGCAACACACATCTATAAAGAAAACACCTGTGTAATCTATAACGTAAGCCAAGAAATAGAACAATGTCAGAGACTCAGAAGCACTTGTTGGTGTCTTTTCCTGACATTGCACCCCTCCCTTTATCCTAGCAGTAACCACTATCTTTATTTTGCTTTATAGCAATAATTTTACCTCTACAAACATGTAATGATTGAGTAATTTATTGGCTAGTAATGTCTTATACACTCTAACCAACATGTTGTTTAATTTAATCTCCTTGAGGACCCTGGACTTATTTAAATGAGCACTGGACATTGGCATTTTTATGCCTCCACTAACCCAAAACTCAATATGCTCCAATATAAACTTATTAAATCCTACTGAGGCCAGACTGTCCTCTTGTATTCCATTGATACATCCTGTATTTTCATTGATAACATCATCTCCCACACTTCAAATTCTGAAACCTGAAATTAATCCTTTACATCTTCCTTTTTCTTACATACTTCTGTATAAGCTAAGTCCTGTTCTTTTTTTCTTCCAAGTTACTGTATTTCCATTGGCTGCCTTTTTCTCTTTTTATCTGTAGCACTACCTGATAGAAACTTTCTCCATATATCTACTGGAATATTGCAGTAGCCACTTACTTCCTTTCCCTGTTTCAGTCTCAGCACTTTAGTCCCTTCCTTACCCAACCTGCTTTATGAACAGCAGTTCTAATTATATATCATCTCTTTAAGTCTCTATTGCTTCCCTTTTATTTAAGAGATAAAGTCCCAGACTTTCACATGTCATACACATAAATTCATGTGCTGACCCCATTCAGTCTCTTCCTCACCTCCTGCCATTTCCTCTCCCTCACTTTACACTACAACAATGCTAGTGGTATTATATTTTCCTGGGCAAACCATACTGTTTGCTACAATACTTACTCTTTCTCTTCACTAGTCTATATTTCCTTCCCATACACAATTACATTTTTAGAAACTAATCTTTTTAATCATTCACTAAGAAAGACTTTATCTCCCCCTTCTTTTCCCTAGAAGAGTCAATGTTCTCTTTCACACTATCTCTGTACCTGGGATACGTACTTCTATTTTTGCACTTATAACAATGTCACAACATACTGCAATACATTCCAATGACATGTTTGTCACTTCTACCAGCTGCAAACTTGAAATTATGAGAAAATGTAATATATCTCTGTGTACTTAGAAGTAAGCATATTTCTTATTGTACATACAGATATCTCTCAATACTTGTTCAATTGAATCTTTCCTTAAACTCTGTTTTCATGTCATATTAGTTCATGTTTCTTGTAGCAGCACAAGAGTATTTTGCTGATCTTACTTTCTTTTTTTATTTTTTTAAAGAGATTTCCCTTTTTGTTTTTTAAAATTTATTTATTTATTTATTTATTTATGGCTGCGTTGGGTCTTCGTTGCTGTGCGCGGGCTTCTCATTGCGGTGGCTTCTCTTGTTGCGGAGCACGGGCTCTAGGCACATGGGCTTCAGTAGCTGTGGCTCGAAGGCTCTGGAGCTCAGGCTCAGTAGTTGTGGTGCACGGACTTAGTTGCTCCGCGGCATGTGGGATCTTCCTGGACCAGGGCTCAAACCAGTGTCCCTTGCATTGGCAGGCGGATTCTTAACCCCTGGGCCACCAGGGAAGCCCTGATCTTACTTTCTACACTCCTCCATTGTTTCCTTGAAAAACTTGATATTGATTCAAGGGGCCCTTGCAAGGTTACAGGTACCCAGGTCTACAAGTTCAGTCTACCACTGAACGATCTAGAGTCAAATCACATGCTTCTCCATGACTAAAGGGCTTTAAGCCTATATTTATAAACACACTTTATTTTCATATTGTCTATTATACTAAAAACCATCTTGGAAAAAATATTCTTTTACAACTTTAAAATTTGCCTAGTGCCTGTTAACCAGTGGCTTTATCCAAGAAGTAAATGCATATAGTATATGCAGATCATTAACATTTTTAAAATTGAGATGGCAAAGTCATATTTCTTTTGAACTTTCTCTGTTTTTGTCTAATTTATTTTCTGAAATGACTCTTTGAAGTGAGCTATTATAAATAGAAAATTTGAGAAACTAGGTTCTTGGTATCCTAAGTTTACTCTTCTTCTTTCCTAATGGGAAGAAGAGTAAACCCACTCATTTTTCTATATGCTGAAGAAAAAGGAAGTAACGTTTATTTATGTTTTGGCACCAACTTGCTCTAACATGGAGATATTCTTTCTTCTAGATGAATATTTTCTCATTTATGAACTATCATGCATGCTGCTGCTTTCTCCTTAAGTTCTTTCTTTAAATTTGATAGTATAAGACTGCTATATTTATTGTGAAAATTATGATCAGCCCTTGCTAATTTATAAATTGTTTTTACTAGTTTGGTATAATTATGAAAATAATAAAACTCATAGAAACAGGATAAAATAGCCTTTCAAAATAGTTCCGTGGCATCCTTTTCTCCCCATAAGATGCAACATTAGTATTTTATGGAAGTAACTGTGATATTCTAGTCTTGACTTATTGCTGCAGAACTGGTAAATACCTCAGAAATGCATCTTCAATAGTGTTAAAAGATTGCAATTTGTAATAGTTTACATTTAATGATACTTCGTGTTGTAAAGGGAAGAGATAGAGCAATAGACTTTTCATCACTTCATAGTCACCTAAGGGGACACCTTAGGCAAATGTGAAAGACAAACAGCAATACCTTTGCTGGAGTTTAAGCAAATCATGAAGGTTATAGGAGTTGGCGTTGTGGGAGAAGACAGGAAATTTTGTTTCACTTTAAAAAAAATCTTTCTATATAGCACTTTATATATTTTAGACTGCAGAGTCAAAATAGATAGAGCTGTTTTTCTGGTGGTAATTTTGTATCATTGGTTGTCCTTCCATCCTTCCTTCTTTCCTTCCTCCCTCCCTCCCTTCTTGCTTCCTTCCCTCCGTCTTTATTGGCGTACATTTAGGTTGTTCACCTTTCCCAGAGTTTCACCAAAGCTTCTTTTCCAGGCCTAGGTGGTCTACTGTATGTCTGTACCCGGCATCTCTTGTCCAGGAGTCTGTGGGTTTATAGTCCCCTTATAACACTTACAAGCAATCCCCACCAGCTTTCCTACCTGCATTTGAATTTTGTGAGTTAGAGATGAGCAAGTCCATCCTCCAGGTATCCTCCAGACAGGTTAGAACAGATGTACACAATAATTTGCAAACAAAGTCTGCTTTGTTCCCTCCTTTTTGGAGGGAGGGAACTGGGGACCCTGGGCTGCCACCATTTAGGACCAAGGCCAAGACTGCCACTGAGGTTGGTTGGGGGTTGGGGGTAGATGAATAAAATTTCACAAGTTTTCTGTCATTCTGAAGATGGCTTTTTCTTAATTGGATATTCCCTTACTTTCTATAAACTTTTGTTTGCTAGAGCTCCAACAAAGTTGATTTAGACAGGTGGTGTTTTTGTTTGTTTTTAAAGATTTATTTACTATTTATTTATTTATTTAATTTATTTTTGGCTGTGTCGGGTCTTAGTTGCAGCACACGGGATCTTCGTTGAGGCACGTGGGCTTCTCTCTAGTTGTGGCATGCAGGTTTTCTCTTCTCTAGTTGTGGCATGCAGGCTTCAGGGCACTTGGGCTCTGTAGTTGTAGCGCATGGGTTTAGTTGCCCCACAGCATGTGGGATCTTAGTTCCCTGACCAGGGATCGAACCCATGTCCCCTGCATTGTAAGGCAGATTCTTTACCACTGGACCACCAGGGAAGTCCCTGTTTGTTTGTTTTGATGTTTCTTCTTGTAGGCAAACAAGAGCTTGGAGCTTCCTAGTCTGCCATCTTACTCTGTGCTTCATATTTTTTCATCCCTGTAGTTTACCTGGAAACAGACTCTCCAAACTTCACATAAAAATCAGGCCATTTCTTCCTGAACATATAACATGTTTTCTTTTCCACTGACTTTTTTCTCAATTCCTTCAATTAGAAGTGACCTTTTACTTCCCAAAATAATGTTTCTCAGGCCTGAATGATACTTTTTTGTTTTTTTTGTTTTTTTGTTTTTTTTCTTTTTGTTTTTTTGTTTTTTTTTAAAGCACTTTTCTTTTTTCTAGTTACTTTATTTATTTATTTTATTTTATTTTATTTTTTTTTATTTTTGGCTGTGTTGGGTCTTCGGTTCATGCGAGGGCCTTCTCTAGTTGAGGCAAGTGGGGGCCACTCTTCATCGCGGTGCGGGGACCGCTCTTCATCGCGGTGCGCGGGCCTTTCACTATCGCGGCCCCTCCCGTCGCGGGGCACAGGCTCCAGACGCGCAGGCTCAGCAGCTGTGGCCCACGGGCCCAGCTGCTCCGTGGCACGTGGGATCCTCCCAGACCAGGGCTCGAACCCGTGTCCCCCGCATTAGCAGGCAGACTCTCAACCACTGCGCCACCAGGGAAGCCCCCTTTTTGTTTTTTAACTGCCTATTTTTTAAATTGGGGTATGGTTGCTTTACAATGTTGTGTTAATTTCTGCTGTACAGCGAAGTGAATCAGCTATATATATACATATATCCCCTCTTTTTTGGATTTCCTTCCCATTTAGGTCACCACAGAGCATTGAGTAGAGTTCCCTGAGCTATACAGCAAGTTCTCATTAGTTATCTGTTTTTTATGTAGTAGTGTATACATGTCAATCCCAATCTCCCAATTCATCCCACCCCCCCTCCCCCCTTAGTGTCCATACATTTGTTTTCTACGTCTGTGTCTCTATTTCTGCTTTGCAAATAGGTTCATCTGTACCATTTTTCTAGATTCTGCATGTATGTGTTAATATATGATATTTGTTTTTCTCTTTCTGACTTACTTCACTCTGTATGACAGTCTCTAGATCCATCCACATCTCTACAAATGACCCAGTTTCGTTCCTTTTAATGGCTGAGTAATATTCCATTGTATATATGTACCTTTTTAAAGACAAATAAATCCTCAATGATTCTCAGTTTTGCACTTTTATAAAATACTCTCATATTTTTATTTTAAATATGTTTAATGTGTACGGACATAAAATACATTCTTTTGGTAGAACACTCATACAATTATATTATACCTGAAACACAAATAAGATAGAACAAAACTATAAAAATCACTATTGACATTACTGCCATATTATGAGATAGGATTGTTTTGCTCAAAATCCTGGGTTTAATAAAAGAAATATTTGTGTTCATTGATCTATAGATTCAACTTAATTTCTATCAAAAGTCCAACTTGTATTTTGCAGAAATTGACAAGCAAGTCCTAAAATTTATGTGGAAATGAAAGGGGCCAGAATATCTAAAACAGCCTTTAAAAAACAAGTTTGGAGGACTCAACGTCTCCAATTTCAGAACTTACTACACAGCTACACTAATAAAGATAGTGTAGTGTGGCATAAGGATAAACATACAGATCAATGGAGTAGAATTGAAACTCTAAAAATACACTCATATATCTAAGATTGCTGAGACAATTTGATGAGGCAACAACAAATTTTTCAACAAATGGTGCTAGGACATCCAAATATCCATGTGAAAAAGAATGAAATTGGAACTCTTCCTTACGCCATCTACAAACATTCATTCAAAATGGATTATGGACCCAAATTTAAGAGCTAAAACTATGAAACTCTTAGAAGAAATTGTAGGAGTGAATGCTTGTGACCCTAGGTTAGACAATGGTTTCTTAGATATGACAGCAAAAGCACAAGCAAAAAATAAAAAAAAAAAGGAAAATAGATAAATTGGACTACATAAAAATTTAAAACCTTTATACCGCAAATTATACCATTAAGCGAGTGAAAACACAGTTAACAGAATGGGAAAAAGTATTTGTAGAGCATAAATAGTATAAAAGTATTCAGAATACATAAAGAATTCTTACAACTCAATAATAAAACAGATGACCCAACTGAAAATGGACAAAGGATTTGAATACACACCTCTCTGAAGTAGTTATACTAATGACCTACAAGCACAAGAAAGTACGTTCAACATCATTATTCTTAGGAAAATGCAAATAAAAGCTACAATGAAATACTTTTTTACACCAATTAGTATTTCTTTAATAAAAAAGATGGACAATAACAAACGCTGATGAGAATGTGGTGAAATTGGAACTCTCTTTCATTGCTGATGGGAATATAAAATGGTGCAGTTGCTTTGGAAAACTATGTGGCACTTCCTTGAATTGTGAAACAGAGTTACCATATGGCCCAGCAATTTTACTCATAGGTATATATAGAAAAGAACTGATATCATATGTTTACACATAACACACATAAACGCAAAGCTAGTTAAAGGCTACCTAATTTACATAGGCTGGTTAAAGAGCTCTCTGCAGAGCTAATATTTAAGTTAACAGAAGAAAGTGCTTGTTGTGTTCTGAGGGTAGAACATTGCAGACAGCATTTAGGAAAAAAAATATAACTCACAATTGTATAGCTTCTAAAACTTATTTAATTAAAAAGCAGATAGGAGGGGCAAAATCAAGATACTGGAGCAGGAAGATCCTGAACACACCTCCTCCCATGAGCACACCAAAATTACAACTACTTACAGAGCAACCATCTGTGAGAACAACCTGAAGACTAGCAGAAAAATATTTTTCACAACTAAAGACATAAAGAAGGAACCACGATGAGACGGATAGGAGGGGCAGAGTTGTGGTCTAGTCATGACCCACACCTTCAGGTTGGTGACCCACAAATAAGAATGCTATCACAACTATGGAGGTCCTCCACAAGAAGCAAGGTGCTTGAGGCCCACATTGGGTCCCCAGCCTGGGGATCCTGCACCAGGAAGACGAGCCTTCAGAATGTCTGGCTTTGAAAACCAGTGGGGCTTATATTTGGGAAAGCTGGAGGGCTAGGAAACAGAGAGTCCACTCTTAAAGCATGTGTGCAAAATCTCACATTCTCCAAGTCCCAGCACAGAGACAGTAGTCTGAAAGGAGACTGGGTCAGATCCATTTGCTGATCTTGGAGAGCCTCCCATAGAGGCTGGAGGCAGCTGTTGGTCCCCCTGGAGATGGAAGAGCTGGCAGAAGCCATTTTTGGGGGTCTCATTCTACCATGTTGACATCAGCACTGGCAAGTGCCATTTTGGAATCCTCCCTCTGGCCTATTAGCAGAGCAACTTGCTCCACCCACCAGCGAGCCTGCAGCAATCACATGCTGCTAGGTGGCATAGCCATCCACATGGGGAGGCTGCCCTACCTAGAGCAATCACATGATGGCAGAAAAAGACAAATACCGTATGATCTCACTTATACGTGAAATCTAAAAAACAAAACGAATGAGTGAGCATAGCAAAAGGAAAACAGACTCATAGATGCAGAGAACAAATGGGTGGTTGCCAAAGGAGAAGTGGGTGTGGGGGATTAGCAAAATGGATGAAGGAGATGAAGAGGTACAACTTCCAGTTATAAAATAAATAAGTCATGGAGATGTCATATATAGCATAAGAAATTTGGTCAATAATGTAATAACTTTGCATGGGGACAGTGGTTACTAGACTTACTGTGGTTATAATTGTGTAATGTATTTAAATGCCAAATCAATATGTTATACACCTGAAACTAACATAATAGTCCATATCAACTGTATTTCAATTTAAAAACTAAATAAATGACAAAACAAAAACAAAAAACCAGATGTATAGTACTATGCTAATATGAAATAATTTAATCCACATAACAAACCAAAGAATATATATTATTCATTCTAACCAAGGAATATATACTATCATTATCCCACTTTTCCATTTTCATTTAAGATTATTTTTGTATACTGGGGTTAATTAACTTTTCCAAAATTGCATAGTTTGTAGATTAATTATTCCCAGAATGCATCTTAGCTAAAGGGAATAGGCTACTGTACTGTAACTGACCACTGCCATCCTCTGAAGATTTACTGACTAGCTAAATAAATAAAGCATCAAGAAAAGAGAGGTCTGAGCAATTCTAACAACTCCAATGACTGTGACATTTCTAAAGGGATATTATTAATATGTATGGGAGCGGAAGATTTTGCAGGTCCTGTACTTACCTATACAATAACAGTGTGCTTATTTTGCAAACATGTCTAATAAAAATAATATGGAGGTGTTTAAAGAATGAAGTAGGAAACACTTGTATAATAACATCCCTTTAAAGAAACAAGTGACACTGTATATACTGTCAAATACCTGAAACATGAACATTGCTAAAAATCATTACACTCTCAGGAGCCAAGTTAAAAGTATTACCCTTTCATTTTTCAGACATCTCTAACAGTAACTAGTCCTTGAATAAGAAACAGGTAGCAGAATGTATAAAAGAGGTAAATGCATAAAGGGGCAATTCCAGCTTCCAAAGTATTAATTTATTTCCTTGAAAAAGTTGTAAATATGCATGCTAGTTTTAAATACAAATTAAAACCTTATAAATAGCACTATTGTCAACTAGCATTATTTTTCTGACAGCATGCCCCACATAAAGGGTGTGAGAAGGGTAGTAAAGAGCAAGGCTGGATGGTTGAAAGTAATTGAGTTTATTTAGAATAATGAGAAATTTAACAAAACATCAGTGACAGTAAAGGGTAAAAGAAAATGAAGAGTTTGCTATCCACTAAAAAATAATCTGCAAAATATTTGAAAAGTTTTGTTTTAAAGAATATAAGAATAACAAGACTAGAGGAAATAGTTACTATAAACTTCAAGGCAATGATAAAGTTACATTTTTTAATAATACATATTACTTTTAAAGTCAATTAAATATGTACTATTAACATAATTTAATTTAATCTGATGTTAATGTGACTCTATCTTAGTTTCATATGGATAAACTAAATATATTTAGTGATTATATGGATACTAAAATATGACTTGAGACTTTAACTTCAGCTTATAGAACAAAATAAGTGATACTATTAAATACATACATATATATGTACATACATACATAATCAAAGCTGAAATACTGGAATTTAGGAAAAAATCAACAAACATGTATTTACCATTCTGGAATGGAGTTTCCTTTTGTTTTATTTTTAGAAGACAGTATGGTTTTATGAAAAAGGAAGATGAGGAAAATGTTTTGGCAAAATCTCTTCAGAAGTTTCAGGCATGTGCCCCCTCTTTGATTTAATTTTTCTTTACAAGTGAAAAATAAAATATCCTGATACTTACAAATATATATCAAAATTAGGAATGACTTTAATATAGGTTTTTAATAGTGATATATCAAAGACATTTCTATATAGTTTTGATATTTTTGATTGAATTAAAATATGATCTTTAAATACAAATACATATGAATATTAATGGCAATGCTATTTAGAAAAATACTTGATTCTTTGCACTTTAGTATCAAGATAGTACAGGAAAAACAAAATTTAGGAAAATGGTAAAAAATTCAATGTAACTAAGTAATTTCAAAGAAAATATGCAGGGTAAGTATTTAGTTAAGCCAACTAATTTTAAAGACATTTAAAAGATGGCATAATAAAAAATAAACTTTTAATCATGAAATTTTTGAGGAAGAGATTTTATAAAAACTTTAAGAAATCTTGAAATAATACTCATAATATCTCACTGCACAATTCTGCAGGATAATTTTGCTCTTCTTTTTCTATTTTCTTAAGTTAGAAGATTAAAATTCAGGATTTAGAATTTGAGACCTTTCTTCTGTAAAAATTTAATGCTACAAATTTTAAAAAGCTTTTATAAATTAAAATTATAAAAGCACTGCTTTAGCTGCATTGCACAAATCCCACTTCCTTTTTACCTCATTCTCATTTTATATAAGTATTAAATCTCATTTCTTATTTCCTGCACATGTAATTTCTTTGACAAAAATAAATCAAAAATATTTTTATATACTCTTTCTTCTTATATGAAAGGTAACATACTCTGGATTATTTATTGCTTTTCCCCCTCCCCATTTGTTATTTATCAGTATATTCCTGTAATAACTTTATGTCAGTTCATAGAGATTCCCTTCTTCTATTGTACACTACATAGGATAGCCTTTTGTGAATATATTATAGTTAATTACTCTTCCATATATAGGTATTTTGTTTGTTCCTAATATTTTGCAGTATTTTGAAACTGTGAACAAGGCTATAAGCCTGCATTATTTCTCCTTATTAAATTTTTATTGTTGGAGATATATCTTCAGACTCCCTGTAAGTGGGATTTCTGGGTCCAAAGTTAAGTTCATATGAGGTTTGTTTGGTATTGCCAAATTCTCCTCCACAGCAGATTTGCCACTTTTCATTTCCACCAGCAATGTGTGAACTTTTTTTTTTCCTGTCTAATTGCATTGACTAATACCTCTAATACAATGTTGAACAGTAGCAGAAATAGGAGTCAGCCTTTTTTAATTTTAGTGAAAATGTCTCTAATGTTTTCTATGCATGTAAGATATTGACTAGTAATAAAAGATCTCTCAATTTTTTTATTTTTGGATTTTAATAATATCAGAAGTGTTTGTTAAAATATTGTTGAAATAATTTCAGCAGCTATGGCAATAAGTATATTCCTTGTTTTTCCACTTAGATCCATTAATATGCTATATGATATTAATGGATTTCCTGATATTGAGTCAAATTTGAATTATTGGATTTAACATCACTTGATTATTCTGTATTATTTAATTAATGTGACATTGTGTTTTCTTTTATGATACTCTGTAATATTTTTGCATCAATATTTATTCACCATATTGGTTTATAGTTTTATTTTTTGTATTATCTTTATTAGATTTAAGAGTCAGTGTTTTCCTTGTTTTATAAAAATCTATTAGGACATTTTTATATCTAAAAATATTTAGTTCAGTTTTGTTCCAATGATATTTATTTAGGACCAACTATGTACCAGGCACTATAAGAGCTATAAGGAAACAAAAATAAGACATAATATGTTATAAAGCTAACAATCTATTCAATAAGGGTGCAAAAGCTTAAATACATTAGGATAATAATATCATTGGAGGTAAGTCCAAGATGCTAAAGTAGCAAAAAGAGGTAGATCAGCTCAGAGGAAGATCAGCTCAGAGGAGGAAAAGGGA
Organism: Balaenoptera borealis; assembly: GCF_965194805.1. Classification (NCBI taxonomy): domain Eukaryota; kingdom Metazoa; phylum Chordata; class Mammalia; order Artiodactyla; family Balaenopteridae; genus Balaenoptera; species Balaenoptera borealis. The sequence continues at coordinate 42,049,565 of NC_138863.1, read as the reverse complement.
ATGTTAGAGGAAACGATCATTTGGGTACATTCATCCGAAGAAGGTATGTGTTCACATTTATCAACAAATGAGAAAAATCAAGTTTACCTATTTGGATAAATTTCAGCCAAATTTGTAGAGTCTCTGAGATCTTCTGACTTTAAATATTGGTTTTTTAGCAAGGATGAACTTCAATAATAGAACTTGGTGGAGGAGCACCCTAAAGATATAGCTGTAACTACTGCAATGGAGAGAAATTCTATGTGTATTTAAGCATCATAGAGGAAGAAAATAAAATTTTTAATATAAGGACAAAATCAAAAGTTACATATTTGACAGTTTGAATTTATAAGCTCAAGTTTGTATTAGAGCTGTTGCTAATGGGCAATGTCATGTAATGGTCATGGAAATTAGCAGCAACTATTTCTTTTTAAATAATTTTAATGACTCTTGAGGTAGGCTGAACAGTCCCACCAAGGATGTCCATAACTGAATCCTCAGAATCTGTGAATATGTTAACTTACATGGCAAAAGGCAGTTTACAGATATGATTAAGTTAAGGATCTTGAGATAGGGAGATTATATCAGGTAGGCCTGATGTAATTACAAGGCTTCTTCTAAAAGGGAGGCAGGAGGTCAGAGAGGAGAAAAGATGCTACCCTGTTGGCTGTGAAGACTGAGGAAGAGGCAAGAGTCGAGGAATGTAGGTAGCCTCTAGAAGCTAAAAAAGGCAAGGAAATGGATGTCCCACTAAAGCCTTCAGAAAGTATACATCCCTAGGGACCCATTTTAGACTTCTAACTTCCAAAACTATAACATAGTAAATTTTTGTTGTTATAAATCGTTTAATTGTGGAAATTCATTATAGCTCTAATAGGAAACTAATAAAATTCTCCTGAATGAAGACCAGCTTGTTTGCCAATACCTTTACATTTAGCTTTAAAAATTCTGTTGTGTAGTTAGGAAAACCGAAGGGCTTAGTTCACAAAGTGAATGAATATATGCTACAAATAAAATGGTGTAAGTATTTTTATATACCTGTTTTACTCTGAGGGAACTAACCAGGAGCATAAGAAAGATTCACCTGGGATTTTCTTTAACTTTACCCCAAAAAGGATTCTGGAAATTATAGTTCCTAGGATCTTACAATAAATCAATGATGGATTTCAGTGTAGTAAGGTTAAGCAGGAGAAATCCTGAGTTCAGTCCTCATTTGTTAGTAGGAAAACAAACAATACACTTTACATGTCCATCTTGTTTTTTTTTTATATCACTTTTACAACTATATGTATACTTTTTAATATCCAGACTCTTAGAACATCAGCTTTTATATTTTTGTATTACCAAATAACATCTCCCCATGCTAATTTATACAGTAGAACAACATGGATCTCAAAGCATAGCCCTTCAACAATTATTTCCTTAATAAAGCTGATTTAGACATATCCCTAAATTATAAAGAATCTTAAATAACTTAATAGTGATTTAAATTGGTATACTTAGTTTACAATAAAATAATGGAAATATACTTTAAAAATTAGATTTCTAGGAGTAATGTGATTAGGTTTAGATAGAATCATAGCTGTGCTCCTTTTATTATAATATCTTTCAAAATTGTGATAGTGCTTATATATATATAGGCATCACACATACAAATATTTTCCATGTCCCTTTGTTTGACAAAACTTCAAAGCAAGTGCAGAAACATCTTTAAAGATTCCCTAGTGGCACAATTAGCACTTCCAAATCTTCTTCTAATTAATCACAGGGGACACTTGACTAATTTGAATTTAACTCCTAATTCAAAAAAGTTTTCTTTAAGCTATGGTACAACTTTAATTTTTTAAATAGTCACCTGTTAGTTGTATATAGTTCAGCACTACTGAAATTATCTTTGAAGAGGTGAATTCAAGTGGAGATTTTACCAGGTAAAATTTTAACAGCTGTTAGAGCTGTTTTTGCTGTAACAATATCCACTTTCTCTGGAGTCATTTAAAAACTCAGAGTTAAAATTAATATTAATCACATATTTTTAAAGGATATAAAAGAACATTTCAATTGATATTTGGTTAATTTTCTTTCAGAAATATTGCAGGGAAAAGTTGAAAATTAGGCTGTATTTTACCAGAGATAGTACCACTTAAAACACATGTTTAAACATTGTGTTAAGTGTAAATCTGTGGCTTTAGTAGCATTAATTTACATTTCAAAATAAGTTGTAAGTTAATTTGTATAAAACAAAATTGCAGAAACAATCACCTGCATGAAGTACTTCAAGAAGTATAGTAAAACAATGTAATTACTGTGAATTAGAATGATAACTACTATAGTACTTAAATATCACTGCCAATATAAAAACCAATTAAAAAAACTGTTATTTATTGTTAGAGTCTGCATTGTTCATTGAACCTTATATTGCTATACTTTTTTGAAGAGATTTAGAATTTAGTTACAGGAATAGTTCTACTTTGTGCATAAGGATGGAATGTTTCAAGCTTGTAATATAAAACAATAATCAAGCAATAGACATTTATTTCTCTTCTTTCATACCTAGCCCTATGTTATAAGTAGTGTTGTAGAGTGATAAGTGTATGGTCTTCAGAATCAGTCAGTCACTTAATTTTGCCACTTATTAGCTCCTACCTTGAATGTATGTTTTTATGTTATTTATACTATATGGGGTTTGAAGTCTTTATATATGAAATAAGGCTCATTTTACTTTGTTTTAAGGGTAAAATACAATATGATATCATATATGAAAGCACATTAGCTTCTTTTTTCCTCATGTTTAAATCATCTTTTTATTAGGTAGATACTACTATTACAAAGTCAATAGAGTGCTATTATTTACAAAATAATGTCAATATTAAGTAAAATGAACTAAAAAGTGATTATTATCATTTTAGGAATAAAGTTACATTTAAAGAGATATCTCAAACTATCCAGAAAAATCCCATTATGGTTTCAATTTATTCAGCAAAAGCCCCTTACTACCTGGTCTGCTATGAACAGTTAGTGAAACAGCTACGATTATAAATAAAATACTTGTTGAAATCTTAGATCATAATGTGAAGGGATAGTCCAAATAATTATGTTTAGTATTTTCTTTTATTAGTTGGTTTTCCTGCAGTGACCCAAGTAAGAACATTATTTGCTTATTGCCTAGGAAATAAGTGGCATGGCAGAAATATGAGTGCAAAAGGAGACTACATTATGAGTAGGAGTAAAGCTCCTACCTTTGATATTGAAAAGGAATTCCTGGGGCTTGAATTTGAGGTGGAAAGTAAGAGAACATAATGAAGGCCAGAGATTTGTAGGGTGTGAAAAGAGGCAACCAATCCCAGTAGGACTTTGCTGTACATAATTAAGTGAGCAATCACAGAGACTGTCAACCACCATTTTTGCAAGAACCATTGTTTTCCCTAGCCTGTGAATTGCATGGTTGTCAAGTCAGTGAACACAAACTATCTAGTTTCCTTTTGTTGAACATCATGCTATACCTCTACGAAGTGTTCCTGGGTTATTGGCTTTTCTTTCAGCATTCATTCCTTCGTGAGCACTGAGCATATTCTCTATTGACTGTTCAATAAGGATGACACTCATATACGTCTTGAGAGGTTTGCTCCATCCAGATTCAACTTGCCTTGTATAGACAAAACTCCATTTCCACCAAACTGCCACCAACACTTTTAAAGTGTAAGAATAATGTTAAGTAAGAAAAAGAGTGGGCCTTTTTGCCAATGGAATGATGATGGTTTGGGAGGAATGGCTCATGAACCTGTCCACATGTGGAGCTAAATGGAACCAAGTCTATATTATTGCAGGAAAGAGAGGTGGGGCCTGAGAGGATAGTCACGTCCCAGGTCTCAGGCGAGTCCCTGGGAGAGGCCTCCAAGTGTTCTTGGCTTTGCACTGGAAAGAATTTAAGAGCAAGCCATAGTAAAGTGAAAGCAGATTTATTCAGGGAGATATACACTCCATAGACAGGGTGCCGGCCATCTCAGAAGGCAAGAGGCCAATGCGAGAAACACACTCCACAGAGTGTGGGCTATCTCCAAAGGTGAGAGGCCAAGGGAGAAACACACTCCAGAGTCTTTACTAACTTTCAAAATTTGCATTTTGAAAAGATGGCAGAGATAAGGGTTCCAGAGAAGACCAGGTAGGGTATTTGCATCTCAAGACATAGGCAAATTCCTCCTAGGATGATTTTGTTCTCCCTTTGTTTAATACTTACAAGCCTCTTAAGATAAATAGGGAAGGTTTTGGAAGTGGTAAAAGGATTGGTGGGCTTTGGATTATTTTTAGAGCCACACCTCTGGTCCTGTAAAGACTAGATTTGTAAAACAAGAACAGTTTTTTTTTTTTTTTTTTTTTTTTTCATTTTCATCTTCAAAGGATTGGGTGGCTACCTCGATGATACTGAAGGACTGCCATACTCATTTACCTATGTTGGAATGTTTTACTTTCCCTCATTTAGCTTAGGGGAGAAGGCCTCCCTAAAAATTCCTATCAGGTATGGTTAGTTTAATCAGACCAGTGGCCTCCCATTTTGTACTCTATTTACAAACACTTTTGGGGATCCTCCCTGGGTTTAAGAAATTTTAAAATTATGGCCCTCAATCGTGCATTCGATCTGAGGAGGCTTGCCTACAGCCTCATGTGATCCCATTTCTAAAAGTAGCTGGACAATTTTTAGCCCAACTTTTTGTCCATTTCATTCCTATCCTGTAGGCACCCTCAGCTTGAATTTTATAAGCACACAGAGTGGAGGCATTCATGGCATTACAGTGTCTGGATTTGTCCACTCAAAGGCAAAGAGATATTGAGAGTCTTGGTGCAGGGGAATGCAGAAGAAAGTGACCTAGTTCTAGCACTGTAAACCAGATTAACAGCCCATAGTTTAAAAACTTAGATAGGGTAGAATGGAGATCTCCTCTGGCTTGGGACTGAGGTAGATTCCTCCTGCCAAGAGCAATTATTTTTCTTGGTGGGTGCCATCTCTGTGAGGGTCTCCAGCTTGGGCTCTTTTCTGGAATTTAGTAAGCAAGTCTGTTCACAACAAGGGGATGGGGTACTCAGGCATGAGCAGAAACTGATGTGCAAAGGTAAAATTTCCTAGCAAGCAGTTGAGGGGAGGGGCAAATCGCTTGGTTTTGGGCTTTCCATCAATCCCTGTTATACAGAATTGGGAGAACAACGTCCAGGGCAATAAGTCAGCACAGAGTAGGTGGCCCCCATATCTAATAAGGAAATAACTTTCCTACCTGCCACATCAAGGGTTACCCGAGGCTCCTCTGGAGAAATGACCAGGTGTCCTTTGAGAGCCAGGGAGGGTCCCAGGCCCTGTCAGTCTTCAGTCTTTTCGGCCATCATTTGTTTGGGAGCCCCCACTCCCCTTTGGGACTGGGGGCAGTCCCGCTTCCAGTGGCCCTGTCGTTTGTATATCAGGCCGGGTCCCGGTGGACTTTTCCTCTACAGGAAGCATTCATTCTTCCAGTGGCCCACTTGGCCACACTTAAAACACATATTTTCTTGGCAAGACAGTAGCTCTGATCCAGGCTTCCTGGATCCTGTCCTCACCATGAGTCTTCGCAAGGGAGGGTGACCCTGAGGTGGTGCAGGGGTTCGGGCTGCCTCTAGTAATTGTGCTGTTAGCTGTTGTCTTTGAATCTTTTTTGCCTTTTCAACCCTATATCTACTGTTAAATACTCCAAAGGCGAAATCCAAGGGCTGATTTATGGGGGTCTGGGGTCTCTAGCTCCCCAGATGGGGCATTAGGGATAAATGGTCTGGAACATGCCCCCCTCCCTCAGAACTGGGGGAAGAAGGAGTTCCAAGTTGTGGATCTTGGGGAGGTGGCCTCGTAAGGAGATCATCTAAGACTTCATGCTCCTGTGGGGGAAGAAGTCACTTTGAAGGGATATGAGCCAAGCACGCCTGGCAGAAGTTCTTACAGACCTGGATTTTTGAATAGGGTCATGAACATTTGGATGTATGGGACTTCCCCCCTTCCCTTTTACAAAATAGGTTCAGCTACAAGATGGTATTGTAATTCAGTGACCCATTTTCTAGCCAGATCTCTTGGTCCCCTAGTTTGTATTGAAGCCATGCAGTATTGCAAAAGAAAATTAATATTTTTTCTTAAACCATCCGGTCTAAATTTTCCCCAATTAGCTAATATGCATCCTAGTGGGGAGTCGTTTGGCATGCTTGTAGTTGCCCCCTTTTTAAAATTAGGGTGTCTTGACAAGACGGGGGTCTGATGGATCCTGTCCAGATGGTAGTTATTTGTCCTGGTGGTCTCACAGTGTCAACAGTGGGGTCCCTGTGAGCACCTGAAATCTGCCTGGTTGGTAAGCCTGAGGAGGCCCCTTGGATTAGTCAAAGAAAGGAACAGGAGTGAGTGGGATAAAAAGCAGCTGGAGTCCCACAGCCTAAATCCTTCAGAGAGGGAGGGAGGAGACCTTGGTCCTGAACCAACTAAACAGATTATCTTTATCACTGAAACAAAAGAAAGAGAAACAGAGCTGCCTTGCTGGAGGCTACAAGGCAGTGATAACAATACAAGGCAAAAGCTCCCCTCAGGATATGGTCCTTGTGATGTTGAGGAGGGCTACCTCTCCACAGAAGTACAAGAGGCAATGCAAAGCTGGCAAAGAGGCTCAAGGATCAATAGACAGTCCAAGAATCAGGAGAGAAGGAGGATGTAAGAGAAATCCAGGACAGGAGGGAAGGTGTACAGCCATGATGCTTCCCAGGCAAGAGATTCTAAGCCTGCTGAGAAGCCGAGAAAGGTGCTTGCCCATTGCCTCCACTCAGGGGTTGATAAAGTCCTCCTTCGACCCCCCACGAGGGAAGTGCTCACCCACACTTCCAGTCAGGGGTGCAATATCTGGGGTATAAATCCCTGGGGGAGAAAAAGGTAGGAAGGTGTACAGCCACGATGCTTCCTAAGAGAGATTCGTAAGCCTGCTGAGAAGGGTGCTTGCCCACTACTTCCATTCAGGGGTTGATAAAGTCTGCCTGCGACAACCACAAGAGAAGTGCTCGCCCACACTTCGGCTCAGGGGTGTCTGGGCTCCCCATTAGATGTGACCCCTAAGAGGGAGCACCACACCAGGCTCAGTATCAGTCAACGAGGGGGTTAAAGTAAGAAGGAAGACTGAGTGGGACTAGGGAGGTACACAGCTGCGAAGCTTCCTAGGTGGGGAAGGAACTGTGACCCTCTCAAGGGAAGTGCTCGCCCACAACGTCTGCTCAGGGGTGCAATGAGGCTGTGAGCCCTGAGAACACTCGGAGAGGGCCGGGCCACAAATCTAGAGGAGGACTCACGGAGTCCCCCAATTTGGGCCCCCGCCACAGTTCTGGCATCCCAGAACTGGACTGAGACTAAGAACAAGTAGGGAGAGGGAATTGGACTCGAGGAGCCACAGGGGGAACTCACCCAACCAAGTTGTCAATTACTTGCTGTGTGGTCTTAATCTGGATGTCCAGTGGTCGTCTGGGTGGATCTTCTGGAGTCCAAAGAGATAGAGCTATAGGAGAATGAGAAAGATCAAGGGGAGAAAAGGCTTGGCCTCGGTGGGCTCCTTCATGGCCAGAGAACTCGTTTCTGCGAGATCCTGCAGGCGGCTTCAGCCGCCACCTAAGGAGCTACTTAAATCTACGCTGCTCAAGACAAGTCCCAGCCACCCTCGAGAGGGGAACCATAGCCCAATAGCCAGATCAAGATTATGCCCTTTGAGGCCCCGTGTTGGGCGCCAGAAAAGATGCTGCAGGAAAGAAAGTGAGGCGTGAGAGGATGGTCACATCCCAGGTTTCAAGTGAGTCCCTGGGACAGGCCGCCAAGTGTGGGTTCTTGGCTTCACACAGGAAAGAATTCAAGAGCAAGCCATAGTAAAGTGAAAGCAGGTTTATTCAGGGAGATACGTGCAGGCCATCTCAGAAGCCAGGATGCCTTGGGAGAAACACACTCCACAGACAGAGTGTGGGCCATCTCAGAAGGCGAGAGAGACACCAGGGCACTGGGTTGTCAGTTTCTATAGGCATGGGTAGTTTCATAGGCTAATGAGTGGGAGGATTGTTCCAACTATTCTGGGGAAGTGGTGGGGATTTCTAGGAATTGGGCCACCGCCCACTTTTTGGCCTTTTATGGTCAGCCTCAGAACTGTCACTGCACCTGTGGGTGTGTCATTTAACTTGATGATGTATTACAATGAGCGTATACTGAGGCTCAAAGTCTAGTGGAAGTCAGTCATTTGCCATCATGGACCTAGCTGGTCTAACCGGTTTATATCGTGTCCTCAATGGCTGTCATTCTTGTTAGAGGTTGGGCCCAGCCCCCTTCCCATCTCATTCTCCCCTCAGAGATTTTACTCCCGTAATCTTATGGGAAGCAGAGGGGCAACGGTCTGTCTTCTGTAGTTGCTTCAGGGCTGAGTAGGGGCGTTGAACCAGCCTGTTAGGGATTAAAATCTTTGGATGCCTGATCTAGGGGCCCCAGGAGCAGGACAGTTTCTTGTTTTTAGTCAGAGAGTGGTAAGGGCTGGAATCCTCATATAGCCATCATCTTGATGTGGAACTGTTGTAACTGCTTCTGTAGCCTTCCTATGAATCTTCTTGAAGTTGAAGCACTTTTGTAACAGCATCAGAGTACAACAATAACTGTCTATAAATGACAAAAGACTTAAAAGCCATGGTTATACATCTGATTACAGTGTAATGAAAAGCTGGGTTACTGTTGTGACATAAAACACTTTAAGATAACAGCTAGAACTATAGCATTATACCAGGACATATCCAAATTCCAGAAACTGTATATAATTTCCTCATACCTTCTTTTGTTCAAAACACACATCCTACTCTCTTTAAGCAACTATGAACTATTTTCTTCACCAGTAGTCTGTAGATTAGTAAACGTAAATACCAATAATTTCTAAAAACGTGCTTTCTCATAGAGTATATCTCAAGGTGGCACCAAACATATTTATTAATAGTCCTAAATACCTTTAGTTTCTCTGTTTAGTAAACGATGTTTCAGTATCTTATTTTATTTGGGAATGACTTTAGCTATTCAATAAACTTCCATCACTTAATTTAGAACAACTCAAAATTTCAAGTAAATTTCCAAATATCTAGAGAGATTATTAAGTAGACATTCCTAAAATAGAATTATTCCTAAAAAGTTCATCCAAAAACCCTTATCTCACTTACATTTAATTCACTAATAAATATTTTATCATACCAAGTTATTTTTCTTGCTTACAAATTTGCAACAGATGTAAAAAGATCTTATTTGACCTCTAGTAAACCTAGTTACAACAGAAGTATTATACTTAACACTGATGACTCTTAAGGACATCTGTATTAATCAAACCAACCAGCTTAAGCTAATACCAGATATTAATTTAATACTGAATATTTTCTAGATCACATGAACCTGAAATTTACTCTGGGCAGTTTCCTTCATATTTATGAGTATTTATATACAAATCAGGGTCACCTGTCTAGATAGCTAAATATTTTTTACTAATGGTTACAGAAAAGACACTTAGGATTTCTATTTATCCTTGACAAGTCAAGTTCTAAATTGAGTAAAGTAATCTTGGACCTAATTGGTTCAACCAGCTTGTATCCTGTCCTCAATGGCTTTTAAAGATTGTGCCCTGCCCGCTTCCTGTCTCAATATCACTCCCACCCCCATGCACCGTGCCAGACTCATTATATTTTATTTTATAACACTTAAGTTTAAGAGTGTAGAAGAGGAAAAATAATTTTCCCTCTACCCTTCTAGGTTCTTGGCTGAGGCCCCCCTATAATAAAAGACAGAATAACAGGAGAAAAACAGAAGTTTACTAACACATATATACCTTCTGTATATATGAGAGATACCTCAGAAAACGGCAACTCCCTGAAATGGGCTAAAGACAAAACAGGATGTTGGCTGGGAGGGAAGTCAGTTATGGGGGATTATCAGGCAAAACACAGTAAACAAGGGTATGATTCGTATGCAGATTTAAGTCAGTTGCCTTCTCCAGTGATAAGAGATTTAGTCGTTCTCCTCTTCCTGGCACAGAGAGGGAGCCGTCCTTACAAAAGGAGATTTTCCTTATAAATTTAAATGTCTCTTACAAAAGAATAACTTCTACTGGAAACTTCAGAACTTCTCTTGTGTCTGTGGTTTCTTAAAAATAATTCATTTAAGATAACTGTTATGCCAAAATATGCCAAAGAAACATATTTTGGGATGACAGGTTCTGCTCCCGTTCAAGGGTCCTGTCCAAAATTAGTTAAAATGCTATCTTTTATGAGACTACCATGGCACTGAACCAATTCCACAAAGAGGTCTAGGGAAATGTCCATGTTATCAGATTGCTCCCTTATGTTCTACCATTTCTCAAAAAAGATGCTCACTGCAAAGTGATATAAGGACTAGAAAAGTTACTAATCTCAATTTGATTCCAATTAGATACATGACATGAGTGTTTCTGTGCATTTTTTCTTCTTCAGTAATATGGGAATTAACCACATCTGAATATATTGGTGAAGACAGAATGAGAAAAATACACATGCATGTTTCTCTGTATTATAAAATACTTAAAATTTAAAGAATTATTCTAATGAATATGTTAACTATGAATAATAATAATATCAACATACTGCCCATGAATATGTTAAGGGAACCACTGACCACAACCACCCACAGTGGCCAGACACCTTAGTAACCACTTCCATGAGTTATCTTACAACAGGAGGTCCTGGTAAGGAACTTAGAACTAACAAGACACCACCAACCAGAAGAATTCAGGAAAGGTCAAAAGGAGAGAGGAGACAGTAGTCCATATGTCCTACCAACCTCCCAGAATTCTTCTTGCTGGAATCCATCTTGGCTGAGCGATGTGCATGCCACCAGGAAGGACCCTGAATCAGAATGATTGGCCAGAGACAACCCGGAAGCTAACCCAATTACCATAAAACCCGAGATTGCCGGCCACATGGCAGAGCGGTTCTCCTGGGTTCCCTTACCCTGCTGCTCTCCACCCAGGAGCCTCTTCCCAATAAAGTCTCTTGCTTTGTCAGCACATGTGTCTCCTTGGACAGTTCATTTCCGAGTGTTAGACAAGAGCCCACTCTTGGGCCCTGGAAGGATTCCCCTTCCTGCAACAAATACAACATCTTCTTTAATAACTAGAACACTGATGTTTGAAGTTCCCTATTGCAACATTTTCCCTGAATTTTTGTTTGTTTGTTTTTAAATTTTTTTGTTTTATCATGTTTTGTAAGAATGTATAGTGTCGACTGAAAGAAAAAAGAGTTGTGAGTTAAGTTTTATTTGGGGCAAAATGAGGAATATAGCCTGGGAGACAGCATTTCAGATGGTTCTGAGAAACTGCTCCAAAGAAGTAGTGGGGAAGGTTAGTGCTATATATGATGTCAGTGAAGGGGGGTACGTGCAGTCAAGCACACATTTTGGGAGATGCTTGCTGCTAGTCACGAGGAGCAGATGTCACCGTTAATGATTTTAGTGCTTTTCTAGATATGAGGAGATGCAAGAATTGGGCTCTTAAAATCTTCTGAAAATATCTAACTATCTGAAGAACTGTTCTGCCAGTTCTTCCCAGAGCAGAGTGTCTCATTACTGATCTCCACCCTGAACTCCTTTCAAGGTGTGTTGAAGGTCAGCAGCTGCAGCGGCTCATGATTTAATCCTTGTAGAGGTAAATGGCAAGTGCCAATTTGTAGTTGGCAATAGCTTTATTTGTTTTAAGCTTTTAAAATAAAATAATTGATTTTAGTTTTACTGTTCTGTCCTCTGCTTTTCTCACTTAATATTATGGTCCTAATATTCAGTCAGGTATTGGGCATCTGTAATTTGCTTATTTTCACTCTGTATGGCATTCCATTATATCCTTTTAAAATTTATTTATTGATTCTCTTGTCTATAGACATGTTATTATTTCTAGATTTTGTTATTACAAAAATAAAGCTATAAATTTTATTTTACATGTTTGAAACATATGTGCAACAATTTTTCTACAGTATAAACTGAGGCAAACTGATAGATCATAGGATCATTGCATGTCCAAATTTACAAGATAATGCATTTTCCAAAGTAATTGTATCTATTTAGACTACCACTATCAGTGTATTGTTGTCCATATAGCTCCACGTCCTATCAACATTGGGTATAATCAGACAATAATTTTTGCCAAGCTAATGGGTATTAAGTGGAATATCACTGTTTTTAATTTGCATTTATTATGTTTGAGAATTGTTTCTTATATTTAGCCATTCATATCTCTGCTTTTGTTGAAATGCTTGCTTATTCTTTTGCCCAGTTCTTCCTATTGTGTTTTCTCTTTTAATTTGTAAGAATTTTTGTATTTTTGCACACAGATGTCGTAAAGGCATTTCCCTAATTTTCTTCTAATTTTGAAGACACATCATAATTCAAAATGTTGTTCAGAATTCTTCCTCTATGTTCATGAGTTAGATTGCCCAGTATTCTCCTTTATTGCACTGTCCTTTGGCTTAAGTGTCAGAATTAATCTAGACTCATAGGATTACCTGAAAAATATTTTTCTCCTATTTTTCTGGAAAAAATTGAATAACACTTGAATTGTTCAGTAGTTAAATTTGATGTTTGAGCTGGGCTTTGGTGTTTTCTTTGTACAAAAAAAGGTTTTATTTCTATTAAAGTATAACTGATATTCAGTAAACTGTACATTTTGAAAGAGTACAATTTGATGTTTTAACTTACACATGGAACCATGAAATCACCATCATAATGAAAATTTTAAAAAAAATCACCCTTAAAGCCCCCTTGTCATTCACACCCCACCCCTGCCTCTAGATCAGTGGTTACTGATCTGCTTTCTATCAAAGCAGATATGTTAGCATTTTTTAGAATTTTACATAAATGGAATAATACAGTATAACCAACCATATGTACTCTTTTTTTGTCTTATTTTAGTTAATATAATTATTTTGAGATACAGCCATGTTATTGAGTATATAGTTTGTTTGTTTTCTTGCTGAGTAGTATTCTATTGTGTATATTTACCACAATTTGTTATGTGGCATTTGGACTGTTTCCAGATTTTGGACAATGCAAATAAAGGTGCTACAACCATTTATATACAAATCCTTGTATGGACATATGGTTTCATTTAATTTTGATAAATACCTAGGAATGGAATTTCTGGAACATATTTAAGGTATATTTTTAATGGTTTAAATGATTAATGAACTGATTTCCAAAGTGGCTGTAAGACTGTATATTTCTACTAGCAGTGTAGAACCCACTTAAATGGGTTTCACACTGACCATAGATATTTATATCTTATTTTCCATACACTCTAACAATCTTCTCCTTTTAATTGGGGGTGTAATTTGATTTATATTATAGTTTATTTTAAATCTACCATTTTGCTATTTTTTAATTGTCCCAATATGCTCCTTCTGCCCCCCCTTTTTTTTTGGCCCTTTTTTCCTTTTTCTTTGAATTAATTATTTTCTGTTGTTTAATTTTATCACCATTATTGCCTCATTAGTTAACACTTCTCTTATTATGTTTTAGTGGTTACCCTAATGTTTAAAATATATATTTTTAGTTTATTACAATTTTCCTCCAAATAATATCATGCTACTTCCCATTTAATGTAACAAACTTAAAACCATCATTTAAAATCCTTACTCCATCTTTTTTTGTAGTTGTTGTTATTAATATTTATTCTACCTATATTATAAACTCTACAATACTTTGCTTTATTTTTGCTTTAGACAATCACATCTCTCATAGAGCTAGTATAATGAGAAAAAAGTCTCTAATTTCATTTTTTACTATTTTTGTCAGACTTTATTTCTTTTCATAGATACAAATATCCATCTGTTATCCTTTTTCTACCTGAAGCACTCTTTTTTTGTAATGAAATATACATAATATAAAATTTACTATTTTAATAATTTTAAGTGGTATAATTCTATGGCATTAAGTACATTAACATTGTTATACAACCATCACCACCATTCATCTCCAGGATTTGTTTTATGTTTCCAAATTGACTGCTTTACCCATTAGACACTTACTCACCATTCCCTCTCCTTCTAACCCCTGAAAACCAGCGTTCTATTTTCTGTCCCTGTGAATTTTTCTACTGTAGGCACCTCATATAAGTGAAATTATATTTGTGCTTTTGTGATTTTCTCATTTCACTTTGTGTAATGTGTCAGAATTTCCTTCTTATTAAGACTAAATAATATTGTATTGTATGTATATACTACATTTTTTTTTTATCCATTCATCCATCAGTGGACACTTGGGTTGTTTCAAGCTTTTAACTATTGCAAATAATGCTGCTATGAACTTTGGCACAAAAATATCTCTTTGAGTCCTTGCTTTCAGTTATTTTGGGTTTATACCCAGAAGTGGAATTGTCTGAAAAAGACATATCTGAAAAAAATTACTAGTACTGATGACAAAGAGCTTACTGCCTATGTTTTCTTTAAGACGTTTTGTGGTTTCAGGTCTTCCACTTAAGTCTTGAATCCATTTGGAGTTTATTTTTGTGCCTGTTGTAAGAGAGTAGTCCAGTTTGATTATTTTATATGTAGCTGTGCAGTTTTTCCAATACCATTTATTGAAGAGACTGTCTTTTCCCCATTGTATGTTCTTGCCTCCTTTGTCATAGATTAATTGCCTATCTAAGTGTGGGTTCATTTCTGGGCTGTCTATTCTATTCCATTGATCGATGCATCTGTTTTTGTGCCAGTAAGATACTGTTTTGATGCCTGGAGCTTTGTAGTATACTTTGAGTTCAGGGAGCATGATACTTCCAGCTTTGTTTTTGTTCAAGATTGTTTTGACTATTCAGGGTCTTTTTGTGTTTCCATTTAATTTTAGAATTATTTGTTCCAGTTCTGTAAAGAATGTCATTGGTATTTTCATAGGGATTGCACTGAATCTGTGTATTGCCTTGGGGAATATGGTCATTTTAACAATATTAATTCTTCCTACCCATGAACACAGTATATATTTCTATCTATCTTTGTGGTCTTCAATTTCTTTCATCAGTGTGTTATAGTTTTCTAAGTATTTTACCTCCTTAGTTACATTTATTCCTAGGTGTTTTATTCTTTTTGATGTGACAGTAAATGTGATTACTTTCTTAATTTCTTTTTCTGAAAGTTTGTTTTTAGTGTATAGAAATGCAACAGATTTCTCTGTATTAATTTTGCATCCTGCAACTTTACCAAATTCATCGATGAGATAGTAGTTTTTTGGTGGTGTCTTTGGGATTTTCTATTCATAGTATTATGTCATCTGCATACAGTGATAGTTTTACTTATTCCTTTCCAATTCAGGCTCTTTTTATTTCTTTTTCTTGTCTGATTGCTAGAGCTAGGACTTACAATACTGCGTTGGATAAAAGTAGCGAGTGTGGGCATCCTTGTCTTATTCATGATCTTAGAGGACGTGCTTTCACGTTTGTACTGTTGAGTCTGATGTTAGCTGTGGGCTTGTCATATATGGTCTTTATTATGTTATATTCCCTCTATACCCATTTGTTGAGTTTTTATTATAAATGTTTGTTGAATTTTGTCAAAAGTTTGTTGTGCATCTATTGAGATGGTCGTATGATTTTTATTTATTTATTTATTTATTTATTTATTTATTTATTTATTTATTTATTTGGTTGTGCTGGGTCTTAGTTGTGGCAGGCAGGCTTCTTAGTTGAGGCTCATGGGTTTCTTAGTCGCGGCTTGCCAGCTCCTTAGTTGTGGCATGCGGGATCCTTAGTTGTGGCTCTCCAGTTCCTTAGTAGTGGCATGTGAACTCTTAGTTGCGGCATGCATGTGGGATTTAGTTCCCTGACCAGGGATTGAGCCTGGGCCCCCTGCATTGAGAGTGCAGATTCTTAACCACTGCACAACCAGGGAAGTCCCGAGATGATCATATGATTTTTAATCTTCACTTTATTAATGTGGTGTATCACATTGATTGATTTTTAGATATTGAACCTCTTTGCATCCCTAGGATGAATCCAAATTGATTATGGTGTGTGATCCTTTTAATGCATTGTTGAATTCGGTTTGCCAATATTTTGTTGAGAATTTTTGAATCTCTGTTCACCAGTGATTTGGGCCTGTGACTTTCTTTTTTTTGTGTGATATTTTTGTCTGATTTTTGTATTTGGGTGATGTCAGCCTCATAGAATGAGTTGGACGTGTTCCTTCCTCAGCAAATTTTGGAATATTTCTAGAAGAATACACGTTAACTTTTCTTTCAATGTTTGCTTAAATTCACCTGTGAAGACATCTGATCCTAGACTTTTGTTTGTCAAGAGTCTTTTTTGTTTTTTGTTTGTCAGGAGTCTTTTTTGTTTACTTTTGTGTTTTTCCTTGTGATTTCAGGTGCTCTACACGTCTACACGTTGTTCAGAGAAACTTTTCTAGTAAGGAACTATAGAAATGATCCCTGTAATTATAGTCTTAGGAGTTTTTTTTAACTGATTCAATTTCATTACTGGTAATGGATCTGTTCATATTTTCTATTTCTCCCTGTTTCACTCTTGGGATGCTATATTTCTAGGAATTTATCCATTTCTTCTAGGTTGTTCATTTTATTGGTGTATAAATTTTTATTCAGAGTAATCTTTTATGATTCTTCATATTTCTGTGGTGTCAGTTGTAACTTCTTTTTCATTTCTGATTATATTGACATGGGCCTTCTCTCTTTTTTCTTGCTGTCTCTGGGTAAAGGGTAATCAATTTTCTTTTAATGTTTTCAAAGAATCAGCACTTGATCATTTCTGTTGTTTTGCTTAGTCTTTATTTCATTTATTTCTGCACTGATCTTTATCATTTCTTTCCTTCTACTAAGTTTGGGTTTTGTTTGTTCTTTCTTAGTTCCTTTAGTTGTAAAGTTAGGTTGTTTATTTGAGATTTTTCTTATTTCCTGAGGTAAGCTATAAACTTCCTTCTTAGAACTGCTTTTGTTGCAGCCCACAGATTTTGGATCATTGTGTTTTCATTTTTATTTGTCTCCAAGCATTTAAAAAAAAAATTCCTTCTTTGATTTCTTCAGTGATCCCTTAGTTGTTTAGTTGTATGTTGTTTAAACTCCATGTGTTTGTGTTTTGGGCATTTTTTTTTCTTGTACTTGATTTCTAGTCTTGTAACATGTGGTCAGAAGAAATTCTTGATAAGATTTCAGTTTTATTAAATTTATTGAGACTTGTTTTGTGGCCTAGCATGTGACCTATCCTGGAGATTATTCCATGTGCACTTGAAAAAAAGCATATTCTGCTGTTTTTGAATGGAATGTTCTATATATATGTATTAAGTTGATCAGATCTAATGTGTCATTTAAGGACAGTGTTTCCTTGATGATTTTCTCTCTGGATGATCTGTCCCTTGATGTATGTGTTAGAATACCCTAATATTATTGTGTTACTGTCAATTTCTCCCTTTATGTCTACTGATATTTCCTTCATGTTGTGTGCATATATATATTTACAATTGTTATAACTTCTTTTTGGATTTGATCCCTTGATCATTATGTAATATCCTTCTTTGTCTCTTGTTACAGTCTTTGTTTTAAAGTCTGTTTTGTTTGATATAAATATTGCTACCTCGCTTTCTTTTCATTTCCCTTTGCATGGAATACCATTTTTCATCCCCTCACTTTCAGTCTGTGTTAAAGTAAATCTCTTGTAGGCAACATATATATGAGTCAGGTTTTTTTTTTTTTTGTATCCATTCAGCCACTCTATATCTTTTGATTGGAGCATTTAGTCCATTTATATTTAAAGTAATCACTGACAGGTAGTTACTCATTGCCTTGATCATTTTTTGAATCTGAAGATAGTCTCTTATGCCTGGAATAAAGCCAGCATATTCATAATATATTATTTTTTTCATGTGTCATTGGATTCAATTTGCAAATAATTTGTTTAGGAGTTTTACATCTATATATATGAGAAATTTGTTTAGATTTTTCTTTCTGAAATGGCCTCTCATTTATATATTACATTTATGAAGCCTCAATTATGCTGGCCTAATGAAATAATTATTGTTTTCTTATTTTATTCTCATCTTGGAGAATTTGTGTATACTTGGTAGAAATTCTCCCTTAATTGTTTGTTGAATTTATTGGTGAAGATTTCTTGGTATGGAATGGGGAATATGTGGATTTAAATACTGATTCAAATTTGTTAATAGTTATAGAAATATTTCAAAATTCTATTTTTTGTACTAGTTTCAGTATGTTTTTTTTCTAGGATTTTGTGGTTTTAATTTTCAAATTTTCTGTATAAAGCTGTTAATAATAACTTCATGATATTTTTATTTTTATGTATCACATATGTATACTTTTGTGTGATACTTCTAATCAATACTTAATATGAAAAAAAGCAAGGTGCCTTTTCAGTGGTCAAAAATATCTTAATATTTTCATATAATTTTTCAAGGTGTTTAATTTTCTGGCATCCAGATTATTTGCCCTTAATGCTGAAAATAGCAGGATTCTATAGTGATAATGAAAAAGTTTAAGGAGGTTACAAAATATCATTTATAGTATCCATTTAATTAGCATAAAATAAAAGTATCATATCATTTGTCAATAAATTTTGTTTGAAAATCAATCATAAGTTCTCAAATATGAGACTATAACAAAAAGAATGCAGAAATTAAGCCTCACAAATGATTTGCTTAAGTAGTATAGTGTTTCCATGATCAGCAAATTTAGTATTACTTCTAATAATAAATACAATGTGAATTCAGAAATAATTATATGCTAGTTTTTAATGAGTTGTTCCTCATTAGTGAAACATAAAATAATATAAAATGAAATAATTTTCATTAGCAACAAAGATGAGCTAGATAACTTGCAGAAATAAAATGAGTTCAGTCTTAGAATGAATATAATGGTTAACATTTGAAATCCCATGTATTGAGTCATTGTGCTATTATTATTTTTTAGTAGTAATAAAATGTTCATTCGGTTCCAAAATAATGTCAATATTTGGTTCACAGTAAACTTTACATTTATGTCACTTTTTGAAGAAAGAATCTACTTTTTCACTTTAAATTCTATAAGAGATTTTGTGTATATGTAAGTACAGTTTAAGTTATCACAGATTAATAAAGATCCTGCCTTAAAATTTGGCAATGCAGAGGCTGTACTAATCCTCTTTAGACAGTTTTATATATAGTCAAATTAACACTTATTAATCTCCATTTTCTTCTGTGGCCTTTTCCTTACTTGAGAGACCTGAGTGTTTTAATATCTGAACAGATAATTTAGATATACTGGATGCTACACAATGGATTTAAGAGGCTAAGAAACAGAAAGAGCTTAATTTTCCATATTCAGGTACCTAAATTGTATCTGCTTTTAACTTTCTTGATACTTGCTAATAATTCTAGTCTGTTATTTAATTTTGCTATTGCCCATACTAACAGTTTAGTAATAGATTTTGGGTATCTTGATAGAAAGAATATATATTTAAAAAATACGATAGCTCTCTCTTTTTAAATTGATCCTGGCATGCTACTGGCCAAGTTGGAGGTTTCATCACACATTTTTCTGAAATCAGTACAAAACAGTGGTTCCTCAGATCTCTCAGGTCTTGGCACCTTTAGTGTCTTAATATTTTTTTCCATAATACTTATAGACAAAAATCAAATAAAAACAAAACATAAAACTAGTTCCATTTATTAAGTGATCATATCCAAACAAGTTAATGGTTGTAATTTGCACAACATCCAACTGGTGTCACTCTGTTTTCCTAGAAATTTTAGAATATCCCACAGTGCCCCTATTAGTTCATTGTGATGCCCCAGTGTACTTTGGCACACAGTTTGGGAATTGAAGTTTTAAAAGTCATATACTATGTGGGAATTCTTTTAGAACTATTTATTTGGTCCCTAGAGAGCATTTTTTTTTCCCATTAAGCAGCAGCCTCTTTGCCCTATGCAATCCATAACCTGTGTCTGCAATTTCCCCTAGTTGGGGTGAATAAAAGATTTGTTAATGTATATAATAGCTAAGAATTTGGTAATGATGACTTCAATCATGGTTATTTTTAACTACTTATGTTTAATAGAAAAATAAAAATACCTCAAGAAGTTTAGTGGTTTTAGGGTAATTAGCAGAGAATAATAAAATAATTTGATAGGGCCACACAGTTTTGTGTAACTATAAGTAGTGCTTTAAATCTGGCTGCAGAACATGGCTGTTGCAATCTAGTCTTTACGTAGCTTCCCTGATGAAGATTTAATTTATTTGGCCTCTTGAGGAACACATTTGGCATTGCGATATGTTTTGCTTCCAGGTTCTATCTCCAAGGATGATTTGAAGAAATTGCACATAAATTTATTTTCAAGGCAAGATATTTTCCTTTTAGGGAACTATCTATATTCATCTCACAGAGGTAGAGAGTAGTACATTAATCAAATGTAGATATTTAGCAAGTGAGGACCTCATAGATCTTATACATGGGGTCATTTCATATGTAATTTTATTAATCACTATCCCTGTGAGATAAGAAATTTGAAGAACCTTAACTGGGAAATAAAATGTGGTGATTAATATCAAAGAAACATTAAATATCTTATCCACCATTAAATATCTATATTGTGAATCACTGGAAAATATTAAAAAAAATAAAGTTTGGGAATATACTAAATCAGGAAGAGTTTTTCTTGATTTCTGACTCCCACAGGCAACTTACCTTGATCTTTTATGCAATTTTCATTTCTTGTTAAAATATACAGAATTAATTAAGTAGATTGATAGAGCTGAATGATAAAATTATATTGAGATGCATTGGGACTCAATGTGACCTTATCAAGTGAGGAGAGCCATTCATTAATTCAGATAATAGAGCTTATTATAATAATCTTTTGCTTATGCTATTGTTGAGCATAACTACTTTATTCATATTTGTATATGCATATTGAGATAATGTTATTTCATTAATTTTTGTACTGAACCTTAATCCTTGTAAGAGTAATTTCAAAAGTTTTAGATAGCACTTGTTTTCAAATGTATATTAGTGTGCTATCTTCATATATGATTGACTAATTTATATGCATTTGAAACCTTCAATTGTGGTATGCTCCTACAGTCAACTAATTTATACACATATCTATTAAACATATTAGGTAATTTATGTAAATACCCAGCACAGTGCTTAGTATGTAGAGAACATTCAAATCTGCTAGTTCCTTTCCTCTCTTAATTTTTATAGTTTTATGTTCACCACTTTTTGTATAATTGTTTTCCCCACTTCTTTAATCTTTGCAATCTGTTTTCCACCTAACAACCAGAAGAAAGTTTCTAACCATAAACCAGATCATGTTACTCCACCCCTCAAAATCTTTCAGTACTTTCTATAACAGTTAGAATGAAAGGGAAAAAAAAATCATTCAAGAGCCTAGAAGGCCTTCCATGATCTATCCCAGTTTATCCCTACAATCATGTAGTTTCCAACCACCCTCTCCTTGCTGGCTCTCCTACAATCTCAATGGCCTTTTTGTAATTTACAGATATGTTAGGCTCAGTTTCAACTTAGGTCCTTTTTTCTGTATTTTGCTTCTGCCTAAATTGCTCTTCTATCAAATGTCCACGTGGCTCCAGCATCACTTTGCCTGTGTATTTGCTAAAATATCTCCTTGTCTAAGACATCTTCAGTGACAAACTAATCTAAAATGACCCTAATTGTAACTTTTCTCTTCCCTTCCCTTGAAAAGGCTTATCATTACTTGATAGTTATTTATTATGTTTATTTTTATATTTTTTCATGGTTTTTGTTTTCTGCACTAAAATTATGGTGGCCATACTATTCAATGTTCAAAAATATATACTTTTAAGAATGATAGGGGATACTAAAGTAACTAGAAGTATATATTTTTTGAAATACTTGTTAACTGACAAAAAATTGGTTTTATTATATTGTTGAATCTAAAAATAATCCTATTCAAAAATTATTTTCTAAAATGCAATTTCTTCTAAAAATAAAAGTACCATATATGTATGAATATTAAAATTAAAAACTTCTTTATATTTATTATTCAAAGATTAATAAAAGCATGAGGAGTAAGTTAATTTAGTACATATTTTAATACTTCAATCAATTCTATTAGTATTATCTGCCTCTGATATAATGTCAATGGATTCTTCCCATAGATCGAGATATTCCAAAGAAAACTTTACAAAATTTCAGACTTCAACTTGTTCTCTCTTTGTACTCTCATTTTATTTGATTTTTCCTTTGCTTTTGTAGGAATTTTAATGTCTTCCTGTCTGTAAGCTATGCTTTTAATATTTTTAATTTGCTAAATTTATAAGCTTCCAAAGCTAAATTTTGTGAAGCCCCATTCCTGATATATTTTGATTAAAGACACTCAATTAATTTTGGAAATGCAATAAAAATTAGAAGATTTTATTGTAAATTGAGTATCAGCATACTATACTTAGGTATGTTTAAAGTTGGTTCTTCAAAATTTTGTATATTAAAAAAATCCAATTGGTAATGGATAGTAAGGAGACAAAGCATATATTGTCATTTCAAGCTTTTTTTCTTTTGAGAAGAGAAAAAATATCAGACTTGTCATAAAAACTGTTTGGTTTTATTATTTTGACTGTGAGTAAAATACACAGAATAATATAGAGAATAAGGTATTTGTACATTTTCACAACTACAGTTGTTTGGGGATGCAATTTTAAGTTATGTGTATATGACGACCAATTACGGTGTCTTAATTTAGGAACTTAGTAAAAATAGTTCTATTACCATGAGTGCTACACAAAAATTTGTATTTGTATTATTAACACAAAAAGAAATAATTATATGCTCAGGTTTTTAACTGTATTTGCAATAATATTCACAGTGATGTCAAATATTTTACTTTTTATGAAATACATTTCTGAGTTTTTAAATTAACATGTGATACACATAAATAATGATGCATGTAAAAAATGAAATGGAGTTATTTCGTTGAGAAATTTTTTTTGCTAAGAGAGTCAACATTAACAACACAATATTCAGTTTTCATTAATGAACAAGAAAACTTGGAAGCAAAAATTAGTAAATTTAATTTACTCTTTTAAAAAATACATCTTTTTTGGAGTATAATTGCTTCACAATACTGTGTTAGTTTCTGTTGTACAGAAACTGTTCTGTTCAACAAAGTGAATCAGCCATATGCGTACATATATCCCCATATTCCCTCCCTCTTGAGCCTCCCTCCGACCCCTTTAGGTCTTCACAAAGCACGGAGCTAATCTCCTTGTGCTCTGCTGCTGCTTCCCACTAGCTATCTATTTTACGTTTGGTAGTATATATATATCGGTTCTACTCTCACTTTGCCCCAGCTTCCCCATCCCCCCTCCATGTCCTCAAGTCCATTCTCTATGTCTACGTCTTTATTCCTGCCCTGCCACTAGGTTCATCAGTACCATTTTCTTTAGATTCCATATATATGCATTAGCATACGGTATTTGTTTTTCTCTTTCTGACTTCACTCTGTATGACAGACTCTAGGTCCATCCACCTCACTACAAATAACTCAATTTCGTTTCTTTTTATGGCTGAGTAATATTCCATTGTATATATGTGCCACATCTTCTTTATCCATTCATCTGTTGATGGACATTTAGGTTGTTTCCATGTCCTGGCTATTGTAAATAGTGCTGCAATGAACATTGTGGTACATGCCTCTTTTTGAATTATGTTTTTCTTAGGGTATAGGAGGAATCAGGCTCCCTGACTTCAAACTATACTACAAACCTACAGTAATCAAGACAGTCTGGTACTGGAACAAAAACAGAATTATAGAGCAGTGGTACAGTATACAAAGCCCAGAGATAAATCCACGCACATATAGTCACCTAATTTACGACAAAGGAGGCAAGAACATACAATGGAGAAAAGACAGCCTCTTCAATAAGTGATGCTGGGAAAACTGGACAGCTACACTTAAAAGAATGAAATTAGAACACTCCCTAACACCATACACAAAAATAAACTCTAAATGGATTAAAGACCTAAATGTAAGACCAGACACTATAAAACTCTTAGAGGAAAACATAGGAAAAACACTCTTTGACATAAACCACAGCAAGATCTTTTGTGACCCACCTCCTAGAATAATGAAAATAAAAACAAAAATAAACAAATGGGACCTAATTAAACTTAAAAGCTTTTGCATAGCAAAGGAAACCATAAACAAGATGAAAAGACAACCCTCAGAATGGTAGAAAATATTTTCGAATGAAACAATGGACAAAAGATTAATCTCCAAAATACACAAACAGCTCATGGGGCTCAATATCAAAAAAACAAGCAGCTTAATTAAAAAATGGGTAAAAGACCTAATTTACTTCTTTTTATATGAAAATTCATGCTGCACAGAGTAATACATAAACGAACATTCTGCAGCTACTTGTGTTAAATCATTGCCTTCAGACATAGTTTTCTTAAAATTTTTGAAATAGATGCTGATTTTTCTCCAGGTATTTGTGCATTCTAATGTTCTTGTAGTTAGTAACATCATATGGCTCCCATAGGTGATGGTAAATATGGGCAAATATTTTGTTACATGTTGTCTTAATCTGTGTTCCCTGAAGAGCTGACCTGACATAAAATTCATGCAGTAGAAATTTTATTGGTCATGCAAATTCGGTGGATGCCTGGGGGAGGTGGGGTGAGAATGAGGCAGGGAAGGAAGTAAATCAAATACAAGGAGTTGTTGCATTGTTCAGTAGGTTATAACTTCAGGGCAAGCAATTTCTCTGTTTTGTCAGACATCTTCAGAGAGGTTTCTTCTCCAGATTGTTTGTCCTGGGAAATGCAGGGAGAAAAATCATATTATCTGTATAACATGTCTCCCACCTTAACCCCAGTGAGTGTTAACCCCCTTGAACATACAGTGACTGCTGAGGAACTTGAATCTTATACTTCAGAGACAATCAGAAACCCAGGGGGTGGAAAGAAAGGGCTCTCAGTGTAGGTTAGCAGTCAGGCACTGATAGGGCATAGCCAGTGAGCCTCTCAGTCTTTTGGAGGTGAGCACAGAATGGTAACATTACCAGGCATTTGATGTCACTCCACTCAGAAAGCAAGGCCAGGGAGAAGAGATGGCCTAATGCATAATCTGAATTTGGTACAGTTTATCCCTTGTGCCATTCAGATCTGCTTATACTCTGCTAAGATATTCAGTACTCACTTTTAATTCTTCCCTGAGAATAAGGATAAAAACCCAATCTCAAAATTTTATTTCTAGTTGCTCTAATCCTTAAACAAACAAACCAACTAATGCACAAACTTTAAAAGGTGTTATCAAAGGAAACTCCGTCTGGTCACCTTCAGCTATAATGTGGGTTCTTACTGGATAGGGTGACCCAGACCTTGATTTTCAAGGGCTGTGCTTCCTAAATTACTTTGAGCTTATGGGGTTGTGTTTTATATAATTGACATTTTCAGTTATCATTATCACTGGTTCAAAAATGCCAAGAGATATTACAGTAAATCACTGGGTTCCAGACGTATTTCTTTTTGAACTTATTGTATAATAGCAGCTATATCTACTAATGATTATCAAGGTAGACTGCCCACCATTACTTTCTAATTTCACCAGAATTAGAAGCTCAAATTAGTCGTACGTCTTTTCTCCACTTGGAAAGTAGCACTTCTAACTTGACAAAGTCTAAGGTGGGATGGGAAGCACAAATTTAAAAGTGAGTAACTGGGAATAATGGTGATAAGGCAATTCTACTTTTTCTTCTTGCTTCCCGGACCTAATTATCAGCTGTTGGCTCAGTGCACATACTATATATATATATATATATATATATATATATATATATATATATATATATATATATATATGAGGAAATTAACTTTGGATTTTGTATCTGAGCTGGCTCCTTAATTGAGCCTTCATCCCAGCAGTGTAATAGAATGTAATTAACAAGACCTGTTAATCTTATTGTCATTAATTCATCATCATACCTCTTTTGTGACAAAGTGGGTACCTTGATCTGAGGCAGTGTCACGTGAAATATTCTGTTGAGATGTCAGGCATTTTGTAAGCCCACAGATGGTGGTGTTGATGGATGCACTATGGACAAGGAAGGCAAATGCATATCCAGAGTATGCAATTTTTTCCTGGAAAGGGACAATCACTGTCTTCTTCATGGCAGAAGGGGTCATATTTAATTGACCTGTCACCAAATGACTGACTGGACTTCCCAAGAAATAGTGCTAGATGGAAGATTCTGCAACAATCTCTACTACTGTCAAGCTGGGCATTCAGCAGTGGTAGAAACTATGTCAGTCTTGGTGAAGACAAAGCCATCTTATGAGAGCCATACATAGCCTTATTCACTTCCACTATGACCACTCTGGTCATGAGCCCTTTGTGTAAGCACTTGAGTAATCATCTTGTCTACCTTGTTGAAGAGATCCTCCATGAAAATGGATTCTCTTTGATGGAAATTAACATTAATTACACATATTTGCTTACTTTGTGCCCATTCCCTTGTGATCATCCACATACTTCTTCCCAGAACTTATTAGCCTTGATTTTCAGTCTTTTTTATATGAGACATGTGACCAATGAGCTAAATCACTGGCACAATTGAGGACTCAATATATATCTGTATCACTTGCTACCTTTCCTTCCATGAAACGTGAATGATTGGGTTCACTTCTCACAGCTCTGCCCATTAGGAGGAATTGCTGCTGATTCTAGGGCCCAAACTGGGTGGAGCTGAAATGTGGCAGAGGTCTATTTTGAGCTTGCACCAATGTTTTGGGCTGTCTCATTTGTTAACCAGGTCAACTTCTTTCCTCCTTTGATGTTGCATGTGAGGAACTTGCCATAACACATTTCACCTTCTAACATCATATATTATTGGTATTTGCTTATTTATAATTATTGATTTTCTCCTTACAATATAATGTAATGAGGGCTTTTGTTATTTTTAACTAATGGATCTCACTTGCCTAAAAAGTACCTGCTTATATTATGTGTTTAATAAATGTTTGTTAAAATAGTAGTGAAGGAATAAATGAACTCTGATTTATCACTTTGCTTCAATTTTCTTCATAGTGCTTATCATTCCATGTTACAATTTTTCTCTGTCTTTCCCTCCTTGACTAAAATATGAAATACACGAAGATTTGTTTACTTTGTTCAAAGCATTATCCCTAGCACCTATAAAAGTGCCTGGTTAAACAAATCTTTGTTGAATTAATTAGCAGGTAGACCATGCTTTTTTTATTCCCTGACTGTATCACCAAGTAATGCTTAGCACAGCACATGGTATATAATAGGTATTCAATGAAAAAGTTCTGATATAAAATGAATGCATCAATTCTAAGTAGCTTTTGGACTGAAGGTGGCTTCTCTCAGCACTATTTTGGTCTTGCAGCAAATAGAATTGAACTGAACATAAAATGATGACATTGGCTCCTTAAATTTGCTTCTCAAGAGGTTACAAAGGAAAATTTCAATCATTTATCACCTTGAAAGACTGGAAGGGCTCATTTCTTTTATTTATACACAGCTTTTATTTCTAATCCTATCAGTCTATGGTTTGGGTTTTTCATGATTCTTATTACCTTATTTCTTTGAAAAAAATAAAATCTTATGAAATCATATAAAAGGATAGGAGGTTCCTTTCTTTGTTTACTTTACCTCACAGTAGGAAAGAATTAAGTTCTTAAAAGAGACATTTTTTAAAAAACACTGTTGTACTTTATTATATGCATGTCTGGACGGGAAAATCTGGCAAAAGGACGGTCATAGACGATTTTCCTATCATTACTTGAAAGATGAATAAGGAGTTAATTTTCATTTTTGATAGATTATATTGAGATTTTGAATCCATTCTCTGCAAGTGCAGTTTGAAGGAGTCTAATCTCATGGTATCATTTGAGGACAGCTCTATGAATATTTGTGACAAATGAATCTTTTATTTGCCTTGAAAATTATGATTCAATTTGATGAAATGAAAAAATTTATGGATAATGTTTAATCACTACTGTCATATAAAAGCTAAGCTGTCAGCAGGATGCTATGACACCTAGAGTTAGTTACTTCCAGCTGAGAGAGGATCCACACAGTTTCTAATAGCTTAGGAAGCTGTGACTTGATATTCTGGCTTATTTAACAGATTTGTTGTCTTTCATGTTCTATATGGGATTCTATATTTGAAACCAGCCTAAGTAATATTTTGACCATCTTATGCTATTATATTCTTTATCCTTTCTCTTTCTAAAAATGAATGCAGAAATATATTGCCAAAATTTTAAAAGGCTTTAACTGCTGATGGACATGAACATAATTTTAACTATAATGTTTAATGAGATATTTTGTTAAATCAATCAATATGTGATTATTTGCAGAGGCTATATGCCCAGTTTTGTCCTGGGTACTGCGGTGTTATCAATAACAAGTAGGTGGAGCTGTAGGAGGCAGCTTATGTACAACAAATGGAGTGGATTTAGCTAGGTGTCCAGGACTCTCTGTGGATTGGCTAATTTGAATAATTTCCTGGGCTCTGGCATATAAGGGTTGTCCCTAATTGTCTGATAACCGGGCTGAGGGTGATTAGGGCAGATACATAGTAGCCCTGAGTGTCAGAGCACAAAAGGGAAGTAGTTAATCAGCTGTTCAAGAAGGGGATCTGACTGGTACCTAGTCAAAACCACAAAACTAGGTCAAGGCAGCATAAAAACAACTATATTACATAGGAGTAGGAGTGTTAAACACAGGTGACAGTAGCATCTAAAATTATTTATATCCAATACCTTATGATCTAGGCTGAAGTGTGTGTGTGTGTGTGTGTGTGTGTAAAATTAATCAGTTATTGAATAGCTACTATGTAATAGGAACTATGTGAGATATTGAGCTAAAAATTATGACTGCATCACATTGAGATCTCTCTTGTTTTGAATAGATCTTTTGAAAATATTTTATTATTAAATTTTGTACACTCCATCAAATGAATAACAGGCTTTAAATATACGTATTTATAGCCATGTTAAAAATGATTGCTCAATTGACAATAGTAATATGCTTTCAAGACTACATTTTTTTGGCCATTCTTTTTTACATTTTTACTTTTTTAAACTATTCAGTTCTTCACCCCATGCACTATCATCCTTGCAAT
Organism: Balaenoptera borealis; assembly: GCF_965194805.1. Classification (NCBI taxonomy): domain Eukaryota; kingdom Metazoa; phylum Chordata; class Mammalia; order Artiodactyla; family Balaenopteridae; genus Balaenoptera; species Balaenoptera borealis. Next base: position 42,020,401 of record NC_138863.1, on the reverse strand, counting down.
CAGATATTTTTCATCTTGTAATTTCATAAAGTTCTAAGTTTTTGGCAATTATTTGGACAAACATCATGTGTTTTATTAATTTACATTGAGACACTTAACATACATTTGTTTACTTTTTATAAAATATCAAAATGGCCTTGTTACCCTTTTCCATTAATAATTTTTATTTTATTTATTACTTTTTCTTTACTAGGCCTACATTAAAATTCTAGGTATTTACTGAACATAGTTTGAAGACTATATTATTATATGTATCTATGTTCATTTGTTTCTTATTAAAAATCACATGAAGTTTGTAGGATTCATTTATTTTATTTTTTGAAGTAGGAAGCATGGGAAAAGACAAGTCTTTACTTTCTTTATCATATTCTATTGCACCATGTGCTAGGAGCCATATATTCCTTCAGTTCTACCAAGGACAAAGTACTATAGTTCTATTCATGTATCAGAATTACTAGTAATTCTGGCAAGTTCTCCAATACATCTACCAATTCTTGATATCTTACCTATCTATTTTTAAATAAAATATTGAGTATATTTCAACCCAAATGAAGTGCTATGTATGCACTGTGAAGAAGGAAAATGATGACATACTTGGAAGTCTAGTTACTCTTCACTCTCTGGGACTAAGACAACTAGCAATAATGCATACAGTTGTAGAAATAAGGATGTGATGCCAAGATCCCCATTAAAGGCAGGACTTGCTACCCAGCTGATGCCCTTGAAGCTCCTTCAGGGTCTCCTTCAATCACAGAGAACCAACTTGCTCCAGGTCACACACTTCCCTGAGCAGCTCCATTTTGTAAATGAATGAGACAGGATACAAAGGCTTTGCTATTTTGGCCTTATGTGGGACACTCCCACAGGTAATGCACAGTTCATAATTCCCTGTAGTTTTCCTGAGATTTTGTCAGGGCTGCATCTCAATGTGACTTCTTTCTTAGCCTGATACTGCTTTCTGATATCTCTCTTCAAATGTGGGGATACCTAATAAGCCTCATGTATCCCAAACTCTGCTTCTGCTTCTGGAGAGCACAGTCTATGACAAATATCAAGTATCAAGTAGGAAAATTCCAGAGATTATGGTTATAGTCTTAATTCATATTTTACTTCAAATATTTGCAATCTTAGGAAACTCAAGTGGGTCATAATATTTTCACGACAAATTAAATATGTAGAGTCCATGTAGAACCATTGGTCCTTATCATAATTAATTTGAAAGTCCAAAGTCGTCTATAAACCAGAACATTTATCTGTGGCTCTTCATTCCTTATATTAAATCACTCACTCATTCATTCATTCATTCATTCATCTAAAAACACATTATTCTCTACAATATGCTAGCTGTCCTGTTAGGTGTAGGGATACAGAGATATATACATGATTTTTTTCGTCAAGGCATTTAATGGTAAGAGAGATTTTAAAACAGCATGTAAATTAGTTTTTTAAAACAGCATGTAAATTAGTTTTTTGCTGTAACAAATTACCACAAACTTAGTGTCTTAAAATAAAAAAAATTTATTATCTTACATTTCGGGAAATCAAAAGTCCAAAATCAGTCACACTGGGCTAAAGTTAAGGATTTTGCAAGGGCTGATTTTTTATTTTTTCCAAAAGCTCTCCCCAAAAGGGGAGAATCTGTTTCCTTGCCTTTTTCAGTATCCAGTGGTTGTAATCTTCGGTTTGTGTCCCCTTCCTCTCATTCCTCCAATGTCTTTTGTCCCTTATCACATCTCCTACTACTTTGATACTCTTAGTTTTTGCTCATAAGAACCCTTGTCATTATATTGGGCCCATTTCAGTAATTCAACATAATCTCCTCATCTCAAATTCCTTAACTTAATCATGTTGGCAATGTCCTTTTTACCATATAAGGTAAAATGTGTAGGTTCTGGGTATTAGGACATTGACATCTTTGGGGCCATTAGTCAGCCTAACACAGCATTTAACTAGGTAGGCAGAAGCAACAAAGGGTACTAAATGAGAATATTATAATGTTACTGAGAGTGTCCTAAGGTATTGAGGAGGCTGCTAAATGGTTGATCAATAAAAGACTTCATAAAAACATAACTTTTTTTGTTGTTGTTTTTTTGTTTTTGTTTTCTTTTTTCTTTTTTTTAACATTTTTATTGGAGTATAATTGCTTTACAATGGTGTGTTAGTTTTTACTTTATAACAAAGTGAATCAGTTATACATACACATATATCCCCATATGTCTTCCCTCTTGCGTCTCCCTCCCTCACACCCTCCCTATCCCACCCTTCTAGCTGGTCACAAAGCACCAAGCTGTTCTCCCTGTGCTATGCGACTGCTTCCCACTAGCTATCTATTTTACATTTGGTAGTGTATATGTATGTCCATATATACACTACCACTCTCTCACTTTGTCCCAGCTTACCCATCCCCCTCCCCGTGTCCTCAAGTCCATTTTCTAGTAGGTCTGCGTCTTTATTCCCGACTTGCCCCTAGGTTCTTCATGACCAAGTTATTTTTTTTAGATTCCATATATATGTGTTAGCATACGGTATTTGTTTTTCTCTTTCTGACGGACTTACTTCACTCTGTATGACAGACTCTAGGTCCATCCACCTCACTACAAATAACTCAATTTCATTTCTTTTTATGGCTGAGTAATATTCCATTGTATATATGTGCCACATCTTCTTTATCCATTCATCTGTCGATGGACACTTAGGTTGCTTCCATGTCCTGGCTATTGTAAATAGAGCTGCTATGAACATTGTGGTACATTAAGTCTTTTTGAATTATGGTTTTCTCAGGGTATATGCCCAATAGTGGGATTGCTGGGTCGTATGGTAGTTCTATTTTTAGTTTTTTAAGGAACCTCCATACTGTTCTCCATAGTGGCTGTATCAATTTTCATTCCCACCAACAGTGTATGAGGGTTCCCTTTTCTCCACACCCACTCCAGTGTTTATTGTTTGTAGATATTTTTATGATGGCCATTCTGATTGGTGTGAGATGATATCGCATTGTAGTTTTGGTTTTCATTTCTCTAATGATAAATGATGTTGAGCATTCTTTTATGTGTTTTTTGGTCAACTGTATATCTTCTTTGGAGAAATCTCTAGGTCGTCTGCCCATTTTTGGATTGGGTTTTTTGTTTTCTTGATATTGAGCTGCATGAGCTGCTTGTAAATTTTGGAGATTAATCCTTTCTCAGTTGCTTCATTTGCAAATATTTTCTCCCATTCTGAGGGTTGTCTTTTTGTCTTGTTTATGGTTTCCTTTGCTGTGCAAAAGCTTTTAAGTTTCATTAGGTCCCATTTGTTTATTTTTATCTTTATTTCTATTTCTCGAGGAGGTGGGTCTAAAAGGATCTTGCTGTGATGTATGTCATAGAGTGTTCTGCCTATGTTTTCCTCTAAGAGTTTTATAGTGTCTGGCCTTACATTTAGGTCTTTAATCCATTTTGAGTTTATTTTTGTGTACAGTATTATGGAGTGTTCTAATTTCATTCTTTTACATGTAGCTGTCCAGTTTTCCCAGCACCGCTTATCAAAGGGTCTGTCTTTTCTCCACTGTATATTCTTGCCTCATTTATCAAAAATAAGGTGACCATATGTGCGTGGGTTTATCTCTGGGCTTTCTACCCTGTTCCATTGGTTTATATTTCTGTTTTTATGCCAGTACCATACTGTCTTGATTAAGGTAGCTTTGTAGTATAGTCTGAAGTCTGGGATCCTGATTTCTCCAGCTCCATGTTTCTTTCTCAAGATTGCTTTGGCTATTCGGGGTCTTTTGTGTTTCCATACAAATTGTGAAATTTTTTGTTCTAGTTCTGTGAAAAATGCCAGTGGTAGTTTCATAGGGACTGCATTGAATCTGTAGCTTGCTTTGGGTAGTTGAGTCATTGTCAAAATGTTGATTATTCCAATCGAAGAACATGGTATATCTCTCCATCTGTTTGTATCATCTTTAATTTCTTTCATCAGTGTCTTATAGTTTTCTGCATACAGGTCTTTTATCTCCTTAGGTAGGTTTATTCCTAGGTATTTTATTCTTTTTGTTGCAATGGTAAACGGGAGTGTTTTCTTAATTTCACTTTCAGATTTTTCATCATTGGTGTATAGGAATGCAAGAGGTTTCTGTGCATTAGTTTTGTATCCTGCTACTTTACCAAATTCATTGATTAGCTCTAGTAGTTTTCTGGTAGCATCTTTAGGATTCTTTATGTATAGTATCACGTCATCTGCAAACAGTGACAGCTTTACTTCTTCTTTTCCAATTTGGATTCCTTTTATTTCTTTTTCTTCTCTGATTGCTGTGGCTAAAACTTCCATAACTTTGTTGAATAATAGTGATGAGGGTGTGCAACCTTATCTTGTTCTTGATCTTAGTGGAAATGATTTCAGTTTTTCACCATTGAGGATGATGTTCGCTGTGGGTTTGTCATATATGGCCTTTATTATGTTGAGGCAAGTTCCCTCTATGCTTACTTTCTAGAGGGTTTTTATTATAAATGGGTGTTGAATTTTGTCAAAAACTTTCTCTGCATCTATTGAGATGATCATATGGTTTTCCTCCTTCAATTTGTTAATATGGTGCATCACATTGATTGATTTGCGTATATTGAAGAATCCTTGCATTCCTGGGATAAACCCCACTTGATCATGGTGTATGGTCCTTTTAATGTGCTGTTGGATTCTGTTTGCTAGTATTTTGTTGAGGATTTTTGCATCTATGTTCATCAGTGATATTGGTCTGTAGTTTTCTTTTTCTGTGAAATCTTTGTCTGGTTTTGGTATCAGGGTGATGGTGGCCTCATAGAATGAGTTTGGGAGTGTTCCTCCCTCTGCTATATTTTGGAAGAGTTTGAGAAGGATAGGTGTTAGCCCTTCTCTAAATGTTTGATAGAATTCGCCTGTGAAGCCATCTGGTCCTGGGGTTTTGTTTGTTGGAAGATATTTAATCACAGTTTCAATTTCAGTGCTTGTGATTGGTCTGTTCATATTTTCTTTTTCTTCCTGGTTCAGTCTCAGAAGGTTGTGCATTTCTAAGAATTTGTCCATTTCTTCCAGGTTGTCCATTTTATTGGCATATAGTTGCTTGTAGTAATCTCTCATGATCCTTTGTATTTCTGCAGTGTCAGTTGTTACTCCCCCTTTTTCATTTTTAATTCTATTGATTTGAGTCTTCTCCCTTTTCTTCTTGATGAGTCTGGCTAATGGTTTATCGATTTTGTTTATCTTCTCAAAGAACCAGCTTTTAGTCTTATTGATCTTTGCTATCATTTCCTTCATTTCCTTTTCATTTATTTCTGATCTGATCTTTATGATTTCTTTCCTTCTGCTAACTTTGGGGTTTTTTTGTTCTTCTGTCTCTAATTGCTTTCGGTGTAAGTGTTGTTTATTTGAGATGTTTCTTTTTTCTTAAGGTATGATTGTATTGCTATAAACTTCCCTCTTAGAACTGCTTTTGCTGCATCCCATAGGTTTTGGGTCATCGTGTTTTCATTGTCATTTGTTTCTAGGTATTTTTTGACTTCCTCTTTGATTTCTTCAGTGATCTCTTGGTTATTAAGTAGTGTATTGTTTAGCCTCCATGTGTTTGTATTTTTTACAGATCTTTTCCTGTAATTGATATCTAGTCTCATAGCGTTGTGGTCAGAAAAGATACTTGATACCAAGGCTTGATTTGTGACCCAAGATATGATCTATCCTGGAGAATGTTCCATGAGCACTTGAGAAAAAAGTGTATTCTGTTGTTTTTGGATGGAATGGCCTATAAATATCAATTAAGTCCATCTTGTTTAATGTATCATTTAGAGCTGTGTTTCCTTGTTTATTTTCATTTTGGATGATCTGTCCATTGGTGAAAGTGAGGTGTTAAAGTCCCCTACTATGATTGTGTTACTGTCGATTTCCCCTTTATGGCTGTTAGTATTTGCCTTATGTATTGAAGTGCTCCTATGTTGGGTGCATGAATGTTTACAATTGTTATATCTTCTTCTTGGATTGATCCCTTGATCATTATGTAGTGTCCTTCTTTGTCTCTTGTAATAGTCTTTGTTTTAAAGTCTATTTTGTCTGATATGAGAATTGCTACTCCAGCTTTCTTTTGATTTCCATTTGCATGGCATATCTTTTTCCATCCCCTCACTTTCAGTCTGTATGTGTCCCTATGTCTGAAGTGGGTCTTTTGTAGACAGTATATATATATGGGTCTTATTTTTGTAGCCATTCAGACAGTCTGTGTGTTTTGATTGGAGCAGTTAATCCATTTACATTTAAGGTAAATATCGATATGTATGTTCCTATTACCATTTTCTTAATTCTTTGGGGTTTGTTATTGTAGGTCTCTTCCTTCTCTTGTGTTTCCTGCCTAGAGAAGTTCCTTTAGCATTTGTTGTAAAGCTGGTTTGGTGGTGCTGAATTCTCTTAGCTTTTGCTTGTCTGTAAAGGTTTTAATTTCTCCATCGAATCTGCATGAGATCCTTGCTGGGTAGAGTAATCTTTGTTGTAGGTTTTTCCCTTTCATCACTTTAAATATGTCCTGCCACTCCCTTCTGGCTTGCAGAGTTTCTGCTGAAAGATCAGCTGTTAACCTTATGGGGATTCCCTTGTGTGTTATTTGTTGTCTTTCCCTTGCTGCTTTTAATATTTTTTCTTTGTATTTAATTTTTGATAGTTTGATTAATATGTGTCTTGGTGTGTTTCTCCTTGGATTTATCCTGTATGGGACTCTCTGTGCTTCCTGAACTTGATTAACTATTTCCTTTCCCGTATTTGGGAAGCTTTCAACTATAGTCTCTTCAAATATTTTCTCAGTCCCTTTCTTTTTCTCTTCTTCTTCTGGGACCCCTATACTTCGAATGTTGGTGTGTTTAATATTGTCCCAGAGTTCTCTGAGACTGTCCTCAATTCTCTTCATTCTTTTTTCTTTATTCTGCTCTGCAGTAGTTATTTCCACTATTTTATCTTCCAGGTCACTTATCCGTTCTTCTGCCTCAGTTATTCTGCTATTGATCCCTTCTAGAGACTTTTTCAATTTCATTTATTGTGTTGTTCATGATTGTTTGTTTGCTTTTTAGTTCTTCTAGGTCCTTGTTAAACTTTTCTTGTATTTTCTCCATTCTATTTCCAAGATTTTGGATCATCTTTACTATCATTATTCTGAATTCTTTTTCAGGTAGAGTGCCTATTTTGTCTTCATTTGTTAGGTCTGGTGGGTTTTTAACCTTGCTCCTTCATCTGCTATGTGTTTCTTTGTCTTCTCATTTTGCTTAACTTACTGTGTTTGGGGTCTCCTCTTTGCAGGCTGTAGGTTCGTAGTTCCCGTTGTTTTTGGTGTCTGCCCCCAGTGGCTAAGGTTGGTTCAGTGGGTTGTGTAGGCTTCCTGGTAGAGGGGACTAGTGCCTGTGTTCTGGAGGATGAGGCTGGATCTTGTCTTTCTGGTTGGCAGGTCCACATCTGGTGGTGTGTTGGGGTGTCTGTGACCTTATTATGACTTTAGGCAGCTTCTCTGTTAATGGGTTGGGTTGTGTTCCTGTCTTGCTAGTTGTTTGGCATAGGGTGTCCAGCACTGTAACTTGCTGGTCCTTGAGTGGAGCTGGGTCTTGGTGTTGACATAGAGATCTCTGGGAAATTTTCACCGTTTGATATTACGTAGAGCTGGGAGGTCTCTGGTGGACCAATGTCCTGACCTTGGCTCTCCCACGTCAGAGGCACTGTCTTGATGCCTGGCTGGAGCACCAAAAGCCTGTCATCCACACGGCTCAGAATAAAAGGGAGAAAAAAAGATAGAAAGAAGAAAATGATAAAATACACTAAAATAAAGGTTATTAAAATGAAAAAGAATAATTATTAAAAAAATTTTTTTCAGTTATTAAAAAAAATAGAAGGAAGAAAGAAGAGAATAATCAAACCAAAAAAACAAATTCACCAATGGTAACAAGCACTGAAAAGTATACTAAAAAAATACCAAACAAACAAACAAAAAAACGGACAGACAGAACCCTAGGACAAATGGCAAAAGCAAAGCTATACAGACAAAATCACACACAAAAGCATATGCATATACACTCACAAAAAGAGAAAAAGGAGCAAAAATATAAATATATCATTGCTCCCAAAGTCCACCTTCTCAATTTGGGATGATTCGTTGTTTATTCAGGTATTCCACAGATGCAGGGTACATCAAGTTGAGTGTGGAGATTTAATCCGCTGCTCCTGAGGCTGCTGGGAGAGATTTCCCTTTTTCTTCTTTGTTCGCACAGCTCCTTGGGTTCAGCTTTGGATTTGGACCCGCCTCTGCGTGTAGGTCGCCTGAGGGCATCTGTTCTTCGCTCAGCCAGGATGGGGTTAAAGGAGCAGCTGCTTTGGGGGCTCTGGCTCACTCAGGCCGGGGAGAGGGAGGGGAACGGATGTGGGGTGAGCCTGTGGCGGCAGAGGCCGACGTGATGTTGCACCAGCCTGAGGCGCGCTGTGCATTCTCCCGAGGGAGTTGTCCCTGGATCACGGGACCCTGGCAGTGGTGGGCTGCACAGACTCCCGGGAGGGGAGGTGTGGAGAATGACCTGCGCTTGCACACAGGCTTCTTGGTGGTGGCAGCAGCAGCCTTAGTGTCTCATGCCCGTCTCTGTGGTCCGCACTGATAGCCGCAGCTCGCACCCGTCTCTGGAGCTCCTTTGAGTGGCACTCTTAATCCCCTCTCCCCACGCACCAGGAAACAAAGGGGCAAGAAAAAGTCTCTTGCCTCTTTGGCAGTTCCATACCTTTTCCTGGACTCCCTCCCGGCTAGCCGTGGCGCACTAGCCCCCTTCAGGCTGTGTTCACGCAGCCAACCCCAGTCCTCTCCCTGGGATCTGACCTCCGAAGCCTGAGCCTCAGCTCCTAGCCCCCGCCCGCCCCGACGGGTGAGCAGACAAGCCTCTTGGGTTAGTGAGTGCTGGTCGGCACTGATCCTGTGTGTGGGAATCTCTCCGCTTTGCCCTCCGCACCCCTGTTGCTGCGCTCTTCTCCGTGACTCTAAAGCTTCCCCCGTCCGCCACCCGCAGTCTCTGTCCGCGAAGGGGCTTCCTACTGTGTGGAAACCGTTCCTCCTTCACAGTTTCCTCCCACTGGTGCAGGTCCTGTCCCTATTCTTTTGTCTCTGTTTTTTGGTTCTTCTTTTGCCCTACCCAGGTACGTGGGGAGTTCCTTGCGTTTTGGGAAGTCTGAGGTCTTCTGCCAGCATTCAGTAGGTGCTCTGTAGGAGTTGTTCCACATGTAGATGTATTGGTGATGTATTTGTGGGGAGGAAGCTGATCTCCACGTCTTACTCTTCCGCCATCTTGAAGCTCCCTTCCAAAACATAACTTTTAAGTAGAGTTTTGAAAGATGATTAAAAGTTAGCTAGTGAAGAGTGGAGCAATGGTGATTTGACCCTCTAGGAAAACAGAGTAGCTCATGCCCAGACATGGAAGGTACAGGAAATACAAGTGTTCATGGGATTCCAGATATTGGCAGTTTTGGGCTACAAAGCACATATTTTTCTTTCATTTTGATATTTCTGAAAAATGACATATTTCTTACAATTAATGAGCACATTAAATGCATTCATTTATTTTTTCTTAATATCCTGTTATTAAGAGATTATAACAGACAATTAAAAATATAGTTGCAATATGATTTTATAAATTTGGTTTATAGGGTGCTAAGAAAATAGAAGCGAGCCTGAAGAACAAAGCATGTGTCAAATTCACTACAGGCTGTAACCCTGAAAATGAGTTTGTAAGCTATAATGAAAGTCACAGGAAGTTTTTGAAGCCCTTTAAGAAGGTGTTTGCATTGTCTGATTTTAGTTTTAGAAAGATCACATTGATTGTATGGGAGAGGAGTGATACTACAGGCAAAGAAAACAGGAGTTTTCCACAATTGAATTGGCAAGTGTTGAAGGCCGGAATGAAGGAAGTGATGTCAACTGATTGATAATATATGTAGAAATGGCCAATTTTGCTAAATGATTCCAATTTGGTAAATGATTTTATGTAGTGGGAAGGTAAGAGAGGGGACAGTTTTTAGGATAACTCCTTGATTTTGGCAATTAGGAGAATGTTTGAATTTTTTCCTGAGTAAAGAAATGAGGAGCAGTCTTTTTTTGGGAGGTTAATGAGGGGGAATCAATGAGCAATGATATGTGTACATCATATTTAGTTTTTGAGATGTATGGAAATATATAAGTATAAATATCCATCAGCATTTGAATATAAGAATCTGAAGCCCAGGAATGGGTTTTCAGATGGAGACACAAATTCAGTAGTTATTCAGTAATAACTGAAATCTTAGGCAAAGATGAGACAGTATGGAAGAAGACCATGGGCATTTCAGTTTGTTTATTTTGATTGCTCTTAGTTCAGCTTTCTTTCTTGTTTTGGAATACTCTTCAATTTGTGTATTATCATGAGATGTCCTGCTTCTCACAGTGGTAGTGAAAATAAGACTAACTTTCATTTTTCTGCCCCTGATGACCAAAGGTTTGGGCATGTGACATGGGTTCAGCCAAATAGCTGCTCCCACAAAAAACTTTGAATATGGAATTTGAGGCATGAGTGGTTAGGGTTCATTTATAGCAAATGAAGGGGTTTTCAGTGACTGCAGCACCAAGGCCCAATAGGAGCCTTCTATAGTGGTAGGGGCAGAGTCCTAGCCAAACTGTTTGTATTAAGCATGGTTAGTAATGTTTCCCGACCAGCTTCTGCTTTTTTACCTGTTTTCAAAGCCTGGTCTATTAAGTTTGCCATCAGTTCTTGAGTTCCTAACCATTTTCCAATAAAAACTTTTGCTGCCTAGTCTGGCTAGAGTTGACTGTCCTTCTTATGATTGTTTGATACAGAAGATATATAGAATGAGAAAATAAATGGGAGGAGAAATAGGAACATTTGACAGTTACTGTCAGTTTGAGCCTCTTATATTTCACAGTAAGAATTATTCACTTTTAACCTAAAAGTTTTGTATTGCCATACTCCCTTTAAACAATACAGTCTCAGAGGTAAAGGAAAAAACACTGATAGTTTTGGAATTTTTCAAGCTCATTTGATGAAAAAGTGTGGCTCACAATGCTGATTTTGTTGTCTGGGAATGAATGAATCTCTTTTTAAGTTTGCTTATAGTAAGAAAATAAGAAAATTTGAGCAAGAAATTCTAATAGTTTAAATGGTAAAATGAATATCATTAGGCTATAGAGGTCTATGAAGTCAAGAATTTTGTCGAGGAAAGGAACAGGCTATGAATTTCTCAATATTTTCCTACTTTAAGTTCAAAATAATTCACCTTTATTTGAATTAAAATATATTAGCACAAAGGAAGCTTAACATGAAGCAAAATTCTTAAGAATTATAAAGTATTATTGAATTGCAAACTTAAATAAGCTAAAAATGAAGTACAGAGAACATAAAAGGCAGGTGACCCGGAAGGTAATAATACTTAGGGGAAATATTCCATCAATTTGTAGGTGCCCTTCAATACTCATTCTTATGTTTTTGCCGTGAGCAATAATCGAGAGACTCTATTTTTTGTTTTTTCTGTCAAAACAAGACTGATTCCTATTACCTTACAGTTTCATTACTTGAACTATAGCAGATAAGTAATTCTTTTTAATTATAGCATAAAATGTTCTAGTTACAATAGTTTAGGGAATACATTAATCACTCATTTACATATCCATATTTAAATGTATCATGCATTACACAGAATGCTTAAAAGAAAAAAGTTTTTTTGACATTTGTTAACTGAGTTACTTTAAATAAGGGAATTTTAATAGCAGTAGCTACCTATATCAAGCATCAAAACATTACTTGGTTTTAACAAGTAATACAAGTATATTTAGGACTAAGGTTAATTACTGATCTTACTATCTTAGAAATTTGAGTAGATTTTAAGGAGAAAAAAATTATTTTATAAATAAAGCCATGTATTTTCAGAATCTATTTAGAATGTCAGCTTATAGTATATATTGACATAGAGAACTAAATACTCAGATTTCACAGTACTTCTCTTCCTACTAGATTATGCTTCATATGAGACTCTTGATTCCGTCCAGTAAAATTTAAATGTAATATAAGAACTGTATAAATAATTTTTATTTAAATAATGAAGCAAATGAAATTAAGTACTGTGTATGTGAATGTATACTTATGTGCATTTTTGTTGCTTTTTATTTTGTTTTGTTGTTCCTCTAAATTTTCAGATTCACAGATATTATCAAGTGCTCCCTTACCTATTTCATTGTTTTAATATCTTTATTGGAGTATAATTGCTTTACAATGTTGTGTTAGTTTCTGCTGTAAAACAAAATGAATCAGCTATATGTATACATATATCCCCATATCCCATCCATCTTGAGTCTCCCTCCCACCCTCCCTATCCCACCCCTCTATTTCATTTTTATGTATAAATAGTTTGACTGCAAATCTATAAGTGCATTTTATTTGTTTTCTAAATTTTTAAAAAAGTCTTGCTGGACCAAATATATTACCAAGCTTCGTCACAAGGTTTTTACTTTCCATTTTAATACAGAACCTACAAAAGTCCTAAAGAAAAGAGGCTCATATTTGGTGGGGTAGTTGGAAGAAAGGGAATTTTATAAATAACCTCAAAACAGCTACGGAGAAGAAAGGTATAAAATAACATAGTCCTAAGAAGTTTGATTTAAATATCTAATCTTAATAATAGCTACTTTTGTGAAAGTCAGAATATTGAAATACATAAATATGGATTTCCATTATTGACTGGCATAATGTATTGTTGTTATTACCATTTTTATTTTATCAGCTAACTAATCTTGACTGAGTATTTTGTATATCCCAATCACTATTCTAAACACTCAACCAGTATTACTTCATAATAAATCATAATAAATCCATGAGATGTTTATTATCTCACTTTTCATATGAAGAAATTAAAGCATAGAGAGATGAAGACATTATCTTAAATCACTTACCTATTGATTATCAGCACTAGGATTTGAACCTAAGCACTGATTCCAGGGGAACTTCTCTGTGAAGTTTAATATGTTGGGGAAAAATAATTATAGTACTTCTACTCACTTGTATCAATCAGGCATATTAGTAGATGAGGCTGGCTGATTAAACAGAAAAGTTTATTGAAAAGGTATTGTAGGGTATCACAATAGTTAGGAACATGGAGGAAAGAGTGCTGCGGGGTAAGTGCTGACAAACTTCCAAAACCACTGCAGAAGTGGCAGTGAGGACAGCAACACAAATTTATTTGCTGCCACTAGTGGCTAGATGCTCATGTTTACAGCCCAGAGATTGACTTAGTCACACTGCCATTAATGCCAGCACCAATGCCTTCTGTGCATTTGGGAGCGGAGCTTGTGACCATTGATGAAATCAAAAGCCAGATATTTCTGCTCCTCTTCTTGCCACCAGATGGATACCTAACACAAAACCGGCTTCTTCATTCACTGCCTTTCAAATCATATGCTTAAATGGTTTATATTAGCTGTGTGATGACCAGGGCTTTCTGTTTCTCCTTAATGGAGGCAGAATTTATGAATCTTGGTATTCCCCCAAAGGTTAGAATGATATTCATAAGGTATTAGACAGTCATAAAGGTTGAACAATTCAACAGTCAAATTCAAGAACTCAGTATTGTTTTGTTTTGGGATAATTCTGCAACTGTTTAAATCCTGTTTCTACTCTTGGATGTCCAAGTTTACAATTACTGCAGTTTCTCCACTGAGTGCTTTGATCTATTTTCTATAGACATATTTAGTACCGTGCTTAATAGATAATAAAATAAAAGGTTATGTAATAGAATCTCAATACTAGTGATTGTGAATTGTGATGGTGTTAATACAGCACACTGATATCTAGGAACTAAATTATTTTAAGTAATTAGAAATAGTAAATGATGATATTATTTGAGTACATCCAAATAACCATGGACAAAGAGGTCATGGAAAAAGGCTCTTTCTCATAAAATTCTAGATATATTGTGTAATTTTTCTGGCCAGAGTACACCCAGAAATAGATCCATTTATTAGAAAGATTAATAAAAGAAACCAAGATAACTTAATTGTTCCTTTCTTTATTTATTGTTATATTTAGGCAAGTTCCAATTCATGATTTGACCTGCATCAGAAATTTGATATTCAGCATGGTGATGAAGTAGGTTTTTATGGAGGTGAAGTAGGCAGAGCACATATATTTTCCATCCTCTATTTTAAATAAGTTTTATATTATTCATAGATATTTGATCAGTGGGGATTCCTGTAGGCAGTCATAGGAAGTAGATTTTCTTCAGAGTAGAGTAGTCCTAAAGCTAACTGTATTTTATAAAATGAGTTGCATTTAGTGTGTGAACTTTTTAGGTCATAGCCTAGGTTAGGCAAGCAATAGACACTCAGGATTTGCTTCTACCAGTTTCAAAAAGTTTCCTTTAAACTTTATTAAGAACTAATTAGAATGACAAAGTATTGATTGCAGGAGGAATTCCATGTTCATTTAGGGCCTTTTAAACATGCTACAGTTAAGGAAACTGAAAACAGAAGTTAAATGCCTTGGCTGAGTTATTCAAGACCTACAATGGAGAAGAAAGCCAAGCCAGGTCTCTTGGCTCACAGAATAGCTCCTTAATACACCATGGTGCCTCTCTCAGAGCCCAGTAGGGGTGATAGGCAAAACAATGTTCACACCTGTGATTCATTTCTCTGTGTGTATTGTGCCTCAGTCTTAAAATACGGTATCCTAAGGATCTGTCTATACAGATAAAGAACACTGAAGCACTGAAGGAACTCACTTGCTCTGGGTTATCTAAGTCTTTTAAGAAAATACAAGAAAATCATAGTAACTTAGCCCATTGCTTCCAGTTTTAGCTTCATGTTATCTCTTGAAACATGGCTGATTGCTGTTAACTCAGTTATCCCCTATAGACAATTCTCGTCTTAGAATGAACTATTAGACTGAAGAATTATATAAAATGGAGGGTTTTTCCTATGTGTTTTGTGTAAAGAGCAAAGTAGAGATGACTATAAATAGATCTTCATTGATGATTCATATGTGAAATAAATACTCCTAATTATGATTGGTGACTCTTGTCAACCATTCTATATATCATGAACAAAATATTTGTCCTAGGGAGGCTGTTTTTCCACCACATCTTTTGTAATAAACATGGAGCTAGTTCTGTTAAAGTACACTTAGGGAAGACAGTTCAGTGCTTGCAGAGTGATGCTCTGTAAGAAAACCCAGCGACCATTTGCTTCTCTCTTTATTCCAGAGCAAACAGTGGCCAAGGCTGCTGGATTCCAGAGTTCTGAACAGACTTTTTGCCTTCTGTGGCCTGCTGATCTTCACAGAGGGTTCCAATGTTTTGGATCAAGCCAAGATAGGCCTGTCAGAAAAATATTGGTTGGAATAGTTTTTAATAAGAAGACAGAATAAATGTGGTTATTTGGACTTATTTTAATAGCACTTAAGTCATTTTACTACTGCTGCCTTGAGGGCTGATGTCTGAATGTCAGGACACCAAACAACCCCAGAAAATAAGTTTTACATTTCCAATGTTGCATAATAAGCCTGGAGACACTCCAAGCCTCATTAATAAAAACCTAATGGTAAAACAGTAACATGGAGGAAATGCCAATGAAGCACAAATTTGTTAATACTAAATTATTTCTCACCCCAGCAGGCCTGTTGCATTTGACATTTTATGAAATCAGCCAAAGTGGAACTAAAAACAGCTCCTGGAGGGGAGTTTGACGTCAGACTGTTGGGAGTCTCCAGGGACAGCTGACACTACTGAAAAGGCCTGAAACTGTGAATTGATGTAGCAGTTCTTATGATCAGTCTTTGCGATGAACTTCTTGTTCTCCATAAGTGTATTTCATGCTCATGAGGCACAGGCTTACCCCTATAGCAGGAAAAAGTGGCAGCAAGCAGGCAGAGGAAAAAAGATCATCAGGCATTCTAGAATACCATCTTTTCATATATCTCTTAGTGCCGTATGTTTGCTTTTGCTTTGGCTAAGCACAACAATCTGCTTGGAAAAAAAAAAAATCTGGAAAAAACAACGGTACCTTTGCCAATATTATGTTTTACTTTGACAAGCTCTGAGATTTCTGAGGGAAATCCTTTATAAATGGGATCAGGTCATTCATTTATGTTGTGTAGAAATATAATCTAAAGATACAACCTCCACAGCAAATATGCTTTCCTAAGGGTAGGAATTTGGAGGACTAAGGGTGAAGCATTCTTTAAGATTAACCTAATCAAGTAAGGTGTTCTCAGTATTCTGAAATGCCATTGTTGCAAATATTGGGTATGTTGATTAAATTTACACTTTATGGATACATACTGGAAAATACAACCTTTAATTTATGGATGGACAGACTCCACAGAGCAAAATCCAGAACTCTGGCTAAGTTTTTATATTTTCCGTGTGATTGCACTAAAGGAGTCCTGCTTGCTTTTTGGCATAAACAATTTTAGAATATTTCCAAGTCTTGTTTAGAATGAGAGCCAAGCTACAAATTCTTAGCTATACTTTAGACAACTCAGAAATTCAGGTGGATGTTGTCTAATTGGTTTTTATATACTATGTACATATCTTTCCCAGAATTTCAAACTTAAAGTATGTGAATTTAATTAATTAGTATATACTGATCAATTTAGATGCAGGGTCCCTAGCCCCTGGGCTGCGGACTGGTACCAGTCTGCGGCCTGTTAGGAACCGGGCCACACAGTAGGCGGTGAGTGGCAGGCAAGTGAGCGAAGCTTCATCTGCCACTCCCCATCACTCCCCATTGTGCACATGACCACATAAACCATGGCCCACATTACTGCCTGAACCATCCCCCCTCCCCATGCTGCCCACCCCGTCCGTGGAAAAATTGTCTTCCATGAAACCGGTCCCTGGTGCCAAAAATGTTGGGGACTGCTGATTTAGATAGAATCCCTCAAAAACACTAGTTCCCTAAATTTTGGATGGTTAAGGTCATATATTCAACAAATTTATCCACACATATAATTTTATATTATTTCTCAATATAGTAGCTCATCTTAACAGAATCATTTTGTGATTTTTTTCAATAGACTGAGCTATAATTCAGTTATTCCATAACAAAATGGAGTTAACAATCCAGCATTAATTGTGTAATGTGGTCATTTTTATGTATCTAAGGAGAGTTAACTTGAAGAATTAATGTTGGCTCCTTGTATGTGTTCTGTACTTAGTCCATGATTATAATTATTATTTTATATCTAAAAAGTATTAATATTTTTCTATTTAATTTCTATGATGTGCAATTAATTATGGTAACTATAGCAAGACTGAAGATTTTTAAGCAGCAGATACAAGAGTTGGCTCACTTATATAGAGATGAAATGTCCATTTCATAAGGCAAGGTGCTGAGTAAGATAAGTGTTTTTCACTGAATGAGTACTGGGTTAGTAGAGGACAAGGTTTCTAGTCTCTAGTCTACCCTTAAAAGCCATGTGGCTCTGTATAAGTCAGTTACCCTATTTTATTCTCCTGTGTTTTTTCATCTTTAAAATGCGGTTGTAATATTAGCTTTTCTTTTTTAAAAAGGCTAAAGGAATCAAAAGCATAGGTATGAAAAAATTGAAAAACTATACAGTACCGTTTATGTGTAACAGGTTATTATTGTGATCACTGGGTAGAATAGAAAAAAAAGAATAGATCCTTATCATATACCTTTTTTTTTTACGGTACATAAAATCCCACAAGAATGGCTCTCTTCCTTTTTTTATGGTATTAGGAGAATTGAATGACAGATATGTTTGCTGACTGTCTAGACCACAAAAGAATGTATCTGAAATAGTTTGCACAGGTTGATAAATTATATCTTAGTTTTTGCTTTATGTATTACGTGTTAGATTTAGTATCTGTAAATCAGAAAGGAGGAGTATATCAACAGAGAAAGGGGGAAAGGCAGTAAAATTAAACCTTTTCCAATACATGTGCACATGTAGACTTATTAGATACCCTGCTACCCTTCATAAACAGCATAGGTAGAGAAGAATACTCCAAGGAAGATCATAGTTTGAATCAGAAGAGTAAACCTAGAGCATAGTATTTATTCTATAATAAGATTAAAGAGCCTGGTTTATATTAAATCATAGCAGATTCATGAAGATCTAAAAACCCACTTAAATCTTGCTGTCCTCTTGTATGCAGTTTTTCAAGTAGTAATACAATGATTTATGAGGTTAGGGTCATTGCCCTTCATAGCTTTGTTAAATTACATGAACATTGTTGGGATATAAGTAGACAATAATGAGAAATACATGCAGTCTTCAGCAACTTCACTTTTCTTTCTGTCATTTATTTGTTTTCCCACAACTCCTTAAACACTGCCCCTAAATGTTCTCTGAACCCAATAATGTTAGCAGAGTGTAGGTGTCTCCTTTCTCTGCTAGGAAACTGATGGATTAATTTGTACACAGGCAACTGATCCATCCACCCGTTAGTAGGCCTACTAAAAACACCACAGAACAGACGGGTTTATTCAATTTCGTGTAGTGATTTAACCTGTTCTTTTACAGTTGAGTATATATAAATAATTTGGAGTAATTCTAGTGAATAATTTATTAAAATTGATAGAAAAGTATTGTAAACTTTAGCTTATATCCCTTATACTGTATGCCTCACTGTCTCACATTTATTTATGGGTCCATGACTTGTCACACATTTATGCTGTTTAAAGCTTTAGTTTGACAATTTTTAGGTGAAAAAGATTATCCTTGGTGGAATGCCAAGTCCAATTCCAGTTAGAATACATTCAGTATTATTTGACAAAGTATGCTGGTGTATACCTGCCTATATAGAACAATGCTGGTGATCCAAATTAAATTTGTCCTTTAAATATTTATACATAGGGAACTTGAAAGGAGGGCCTCTAGACTATGATAAAGGTTCAGTGTGTCACTTAGGATGAGTGAGTGGCCAGGACTTATATTAGAGATAAGAAGACATTTGTAAAAATTGATATCACCTGAAAGAAAATATACATACATATATGAAATATACATACATGTACAAATGGACACATATGCATGTATGTATATATACACACACCCTTAAAATTTGCTTTAATCTTATTTAAAGCCTAGAGAGAATAACCTGGAAAACAACAGGGGTGTCCAGCCAGTTCCCCATGCAAAGAGTTGTCTTGTTAGGAAAGGCTACTCAGCCCTACTCTTCAGAGATGTTAGGTGCTGACCCTAGGCAAGACCCTACTTAGGAATTCAGTTAGTATTGGTAAATCTTTGGTACCATTGGGCATAGGGTACAGTTATTAACTTATGGATTTTAATTTAAATGGTCTCAGCTGTAGGGCAGCCCATCCTTCCTGGGTTCTTCCTCCATATGCCCTTCTTGACATGTCAGATTAAGCGTTACTAAAAACCATGCTCTTCAAGTCTATTCAGTGGGATTCAGTGGTAAAACAGGAAATTTTAGCCCTGCTTCACTTTCCTCAAGATCGAATTCATGTGGTCCATATAATGAAAAAGGATTGGCTCTTTTTCATGTGTTCTTCTCTGGACTGGTTGGTTTTAAAATATAAATCATTTCAGAGAAGATGAGCTGGATCCTTTCTGAAACTCCATTCCTGGAATGACTAAGAGACACCAAACACACAAACTTCACTCATTTGAAATAGGTCCTATGCCTTAGATTCCCTTTTTACAAATTAACAGATTAATCCTGTAGAAATATAGATTCCAAAAATTTTTCTGAGACTGGAAGTAATTCACTTCATTAAAGCAATGTATGCTTGAAAAGAGAATAAAATGTAGGACAAAATTTCTGAGAATAAGAGTAATAAAAATAGATATAAATTAGTACTTAATAAGTCAGGGACCATGCAAATCATGTTACATGCTGTTAGTCCACAAGCTGGTAAACTGGTACTATTATTTTTACTGCATATATGAAGGAACAAAGGCAGTTCCTTCCCTCATATATTAACATAATACAGCTAATAAATAGTAAAGCCAAAAGTTGGCCCGCGTATTACATTGCCTAATTCCCACAGAGATCTCTGCTATCAAAGGCTACATACTTAGATCTATGACATAGGAATGAAATTGTGAGACACTAGAATTGTGTGACAGAGAGTGGAGGAAACAAATATTTATTTACTCTTACAACGAACCCAGCATTTTATAGGTACTTATCTTCAACTATAAAGTAAGTACTGTTATTTATATCTGCCATGTGAAGATACTGATGTTCAAACAAGTTTTAAAGTGTCCAAATCACATACTTTCCCATTGACAACAGAGGGATTCATACTCACGTATCTGACTTCAAGACCCTGCTACTGTTAATGACACCACTCTGTGACTTCATGATCCTGTGATGTATGCAAGACACCATGTGTATAGTGTTTTTTTGATTTCATACTAAACATATTTTTTTTTAGAACTCACCATTAATTTATTATAAATATATTTGTCATACTAAACTTCTTTTAGAATCACAATGACCATCTGCTTCCAAATTGGGCTTTTGATATAGGATTATTACACTGCTTGGTAGAGAGGTTTTCTCAGAATTCTGAGTAGATATAAGAGGAAGTAGCACATTTCTAAAACTGCACCCTCCTTTTTATGTCACAAGCACCTCTCTTCCATGGCTTACAAGGCTGGATCAAAATATGTGTAGTTTAGAATTTAAAAGAGATCAAAACTTCAACTAAAAGCTTATATTATATCAACTAAAGTGTAGAATAATTGGGGCAACTCCTAGGCATCCCTGTTATTTATTTGTCTCCCTCCCCCTGCTTGTCTACCTTGAAAGTCATATGGTGTAGTAACTAGAATTGTCCTGCCAAAGAGCTTGTCAATATAAAGATGCCTTTTTTTTTGGTAACTACTCTATCTTTATTTATAATCAAAAGAAACATCATAACCTGTCAAATAAAACTTAAAAGGCTATCTCTGACAATATATTATCTATTAATAATCTGAGGTAAAATGATGGCAATAAATAATCAATCAAGGAATGAAACAGCAGAACTGTAATGAAAATGGTGAGAATTCACTCTATTTGAAGAATATGGCTAAACAAGAATAATAATAAAAAACCATTCAATCCAAAATATCAGTGGGTGACTTACTGTCACATGCATAATCACTGGAGATGGGGTTTAAGCAGAAGGCGTGAGTGAATGTCTAGACAGCTAATTGATTCATTTTTATGGAAATTTTACTTATTTTAAATGTCATCCTCAACCATCCTGATTTTTGAATTGAATATCTATTTTTTCAAATAACACTGCAGATTAGATTTGGGTATTGGTATAAACAATGTACTGCTTATATTATGTGGTTTTTATTCTTTCACTCAGTCTTCTTAACCTCCATCTTTGAGCAAAAATGTATTAAAATTCATTCATTCATCTCTACCCTAATTTAGTGATTCTTACAAGATTCATTCTGTTTCTCTCTCTTATTTTTTAAATTAAATAACATTTCTTTTTTTCCCTAAAAGGTGATAGCATTATTAGATTTCATTACTAAACAATATTACTGTACCTTGTTCATTTTGACAAAATAATTATTTATTAGTTTGTAGAAATGGTAAAAGTGAAACATAAAATAATTAATTTTTTTCCTTAGCAAAATTCTTCCTATTAATAACTATAGTTATACTGTTAAAAATGTTTTAAATGGTCACTTCCCCCCTTTCTTCTAGTTAGGTCTTGATTTCAGTATCCATATCTAAACCTGATTCATCTTTACCTTAGCATACTATTATTACATATAACCTATAATGAGTCTCAGCATTTTTCAGATGAGTTAAGTATCATATATTGAAACATTCTGTAAGAAACTAATCTAGAGAATTAGGGTAGGTGATGAACTTAATGATGTGATCTAGGAATATAGAAATTGTACCTTAGAGAAAGAAACTACTCTAAATCAGTGCAAAAGCAGGAATCTATTAAAAAAGGAAAGATATCATGAAATTGAAAACTGTAGTGTTGGCCAAAAAGTTCATTCAGGTTTTTTCCTTAACTTCCTACCAAAAACCCAAACGAACTTTTTGGCCAACCCAACATAAATGCTAGATTTATAATTTGATTAATTTTTATTTTAGTAGATGTATTTAATGTGCATGTGATCTAACCTCAAATCAATAAATGATAAAGGCTGTGATTTTTTAAACAGCATAATTCAAATAAAAATATCTTGAAATTCCATGTATACACTAACTAGAATTTTAAAAAGATGTTGCAATATTTAAACAAATGAGAGTATAACTCAAGAATAACTCTACCTCAAACTTGCATCGGCAGCTTTATGTCTTCTTCTCTTGATAACTACACTTTCTCACAGATTAGTTCTCATTTACTGTCTTCATTTTTATTGTTTCCCTTATTCTATTAAAAAAACACATTCATGTTTTTCATTATTACAATAACAAGAATTGTTCTATGTGGACAATTTTGAAAATTACATAGCAAAGTATAAAGAAAAATTATCAATCTAATGATCATCATACTGTCTGGTGATAAACACTCTAGGATATGTGACAGATTTTATCACATACAGAAATCTAACTTACTTCTGGATATCTTCCATTTGATACTTGGCAGATTCTTCAAATGACAATATTCAGTGCTAAACTTATTATTAGATCTGTCAAAATTAGAAAGGTATTGTAATACATTGGTGAGGAGATAGTCATTCAAACCAGAGTGGTAGAAAGGAGGTGAAGAGGAAAGATGAAATTCTGGATATACTGTAAATGTAGAACCTATAGAACTTGATGGTCAATTAGATATGGATTGGTAGAAAAAGGAAGGAAAAAGGATAACTCTAGTATTTTTAGCCTTAGCAACTGAAGGGTATTGTTTCTATTTATTTCCGTTTTGGAAGGATCAGCTTTGAATAAAGTCGTATCAAGTTTTTAATTTTGAACATATTTAGTTTGAGAATGCTTATCAGACACCAAAGTAAGGATACTGAGAATACAGTTAAAAATACAGGGGAGACACCTGGATGAAAGGCATGACTTTGAGAGAGTTCAATACATAGTTGAATAAATAAGGCCATGAGAAAGTAAAAGAAATGATATGAATAAAATAGAGTAGACCGAAATGTATAGGGTCTAGGGCAGGCATTGGCAAACCACAGGCCATTGGCAAAATCCAACATCTATTTTTATAAATAGTTTTATTGGAATACGGACGTGACAATTTGTTTCCATATTGCTTGTAGCTGATTTCACACTACAATTCCTGAGTGGAATAGTTGCAAAAAAGATTTTATTACCCACCATGCCTAAACCATTTATTATCTAGCCCTTTACAGAAACAGTTTACTGACCCCTGGTATAGAGGAAAGTAGTTAGCAGAGACTAAAAGTTGTATTGCTTTTCACTACAGTTTTCCGAGGAGAGCCCTGGTGTATACCCATTGTCTCATAGCATCTAGAAAATTAAGTAACAGACTTTTTCGATTGACAGGTCTTTGGGCAATATATTGTATAATCACCCAAACTGAGATTAAAATAGAAAAATTGCAACTAGAACACAATAGCTAATACCATGTCATTACATTTTATTTTGGCTAAATGGCCCCAAAGTGTGAAACCATGTGCAATAATTATTTTACTAGCCTCCAAATTAACTTATTCTCTTATTAAATTTAGTCAAATGCTGACAGTGTCTATGTATGGTATATTATAATGGAAAAGAGGGAAATGGCACCACAAAATAAGTTACACAATAAGGAAAAGCAATAAACCTAATATTTTTCTACCCTGGAAAGCTCCTATCATTTTAATACTGAGAGTTAGCAATAGAGAATAAAATCAAAGAGATTGTGAACCCATTAGTTGGGCTGCAGTTATTCTATTTCAACTTAGAATAACTTAAACAATATGAACTAGCATCCATTTTAATAGAATTCAACATCGAGGCTTTCTATTTCAAATTGTCCTGGTTGTCTTACATATGACAAGTACAGACTGTAGTGTGTTATTTGGATTTTCTTTATAAATTTTGCTCCAAATTACTACCCTAGACAATGATTTTCACTTTGAATGTGAGTATATGTGTATTGATTACTATTATATTTTAAGACAGAAATGTGACATAAGCTAAGTAAAAATGGGAAGTTTTAAAATATTTAATTGTTTCATGCCTTTTGATTTTTTACAAAACTTTTATTCTTTAAATTTTTGATGTTTGGAATGAAAAATATATTAAGATGGTCATGTGACTGTAATAGTCTAACTCTTCTTAATTCAGGTTGCTATAACAGAATGCCATAGACTGGGTGGCTTAAACAACAAATATCTATTTCTCACAGTTCTAGAGGCTGGAATTCCTAAATCAAGACGGCAGCAGATCTGGTGTCTGGTGACTATTCCCTTACTGCTTCACAGACTGCAGTCTACTTGCTGTATCCTCACGTGGGAGGATCATCTTTCTCCTATTCCTTCTTATAATGGCACTAATCCCATTCATAAGGACTCCACCCTCATGACCTAATCACCTCCTAAAGGTCCCATCTCCAGATACCATCATATTGGGGATTTAGGCTTCCACACATATGTTTTTGGGGGGACAAAAAACATTCAGTCCATAGCAAGATCTAAAGATAAAATGATCAATATGTTATTTAGAAAATCATGAGTATTTGCAAAGTGTCATGAACTAAATAATATAAAATCTCAGTCTATCAAAGGTAGTCAAATCTATAGCAAACGAATTGACTGTCAGCTATGATTTTCCAAAAGACATTTATAAATCAATTCATAATATCAACTAGTTTATTTATTTATTTATATTGAAGTATATTTGATTTACAATATTATATTAGTTTCAGGTGTAAAGCAGAGTAATTCAGTATTATTGCAGGTTATACTTGTAAGTTATTACAAGGTAATGGCTATAATTCCCTGTGCTATACAATATATCCTTGTTACTTATCTATTTTATACATAGTAGTTTGTATCTGTTAATCCCATACCCTTTATTTGTTCCTCCCCCCTTCCCTCTCCCCTTTTATAAACCACAAGTTTGTTTTCTGTATCTATGAGTCTTTTTCTGTTTTTCATTTACATTCATTTGTATTATTTTTTAGATTCTACATCTAACTGATATCATACAGTATTTGTCTTTTTCTGAGTTATTTTATTAATGAACTAGTTTAGACATTAATAAAATGTTAGATTTTAATTATTGCATTAAATACTGTATTATTCAAGATGAATAGTGAGAGTTCTGTAAGTCAAACAAGTCAGATCAATGCTGTGGCATCATTTTATACAGTATTGCCTGATGAAGCCTGTGGTGTAGGAGCTCTACAGGAGAGCTAGAGGATAAGCTATTTAATTTTATGAAATCCTGAGTTTATATTAAATTCTTAAATTACTTGGCAAGATGCAGAAAGAAAAAAATGACAGTGTTGGTCCGAAAGTACAACTAAATGTGTAGGGATCATAGAAAACAATGAGTATGGAAACAAGGAGAGTGATCTTTCATGGATCACTTTGTTGATAAGATACAGTAATTTTAAAGTAATTAAATATTATGAAATAAAAATTCTCACAGAACAGTTACTTTTTCCTAAGTTATAAAATTTTCCATATAATTCAGATTTCAATTTCAAGAAAATAGAACAAAGTTTTGAAAACATTAAGGTTAAATTAAAATTTATATGCAACAGCAGTATGACTGTATTATAATTTTGTACATTTCTATTAAATTTGTTGACATTCATAATAAATCTAAGCATATGTATGATTGCAATTTTTTTCTAGACCTGTATTCACTCTCCAGTTTTTATGTTTTGTTTTCTGTCTTGTTGCATAAATTTAGTCTCCATTTTGGCAATGGGTATTCCTTCAATACAACAAGGTGAATTGAAAATGGATATCAGAGTTAGTAAAGAATCCAGTAATAAATTAAATATATAAAAATTTGCTCTCATATGTAACATAAATAATCATATAAAACACACAATAGAAAAAATATATTTAAAGTAAACTGTCACTATTTGCAGATGACATGATACTATACATAGGGAATCCTAAAGACTACACCAGAAAACTACTAGAGCTAATCAATGAAATTGGTAAAGTAGCAGGATACAAAACTAATGCACAGAAATCTCTTGCATTCCTATACACTAATGATGAAAAATCTGAAAGAGAAATTAAGGAAACACTCCCATTTACCATTGCAACAAAAAGAATAAAATACCTAGGAATAAACCTACCTAGGGAGACAAAAGACCTGTATGCAGAAAACTATAAGACACTGATGAAAGAAATTAAAGATGATACAAACAGATGGAGAGATATACCATGTTCTAGGATTGGAAGAAGCAACATTGTGAAAATGACTCTACTACCCAAAGCAATCTACAGATTCAGTGCAATCCCTATCAAACTACCAATGGCATTTTTCACAGAATTAGAACAAAAAATTTCACAATTTGTATGGAGACACAAAAGGCCCCGAATAGCCAAAGCAATCTTGAGAAAGAAAAACGGAGCTGAAGAAATCAGGATCCCAGACTTCAGACTATACTACAAAGCTACCTTAATCAAGACAGTATGGTACTGGCACAAAAACAGAAATATAAACCAATGGAACAGGGTAGAAAGCCCAGAGATAAACCCACGCACATATGGTCACGTTATTTTTGATAAATGAGGCAAGAATATACAGTGGAGAAAAGACAGACCCTTTAATAAGTGGTGCTGGGAAAACTGGACAGCTACATGTAAAAGAATGAAATTAGAACACTCCCTAACTCCATATACAAAAATAAGCTCAAAATGGATTAAAGACCTAAATGTAAGGCCAGACACTATAAAACTCTTAGAGGAAAACATAGGCAGAACACTCTATGACATACATCACAGCAAGATCCCTTTTGACCCACCTCCTTGAGAAATGGAAATAAAGACAAAAATAAACAAATGGGACCTAATGAAACTTAAAAGCTTTTGCACAGCAAAGGAAACCATAAACAAGACAAAAAGGGAACCCTCAGAATGGGAGAAAATATTTGCAAATGAAGCAACTGACAAAGGATTAATCTCCAAGATTTACAAGCAGCTCATGCAGCTCAATATCAAGAAAACAAAAAACCCAATCCAAAAATGGGCAGAAGACCTAAATAGACATTTCTCCAAAGAAGATATACAGCTGACCAACAAACACATGAAAGGATGCTCAACATCACTAATCATTAGAGAAATGTAAATCAAAACTACAGTGAGGTATCATCTCACACCAGTCAGAATGGCCATCGTCAGAAAATCTACGAACAATAAATGCTGGAGAGGGTGTGGAGAAAAGGGAACCCTCTTGCACTGTTGGTGGGAATGTAAATTGATACAGCCACTATGGAGAACAGTATGGAGGTTCCTTAAAAAACTAAAAATAGAACTACCATACGACCCAGCAATCCCACTACTGGGCATATACCCTGAGAAAACCATAATTCAAAAAGAGTCATGTACCAAAATGTTCATTGCAGCTCTGTTTACAATAGACAGGACATGGACGCAACCTAAGTGTCCATCGACAGATGAATGGATAAAGAAGATGTGGCACATATATACAATGGACTATTACTCAGCCATAAAAAGAAATGAAATTGAGTTATTTGTAGTGAGGTGGATGGACCTAGAGTGTGTCATACAGAGTGAAGTAGTCCGAAAGAGTAAAACAAATACCGTATGCTAACACATATATATGGAATATAAAAAAAATATGGTTCTGAAGAACCTAGGGGCAGGACAGGAATAAAGACTCAGACATAGAGAATGGACTTGAGGACACGGGGAGTGGGAAGGGTAAGCTGGGACGAAGTGAGAGAGTGGCATGGACTTATATATATTACCAAATGTAAAATAGATTGCTAGTGGGAAGCAGCCGCTTAGCACAGGAAGATCAGCTCAGTGCTTTGTGACCACCTAGAGGGGTGGGATAGGGAGGGTGGGAGGGAGATGCAAGAGGGAGGAGATATGGGGATATATGTATATGTATAGCTGATTCACTTTGTTATAAAGCAGAAACTAACACACCATTGTAAAGCAATTATACTCCGATAAAGATGTTTTAAAAAAATTTTTTTTAAATAAATAAAAAGTAGGTTTCTTAGAAGAAAACTTTATAAAAAAATAAATAAAAGTGCTTTTTGATTGGAAAAAAATTATGAAGAATAATTCAAAAATAAATGTGCAGAAATTATAATGATTATTTGGAAAATTATTCAGATATATAGAATATTTCTTGAATTAAATAAAGTAATATAACATGATCTTGTATTTAATTACCTCAAAGGCTTTCTGAGAGGTTAATTTTCAAGATGGTGGTAAATTTTTTTTTTTTAAAAACTGATAACGGGCTTCCCTGGTGGCGCAGTGGTTGAGAATCTGCCTGCTAATGCAGGGGACACGGGTTCGAGCCCTGGTCTGGGAAGATCCCACATGCCACGGAGCAGCTGGGCCCGTGAGCCACAACTACTGAGCCTGCGCATCTGGAGCCTGTGCCCCGCAACGGGAGGGGCCGCGATAGTGAAAGGCCCGCGCACCGCGATGAAGAGCGGTCCCCGCACCGCGATGAAGAGTGGCCCCCGCTTGCCGCAACTAGAGAAAGCCCTCGCACGAACTGAAGACCCAACACAGCCAAAAATAAATAAATAAATAAAGTAGCTATAAAAAAAAAAAACAAAAAAAAACAAAAAAAAAACTGATAAGATTTTTAGAAAAAAGTAATGAAAACTTTCCACATTACTTCTTAAAACTATTTATAAAAGTTACAATAATTAAACACATATAGTATTGAGGAAAAGTAGGAAATAAGATTAATGAAAGATAGTTGCTGAACTACGCCATTGCTCTCCTGAATCTCCAGCTTGCCTACTACACATCTTGGAAGTTATCAGCCTCCAAAATCGTGTGAGCCAATTCCTTATAAGAAATCTTAAATCTCTTTCTTTATACATATATATCGTCTTTATTTTGTTTCTCTGGGGAACCCAGTCTTATACACAGGGCATGGCTCAAAAAGGGACAAAAATGCATCATAGCCAATAAAGAAATTAATCTTTAAAAAAGAAATGAAAAGAAAGATATTTGATAGTTCAGAAAGAAAACTTAGAAGCTGCTTAATGCCTTATAAGCTCTCCAGACATTAAAGCAGCAATTTTGACACATTAGTCGAAGTAGAGTGTAGGCTAGTGTGAGAGTGAGAAGCTTTCCTGGGGACCACACTGATGGGGGGGTCCTCATACTTTGTAGGCTTTTCCTCCAGGAATCTTACTAGGTTCTCACAGGATAATGGGAAGAATCCAGAAAGTTCTTCTATGGTACTGGCTGGGGAGGGGAAGAACAACCACCATGAAATCCACCCAGACCCCTCCTCCTGTTAAACAAAAGCCTTACTTTGTAGGGGAAGGACGTCATCAAAAGGCAGTGATGAAATATTACAGCTAGGGGAAAGGAACTCCACCCAGCTGCAGCCTCCCTATCTCACTAAGGGGGAGAGGAGAGCCTTAGTCTGCTTTTTTCCTGGAAATAGACCAGGAAAAGTGGAGGATAACTGCTGTAACTGGGGAAATTAATAGGAGGAAAAAGGGAAAAAAGCTCTATCTCTGGAGGAGGGAGAGAAACACTCCCCCTGTGTTTCTTCCCAGACAACACAGGTCCCTTCCAAGACAAGGCCTTCTATCTCAAGACACAGGTCCAATGTCCACTGCAAAGACTGGAACTTAATGAGAAGTTTAGAGAATACCCTCCCCAACACTCTACCACTCTAACAAGCCTCCAGTAATAATAATGCATGGTCCTCAGCACAGTCATTTAAACAGAATAGGCATTAAGAATATCTTATGAAAGAGAGGGAAAAAAAGAGGAAAAACAAAACAAAACACTCCAATGTTATGATTGCAGGGAATTTTTAAGATGTTGAATTTATTCCAGATAACAATGTACATATGTCAAACACAAGTGTAAGAAGTGGGGTTCCTCTGGAATCATAAGTGGATAGGGAAAGAACATATGTGCCCTGAGTAAAATAATATTATAGAAAATTAAGAGTTTGGAGTTTGTATACTGTCACAAATATCCACTGGGGGCACTTCATGGGATGGTTTGAGTGTAATGGCTTACCCACAGGATATAGAACAATTGTATCAGAGAAAGCTGGCTGTCCATTTTATATAGTATAGATTTGTTGTTAGGAAGTGGTTGCCCAAACAGGAACTGCAGATGGGTGCAAGTTATGTGATTTCAACAACCCAGTATGAGTGAAACTGAGTCGGTAAGCAGAATAATGGCCCTACAAAGATATCTACATCCTAATTTCTAGGACTTGTGGATATGTTAGGTTGCATGGCAAAGAGCAAATTAAGGTTACAGGTGGAATTAAGATCACTAATCAGCTGATCTTAAGGAGAGTATCCTGGAATAACCAGGTGGGGACCAGTGTAATCACAAGCATTCTTAAATGGGGAGGAAGGAGGCTGAAAAGTCAGAACCAGAAAGAAGGTATCTTGACAAAAGTTTGGCTAAACGTTGCTGGCTTTGAAAATAGAGTGGAACCATGAGACAAGGAATACAGGCAGCCTCTAGAAGAAGGAAAGGGTTAGAAAACTGATTTTATTCTATAGCCTCCAGAAAGGAATGCAGCCCCACTTGGGTTGTGGGGACTTCTGACTTGCAGTGCTGCAAGATAATAAATTTGTGTTGTTTTAAGTCAAAAGTTTGTAATAATTTGATACAGTAACAATATGAAACGAATATGCTGAGTTATGCCACTTTGAAACCAAAATAATTTTAAAAGTGGATGTCTCCATCCACTTTTTTCCTCCATTGTCTCTTTCCTCTCTTTGATGACCTTGGAAGTCAGGTATTGGAAATGTTGGACCCGTGGGCTGGTGCCTGAAGGCATCCTTTTGAGTATTCACTTGCACTTAGTCACAAGTGGGAAACACACGTCTATTTTAAGCCACTAAGATTAATTAATTAATTAAATGAAACCTCCAGTATTGTGATGGCTCAGCTAATTTCAGTCAGGAAAATAATATTGGAAAGGAATAAATTTAAATATAAACATCCCAGTAAAAATGTTTTTAATTAGTAAAAGAATACCATCTGGATATGAAATAGTTTTCAAGTTAAACTTTTTGGGGCTCACAAGCTTAAGTAAACATAAAGTTTCCAGTAGAAGTCACATGAGCAAGAAAGATAAAGATCGCAGTGAAGTTAAACCTAATAAGAAATAAAAGCATTTGGTTATATAATACAATTGGTTATAATTAAAGCAATTAGTGATGCATACTTCTGAAGTACTAATAGGTAACACATTTTAAGATTAGGCATTTTATAACGATTGTGTGGCTTATTTATTTTTTTCCAAAAGTTAACTTTACCTGGATTACTAAAGTTTAGTAATAAGTTTATTTTAATGATATTTACATTTTCTAGAATCAAACTTTATTAGTGTTACATGTTAGTGTTGTAAAGAACAGACTGGTCCTAAGGCAGTATTAGATAACCCAACTTTAACTGTATTGTTGTAAACAATACAGGACCCTATCTTGTATTCAAAGTAACTTTAAGCTTAACAGGCACTATCAGGTGTGTCTGGGGACAGATTTTTATTTGCAATAATTTTGGTATGTAAGTATGAATATTTCGTATCTCATTCCTTGTTGCTGACTGGTATATAAAATAAATGTTCACATTTCCTACTGTGCTCTCATTTCCACAAAAAGAGGATCATTGCAGACAATATACGACCAATCAATGAAAAGACTTTAACTTACCCTTTGCTATAGAATAATACTAACCCAACATTAAAACTTTGGCTATCACTACATCATTGACAGCTCTCTCAAATAAATAAGACCAAAATTCACAACCAGTTTTCTTTTTTTTTTTTTTTTTTAACCAAACACAGTGAACCCGAGAGTCCCTGCCTTTTTCCAGTTTTGACAGGCAGCATAATATATTGAAGAGAT
Organism: Balaenoptera borealis; assembly: GCF_965194805.1. Lineage (NCBI taxonomy): Eukaryota > Metazoa > Chordata > Mammalia > Artiodactyla > Balaenopteridae > Balaenoptera > Balaenoptera borealis. Next base: position 41,988,411 of record NC_138863.1, on the reverse strand, counting down.
GTGTTTAGGCATCCTTTGATGCCTGAGGGAGGAGGAAATAAAATGTAATGTGACAAAAGGAAAAAAAGTGAGTTTGCAATGGGAACACACAGCCAAGTGTCATGCTCTGGTGTCGCTATTACAGGACCAGAAAATTCACATCAGCATGGAAACACGTCATTTGTAAAAGATAGACAATGTCTGCAAAACACTATTGTCAGGGGATACCTTAAGTTTTAACTTACATATACAGAGTTTAAAGCTAGCTGATGTAAAATACCTTAGACAAAAAGCTTATGGAGTTAAACTAAAAGGTCCAATGTTATAAAGAAAAATGTTAAAATTCACTGTGAAGATTTTCTAGTGTCATAAAAACGGACAAAATATGCCACAGTTCCTTCATCTCTAATCGTTTAATTGTAGAGTAAATTATGTTGTTCTGTTTCCAGCATTTAATTTTTAAATTAGCTCTTGGCTGCAGTATCCTTGATTACAGAACTTAATTAGCGGTGCCTGTTGGAGAGAATTATGCTCTATACAGGATACATGATCACATGGAAAAGCTTAATACAAGCAATCAGAATCATAGTGAAGCCTGGTTGACTGTTTCTAAAAGGTAAAAGAACAGTTGCAAAATAGGCTGTATTTAAGGACAGAAGATTCAAAGGAAAAGAGCTACAGTAAAATAAAATTAGATGGGTCTGTGTTCTATCTAGGTAAATACGTTGATTGAATGATTATAAGTACTGAGTTATAGAAAAATGAATTATTCACTTTTTTTTGTATTAGTTCACCAATAGAGTGATCGACAGCATGATTCCTTAAAACCAGATTAAAAAGAAACATTCTGATTTTTGATTTTCTGGTCTACTGGCTTTTTTTAAAGCACCATATTACCTACAACTGTGTAAATGCGTTCTTTGTGTTTCCACTAGTCAGTTATGATAGCTTCTGATTTTCTTATACCATGCAAATTGTATAAATACATACAGATTTATAGTAGTGAATGACAGCTAAGCCAAAAATGACTTTTCAACTATATCCTATAAAGTGAATGAGTTCACAGAACTAATTATATCTATGGAAAAAATTTGTTCTCCAACAAGTTTATGAAAACTTTGTATTTAATCTTAGCCAGACACAAATATTCAACATAAAATTCCAAAAGAACTTCAGAAATCTAAAGCAATCAAAAGATTACATAATGTTAAAATATTTCTTTTGGGTAGCTCAAGTGAAATAAAAGGGCATTACAACATATAATAAATATTTTTAATAACTAATAAGGACCTACTGTATAGCATAGGGAACTCTACTCAATACTCTGTAATGGCCTATATGGAAAAAGAATCCAAAAAAGAGTAGATATATGTATATGTATAACTGATTCACTTTACTGTACACCTGAAACTAACACAACATTGTAAATTAACTATACTCCAATACAATTAAAAACTTTTTTTTTTAATTTTAAAGAAGAAATATCAATATTTAAAAAATTTTTGAGCTCAATTAGAGTATAGGGTTCGTACCTCAGTAGTTATATCTCCAGATTACTTTTCAGATTGTTACTTATGTTATGTGAAATAGTCAACTTTTGATGCAAAAGTTAATAACTCTTGGACTTCCCTGGTGGCGCAGTGGTTTAGAATCCGCCTGCCGATGCAGGGGACATGGGTTTGAGCCCTGGTACAGGAAGATCCCACATACCGCAGAGCAACTAAGCCCGTGCGCCACAACTACTGAAGCCCGTGCGCCTAGAACCCATGCTCTGCAATAAGAGAAGCCACAACAATGAGAAGCCTGCACACCGCAACGAAGAGTAGCCCCCGCTCGCCGCAACTAGAGAAAGCCCGTGTGCAGCAACGAAGACCCAATGCAGCCAAATAAATAAATAAATAAATTTATAAAAAGAAAGTAGATAACTCTTTATCTACTTGGCATGCAACAAAAACATTTGTTGCTCACATGCTCACATTACATGAGGTATTGTGGGTCACTTGCGTGGCAGGTCAACAGAGCTTAGTTATGCTTAACTGGATTCTGCTGAGCTGGACTTAAGTCCATGATAATTTTTTTCAACATTGAAGGGAGTAATAACCATTATCTAGGAAACATGTTTTCATATTGGGAGCAAGAAAAGTGAAGCCTAACCATGCAGTTTTATTTAATGCTTCTACTGGGATGAAGCAAACTGTATTTACTTACATACCATTAGCCAAAACATGTTACACTGACCAAGCCCAGAGTTTAAGGAGGTAGGAAGAATTAACTTTTCCACCGAAAGCTTAGGCAATTGACATCACAGTAGTCATGGATGTATTATCCTATTATAGAGGGAGAATAGAGTTGGGACCAATAACCCAATATGCCATAGGGATAGATGCTATAGCATTTCAGAAGCAAGAAGATAATCTGCTTCTAATAATCTTCATTCTGTAAGAAGGAGAGAAGAAGAATGTTAAGGCTATGAAAAAGTCACATCTTGATTGTGTTGCCATACTTACTGGATCTATTTCACTCACTAGAATGTGAGCACAATGAAGGCAAGTCTTTTTATCTGTCTGTTCCTAGAAAAATGCCTGGCATGTCAGAAGCACTAAAACATTTATGACTGACTTAATAAAGTATAGAGCATATTTGGAGGGAGGTGCAATTACATTAATAAAGATGGTTTTTCTGGAGAAACAATGATGGAAGAATCTAAATCAAGAAAAAACAATGAAAACTTCCAAATGTGAAAGTAGGGTTAAACACTAGCAGAGCTTATTGAGGTATAAAAAGTATTTTTATGGTCTAAATTTCTAGAGGGTGGTTTACAAATGATACTTTCTTAAATCAATAACACATTATAGGAGAATTGTTATAGTAAGACGAAACTTTATCTTTCTAATAAACTGAGTCTCACTAGATTCTGTTCAAGTGCACCAATTGTAAGAGCACATTTCAATAATTTTTCTAAAGTGAATCTATGGAAACAGCCATCCACATAAAGAGAATGTTATCAGAATCACAGAAACCCCCTCATGATCCATTCATATCACACTAATTTTTCCTATAAGCACTATCCTGACTTCTAAATAACTAGGTTAGTTTTGATTTTTAAAAATTTATTTATTTATTTATTTGGCTGTGCCGGGTCTTGTTGCAGCACGTGGGATCTAGTTCCCTGACTAGGTATCAAACCTGGGTCCCCAGCATAGGGAGCGTGGAGTCTTAACCACTGGACCACCAGGGAAGTCCCTGATTATCTTTTGAAACTTATGTTAAGTACAGAATAACTTCTGTTGTCTGCTTTTTTCAAAATCATGTATATGGGAGAAATATATTGTGTTTTGATAGCTGTAGATCATTTATTTTCTTGTACAGTATTATAATATGTGACTCCATAATTTATGACGAACATTTGAGTTGCCTTTATGAACATTTTGGTGCATAGTATTTGGTGCACATGTGTACATTTTTGGAGGTATACATCTAAGTGGCATTGTCAGGTCATACAGGAATGCATATATATGTATTCAAATTTAGTAGTGCCATAATATATATGAATATATGCATATATCTAGTAAAACATGTCCAAAACTTTTCCAAAGTTCTACCAATTTATATTCTAGTATCAGTGAATAAGAGGTATTGTTGTTTTATATCCTAAACTTTCACCTTTTAAAAAAAACAATCTGATGAATGTTTAATATTATTAGTCAGCTTTTACTGCATAGCAAATCAAATTGATCTTGAACAACAACCATTTATTTGTCTTGAAACTTTGAGTGTCATAACTTTGGGCATAGTGATTCTTCTGGTCTCAGTTAAGCTAACTAATGCTTCTGCAGATAGCTGCCAGTTTGAGCTGGTTGATACAGGATGCCTGTAGCTGGGATAGGGCATCTTGATTTCCTGTGGTCTGGCATTATCTAATAGGTTAGACTGGATTTTTCACATGGTAACTGTATAGGCTCTTGAAAGATAACAATAAAATACAAAACTCACCTGCAAGTGATTCTGTGTATGCTGTGAGGTAATGGTCTAGCTTCTTTTAAATTTTTTTATAGTGATATTACAATTAACTCAGAATATTTTATTGAAAAGATTTCTATCTGGACACTGCTATGAAGGTCCATCTTTGTCATAAATCAAGTGTTGAGTCTTTCTTTGGATTCTCTACAGTATTCCCTTGGTGTATGTCTAGTCTTGTAGCAAGACTAAACTGTCTCCACTACTGTAATGTTATAGTACATCTCCTTACTCAGTGTAGCAAGTCCTTTCTTCTCCTTCTCTGTTTCCTCTTTAATATTTTCTTTGCTATTCTGGGTCCTTTGCCTTCTTATATAAAGTTTAGAATCGGCTTAATTGCCAAAAAAGAATTTCCTGGAATTTTAATTCAGAATGCATTCAAACTGAACAATTTGGAGAAAATGGCATCTTTACTTCTGTAAGACTTTTCATCTATGAATTTGCTTCATCTATCTACTTAGTATTTTTTTAAAGTTTTAATAATGTTACATAGTTTTCTGTGGACAACTCTAGGTATGTGTATTCCATTGTATTTGGTACTTTTAGTTGCTACTTAAATGATATGTGTTCTTTTAATAAATATATGTTGTAGGATATATAAATAAACTTGATTTTTGTATATTGAATTTATCTACCCAACTTAAGTTTACTTTTACATTCTAATTATCTATATGGATGTTATTTTTTACATACTTAATTGCTACCTGAAGACATTGAGTGTTGTTTCTTTTTTTCAATTCACTAAATATTTTAAGCTGCCTTTAAACCAATCTATTGAGTCATTACAGATTTCAGTTCTAAAATTACTATATGTATAACATATTTTTGTTTTCTGAAAATATTGTCAATCATATTTTTGTTCTATTTTTATGTCATAAAAAAGCATTGCTATTTTAAAGTAAAATTTGATAACCCTTTTACATGGGTCTCCTGTGTTTCTGTTTCTGTTAACCTTCTATTTCTCTTGGTTGTTTCCTTGTGTTGTCTTATTTCTTTTCATGACTGATTATTTTTTAAAAATTTTCTTTTATACATTATCTATGAAAAAGTTTTGTGATAATTTAAGGTGATGCCTGATAGTCTCTTTTTCCAGTTTTATTGAGATGTTATTGACATTAACATTGTATTAGTTTTGAGTATACAAAATAAGGATTTTATATATATACTTATATATATATAAAACATAAGTGTTTAGATCATCATCCATCACTTCACATTATTACAGCTTTTTTCTCTTGTGATGAAAACTTTTAAGATCTACTCTTACTAACTTTCAAATATATCACAGAGTACTGTTAACTATAGTAACCATGCTGTATGTTACATCCCCAGAACTTATTTATCTTATAACTGGAAACTTGTACTTTTCGACCACCTTCACCCACTTCACTACCCACCCCCATTTCTGGTAACCACCAATCTGTTCTGTTCTCTGAATCAATGAGTTTACTTTTGTTGTGTGTGTGTGTGTGTGTGTTTGTGTGCATGTGTGTTTAAGTGAGGTCATACAGTATTTGTCTTTCTCCAGTTAACTTATTTCACTTAGCATAATATTCTCAAGGTCCATCCATGTTGTTGCAAAAGGCAGGATTTCCTTTTTTATGGCTGAATAATTTCCATTTTATGTATTTATATATGTGTGCATGTATACATACACAAAATATATCAATTTTGTGTATGTACACATATATATCAATCACATTTTCTTATTTCATCTGGTGATAAACAGGTTGTTTCCATGTGTTAACGCTCATTAATAATGCTACAATGAACATGGAAATGTATGTTCAGTTCTTCCACCCATTTTTATATCCGATTTTTTTTTTTTGATATTGGGTTGCGTGAATTCTTTATATATTTAAAATATTAACCCCTTATCATATGTATGTTTTGTAAAATTTTTCTCCCATTCTTTAGTTGCCTTTTCATTTTTTGATGGTTTCTGTTGCTGCAGAGAAGCTTTTTATTCTGATATAGTCCTACTTGCTTATTTTTGCTTTTGTTGCCTTTGCTTTTGGTGTCACATCCAAAAAATCATTGTTGCGACCAATGTCAAGGAGATTACCTCTTTGTTTTCTTCTAGGGGATTTATGGTTTCAGGTCTTAAATTTAAGTCTTTAATCCAGTTTGAGTTGATTTTGTGTATGGTGTAAGATAGGGGTCCAGTTCTATTATTTTTCCATGTGGCTGTCCAGTTTTCCCAACACCACTTATTGAACAGACTATTATTTCTCCATTATATGTTCTTGGCTCCTTTGTCATAAATTAATTGACATATATGCATGTGTTTATTTCTGGGCTCTCATTCTATTCCACTGTTATATGGAATTGTTTCTATGCTAATACCATACTTTTTTGATTACAGTAGCATTGTAACATAGTTTGAAATCAGGAATTGTGACCCCTCCAGCTTTGCTCTTCTTTCTCAAGATTGCTTTGGCTATTCGTGATTTTTTCTTTTTTTTGTTCCAGATGAATTATGGGGGTTCTCTTGTATGTAACCTTTTCTATTTATGCTTTTAAGATTCTCTCCTTGTGTTTTACTTTTGACAGTTTAATTATACAGCTGACCCTTGGTCAACATGGGAGTTAAGGGTGCTGATCCCCTGCAGAGTTGAAAATCTGTGTATAATTTTACAGTTAGCCCTCTGTATGAGGTTTTACATTGCAGATTCAACTGACTGCAAATTGTGTAGTACTTTAGTATGTATTTATTGGGAAAAAAACACAAAGCCCTGCATATAAGTAGACTCTCACAGTTCAAATCCATGTTGTTCTAGGGTCAACTGTAGTATGTCACAGTGCGGGTCTATTTGGATTCATCTTACTTGGAACATGGAGGCTTTCTGGATTTTGATGTCTGTGTTTTTTCCCAGGTTAGGGAAACTTTCAGCCATTATTTCTTCAAAAAAGCTTTCTATCCCTTCCCTTTTCTCTTTCTGGGACCTCTGTAATGTGAATATCAGTCTTCCTGGTGGTGTCCCATAAATCCCTCAAGCTAACTTCTCTTTTTCATTCCTTTTTCTCTTTTTGCTCCTCTGATTTAATGAATTCTACTGCCCTGTCTTTGAGTTCACTGATCCTTTCTTTTGCTTCATTTAGTCTGCTGTCAAACCCCTCTATTGAAATTTTCAGTTCTATTATTTTATCCTCAGCTCTGTGATTTGTTTGGTACTTTGGTATTTTTCATCTCTTTGTTGAAATTCTCATTTTGTTCTTGTGCTATTCCCCTGACCTCAGTGAATCTCTATGACTATAATTTTAAACTCTTTATCAGGTTAAGTCCTTTATCTCCATTTCATTAAGTTCTTTTTCAGGGGTTTTATCTTGTTCTTTTGCTTGAAGCATATTCCTCTGTTTCTTTTCCCTTGATTCTCTGTGTTGGTTCTGTGCATTAGCTAAAACATCTACCTCTTCCAAGGTGAAAGAAGTGGTCTTGTGTAGGAGTGAAGGAGTGATCTTATGTAAGAGATAAACCTTATCATTCAGTTGGCCTGAGCTCCTAGTTGCCTCTCAAACCTTTGTGATTATCCAAGCAGCCTTCTTTGTTATTAGTGATTCCCTATTACTGAGGGTATGCCAAGACCTATTAGTGCCCCAAAGGGGAGGATCTCAGTCACCACCTAGATGCAGCCTGGTTGGTAGCTGGTCCCTCAAGAATCAGCTTCTAAAGTATGATAATAGACCTCTTTCAAGAAAAGACTGGGAGATGAGCTTCTTTGTCTGTTCTCTCTGCTCTGATTTCTGGGGGGATAGCCAGTTAAAAACTATTTCTTTGTTTGCTACAGTCCCATTGACCTAGTGAACACAAGTCCTGCTGGCCACCAAAGCCAGGCTATCAAGCAGTGTTTCCTCTGGGTGGCAGCCACAAAAGCTAAGGCACCAGGTGTGTGAACAAGTTTTTTTTTTTCAGGGAAATAGCAACCTGGAATGGGTCAGAGGGAGAGCTCAAAGATGGTGCCAGCCAGCCTCCCCATCTCTGGAGACTATTGCAGTTTGCTGCTAAATTTGTATTAAATAAAAATACAAATTTAGCCCTCAGGCTATAGCTTTTAAGATATGCAAATAGTCCTCTTTCAGGGAAAGACTGAGTGCTTTGGCCTGCTGCCTCTGTGCCAAGCCTGCTGGGGTGGGGGGGGGGTATGGTAATTGCTCAGGATCTCATTAAGTACTCCATCTTTGTTTATTATAATATTGTGGGCCTTGTGGACTCAAGTCCCATTGGCTTTCAGAACTAGGTGTTTTGAGGAGCTGTCTCAGGTGGAAGTTTTCACAATTGAGGCACTAAATGTAGGGGTTCTTCACTCCTCAATTAGAAGCTTAGAGTTGTGATTTCCCTCCCAATTGTATGTCACTGTTCTGGGGGTAGAGTTTATGGTGAGATGGTGTCTCAGTCTCTCCTACCTATTTTGATCTGGGTTTTTTTTTCTCATTTGCCAAATGTGTTGAAGTCACTCAGCTAGTTTCTAGATTTATTTCAAAAGGAATTATTCTGAATGTAGCTGTAGTTTTGGTGTGTCCATGTGAGGAGATGAGTTGAAGAGCTTCTCTTCTCACCAATTTGAACGGGAACCCAACTGATAGTTTCTTCATGAGAGAAAATTTACTCTCACTCCTGAAAAGTGGCCAGGCTAGAAGTATGAGAAATCCAAGATCACCTTAATCTGAACAGATTGAGATGATTCTAAATTGTGCTTTAGCCCCTTATGGGCTGATATTATTTCCAATTTATTGTCGCTACTACAATGTAACCCTTTAGGGTGCCAATTCAAAGTCTGGTAGACTATGAAGGCCCCAAATCATCTCTGAACCCTGAGCTCCAAACATTTATCTCTCTAATCCTGTGAGTTTATCAAAGCTTCTACTTGATTTTCTAGATTCTTACCTATGGTTTTGAAAGGGCAAGTTTCTTCAGGTAAAAGCAACCCCCAAAGCCCTCTTCATCTCTCTGGGATTCTCTCATCTTGTAGATCAGATCGTGGTCTCACAATTCATCACTAACTAATATTGAAACAGTGTTCCTCAGATTGGGACTTGAACCAACGTACCAGGACCCAAACCCAGATTGGGACTTGAACCCACAGTCTTTTAATTAGAATCACTCACCTGGTATCTGGACTTACTGAGGCTCAGGTTTTTTGTGTCTCAATGGAGAAGGAATTCAGTGAGAGGCAAAGTGATAGGCAAGAAGTAGATTTATTAATATAGGATGCTGTGAGAGATGCAAGCGGGCAGGTGAGGAGACTCTGCCCCGAGGATTAAGTGGACTACAGTTTTATAATCAAAAGAAAGTGGGGAAGGGGAAAAGACCACCTTCTTCAAGTAGATGTCAGGCTTATATCACTAGCTCCTCTCCTATTGGGCAGGAGAGTGTCTGACCCTATGAAGTCAAACTAGGACTGTCATAGCACTTACTCAAATCAGTAGAAGGGTGGTAACATTTTTCTTTCACCTAATGACCTGGGGCATATCTCGTGCTTTTATTTATGGCTTTATAGTTAAGCAAGCCTGCTTGTTCCACGACGTTCCGATAGCTTTCTTGAGCGATCATTAACTTACAGTGGTCTCCCAAAGTTTCCTAGGTTTCCCTCTCTATCTCTAATCCCCTACTGGGTCTTCTACAGCTACCTGTATAACTATCCTATTTTATCCCTATCATTATTTCTGCAGTACCCTGGAACATATGTAAGTGTATGTGTCTCTGTGTACTTGAACATTTCTAGTTGTCCTCTGTGGGATGGTTGTTCAAAAACCACTCAACCTGCCACTTAATTGTCAAGACTATATTTGAATTAGGTTATTTATTCTTTATTCAAGATGAAGAAGTAGATTCAAAAAGGTTTTGTAACCTGTCTAAAGTTATGAAAAATGGAAACAGGACTTGAACCCAAGTTTACTGTGTTATAAACTTCATATACTAAGCATTCTGGATACTGTCTGGCTTATAGACCACCACATCATGGTAGGTCATAAACACATTTCATTTAAGTGTTCCCATTTACTACCTTAAAATGAACTCAGTTGAAATTTCATGCAAGTGTACAAATATTTGCTCTCTAGATTAGATGTAACTTGGCTACTGGGAGAGAAGACATATTTCTAGAAGAATTAATATCCTTGTGACT